>NC_080571.1:155342815-155664065 GCF_030247185.1 Malaya genurostris
GTTTGAGTTTTTTTTTTAGATGACACTAAATTTCGATGTTTTATGCAGTTTTAAGAGTTTTGGCATCAAAAAAAATTTTCGATTTTGGAAATTTCATGTACTCCCCCCTATGGTGCTTTTCCAAGATCGAAAATTGTCAAACCTTTACCATCGTGCAGCACCCCTTAAGCATGTCCGATTTAGGTCAAATTTTGAATGAAAGCTGTTTTCGAGGTGCTCAAACTTTTGAGCACTAGAACTTAACGAAAATAGAGGTGATCCCAAAATTTTGGCACCCTTATATATATAAGAGCGGTAGAAATCAACGTGTTTTGTCGGTTACGTCACTTATACAATCATACATCTGGAACCAAAAGTCACAACCATTTGATCTTCGAACTTGATCAATGGCCCAACAGTAGCTTTCAAATAAGCCCAAGTTTGTTAAAATCGAATCAGCCATCTCTGAGAAAATTGAGCGCGTTCAAATACAACGCTTTTTGTCGGTTACGTCACTTATACAATCATATCTCCGAAACTAAAAGTCACAGCCATTTGATCTTCGAACTCAGCTTTCAAACGAGCCCAAGTTTGTTCAAATCGGTTCAGCCATCTCTGAGAAAATTGAGCGCGTTCAAATACAACGCTTTTTGTCGGTTACGTCACTTATACAATCATATCTCCGGAACCAAAAGTCACAGCCATTTGATCTTCGAACTTGATCAATGGCCCGACAGTAGCTTTCAAACGAGCCCAAGTTTGTTCAAATCGGTTCAGCCATCTCTGAGAAAATTGAGCGCGTTCAAATATTTTCGAAAAGTGCACACACATACACACACACACACAGAGAGACATTTTCCGATCTCGACGAACTGAGTCGAATGGTATATAACACTATGGATCTCCGAGGCTCCGTTCGAAAGTCGGTTTTTTCAGCAATTCTAATACCTTTCTATAGAGAAAGGCAAAAAGCCTTCTTAGTCCACTTAGTGGAATTTTCATATATCTTGAAAAATCACCATAGGGGGGAGTACATGAAATTTTCGAAATCGAAAAAAAATGTCTGATGCCAAAAGGCTTAGAATTGCATGAAACGTCGAGATTTAGTGTCATCTCGAAAAACATTTTTTTTGAAAAAATCGACTTTTTGGGACTTAGAAAAAATATGAAAATTTTTCTAAGTCCCAGAAAGTTGATTTTTTCAAAAAAAATTTTTTTTTGAGATGACACTAAATTTCGATGTTTCATGCAGTTTTAAGAGTTTTGGCATCAAAAAAAGATTTTCAAGATCGAAAATTGTAAAACATTTACCACCGGGCAGCACCCCTTAAGCATGTCCGATTTAGGTCAAATTTTGCATGAAGGCTTATTTCGAGGTGCTTAAACTTTTGAGCACTAGAACTTAACGAAAATAGAGGTGATCCCAAAATTTGGGCACCCTTATATATATAAGAGCGGTAAAAATCAACGTGTTTTGTCGGTTACGTCACTTATACAATCATATATAAGGAACCAAAAGTCACAACCATTTGATCTTCGAACTTGATCAATGGCACGACAGTAGCTTTCAAACGAGCCCAAGTTTGTTAAAATCGGATCAGCAATCTCTGAGAAAATTGAGCGCGTTCAAATACAACGCTTTTTGTCGGTTACGTCACTTATACAATCATATCTCCGGAATCAAATGTTACAGCCATTTGATCTTCAAACTTGATCAATGATCCGATAGTAGCTTTCAAACGAGCCCAAGTTTGTTAAAATCGGTTCAGCCATCTCTGAGAAAATTGAGCGCGTTCAAATACAACGGTTTTTGTCGGTTACGTCACTTATACAATCATATCTCCGGAACCAAAAGTCACAGCCATTTGATCTTCGAACTTGATCAATGGCCCGACAGTAGCTTTCAAACGAGCCCAAGTTTGTTCAAATCGGTTCAGCCATCTCTGAGAAAATTGAGCGCGTTCAAATATCTTCGAAAAGTGCACACACATACACACACACACATACACACACAGACATTTTCCGATCTCGACGAACTGAGTCGAATGGTATATAACACTATGGGTCTCCGAGGCTCCGTTCGAAAGTCGGTTTTTCCAGCAATTCTAATACCTTTCTATAGAGAAAGGCAAAAAGCCTTCTTAGTCCACTTAGTGGAATTTTCATATATCTTGAAAAATCACCATAGGGGGGAGTACATGAAATTTTCGAAATCGAAAAAAAATGTTTGATGCTAAAAGGCTTGAAATTGCATGAAACGTCGAGATTTAGTATCATATCGAAAAAATTTTTTTTAGAAAATATCGACTTTTTGGGACTTAGAAAAAATATCAAAATTTTTCTAAGTCCCAGAAAGTTGATTTTTTCAACAAAATTTTTTTTTGAGATGACACTAAATTTCGATGTTTCATGCAGTTTTAAGAGTTTTGGCATCAAACAAAATTTTCGATTTTGGAAATTTCATGTACTCCCCCCTATGGTGCTTTTTCAAGATCGAAAATTGTCAAACCTTTACCACCGTGCAGCACCCCTTAAGCATGTCCGATTTAGGTCAAATTTTGAATGAAGGCTGTTTTCGAGGGGCTCAAACTTTTGAGCACTAGAGCTTAACGAAAATAGAGGTGATCCCAAAATTTTGGCACCCTTATATATAAGAGCGGTAAAAATCAACGTGTTTTGTCGGTTACGTCACTTATACAATCATACATCTGGAACCAAAAGTCACAACCTCGAACTTGATCAATGGCCCAACAGTAGCTTTCAAATGAGCCCAAGTTTGTTAAAATCGAATCAGCCATCTCTGAGAAAATTGAGCGCGTTCAAATACAACGCTTTTTGTCGGTTACGTCACTTATACAATCATATCTCCGGAACCAAAAGTCACAGCCATTTGATCTTCGAACTTGATCAATGATCCGATAGTAGCTTTCAAACGAGCCCAAGTTTGTTAAAATCGGTTCAGCCATCTCTGAGAAAATTGAGCGCGTTCAAATACAACGGTTTTTGTCGGTTACGTCACTTATACAATCATATCTCCGGAACCAAAAGTCACAGCCATTTGATCTTCGAACTTGATCAATGGCCCGACAGTAGCTTTCAAACGAGCCCAAGTTTGTTCAAATCGGTTCAGCCATCTCTGAGAAAATTGAGCGCGTTCAAATATCTTCGAAAAGTGCACACACATACACACACACACACACAGACATTTTCCGATCTCGACGAACTGAGTCGAATGGTATATAACACTATGGGTCTCCGAGGCTCCGTTCGAAAGTCGGTTTTTCCAGCAATTCTAATACCTTTCTATAGAGAAAGGCAAAACCCTAATACTTCAAGCAAGGATTTTTGAACTACATAATTTCAAACCTAAAGCATATTGTGTTCTAAAATTTATGTCGAATAAATAACACTATTATTTTCTTACTTTTCTCAACGTTTCGTTTTAGACTCGTCAGTGCAGAGAAGTTCAAATTAAACTGCTTAGTGCAAACTTAAACAGTTCAACTTGAAGCAGACGTAAAATTGATACAATATGCAAAACATTTATTTAATTGGCACCGAAGTGCTATGTCTTTACTGACGTGCCGAACGAAAGGTCGTTTTCAACTAATACTGGTCGATTCAGGTATGGTCATATAGGGATTATCCAAAGTTTGTACTTAGGGCACATAATCGTTATTTTTCTTTACGTTCCTTTTCAGACTCGCAGGGCAAAGCAGAACAAATTGAACTACTAAATGCAACCTTAAACAGTTCAACTTGAATCGCAAAGCAGGCGTAAAGTTCATGCTATTTGCACATAGCGGCTTATTCCGATTTCAGGCTACCTAACTGTTCGAAGAGGATTGCTACGATTATAACAGTTCTGTTAATTCTATCTATACAGTAAACAGTGTTGGCCACCTAAATTTGTGTTTTGCAAATTTACAACCAATAAGTTCACTCAATCATTATGAAAAATACATTGTATGAAAAAATATTAATTGTTTGCACGGATGCTTCGTAGATCCACTTGATCGATCCACCTTACTCGCTACGCCTTTCTTCTTCTTGTACCAGTCGGATTAGATTCAAGAAACATTTTCACTGGGCTATCGTTCGACATCATATGACATGCCCAGCCCATCGTAGACGTCCGATTTTAGCTGTCCGTACGATGAGTGGTTCTCTTAGCAGCTATTGCAATTCATGATTCATACGCCGTCTCCACGTTTCGTCTTCCATCTGCACTCCGCCATAGATGGTCCTCAGTACCTTTCTTTCGAAAACACTAAGGACGCGTTGGTCCTCCGCAAATATAGAACAACCGGTTTAATGAGCGTTTTGTAGATGTTCAACTTCGTGCGGTGGCGTACGTTTTTCGATCGAAGGGTTTTTCTGAGAAAAAGGACGCACGATTTTCTGCAAAAATACGTCTCCGAATTTCTCTGCTGGTGGCCTTATCGTCGATCACCAGTGAGCCCAAATACACAAACTCGTCAATCACCTCGATATCGTCACCGTCTATCAATATTCGTGGTGGGAGGCGTAGTGTTTCTTCTCTGTATCTTGTGCTTCGCCATTCTGATGTTCGTCATAGTACTGCTTCCACCTGTTGATCACCTCGCGTTCTTTCGTAAGAAGGTATCTCTGCATATTTCGGACTGTGGCGTGTAGCCTCTACGTGAGCGGTTCACCTTCCCATAGAACTTCCATGTGTCGTTTGCACGGTACAGCTGTTCCATCGCTTCTTGGTGGCGCTTTTTCTTCCGGAAGACCTTGTTTGGTCTGTTCCGCGCCTGTCTGTATTATTCCTTGTTCGCTCTCGTGTGGTGTTGCAGAATCCTCGCCCTGTCTGCATTCTTCTCTTCGATTAACTGCTGACATTCGCTGTCAAACCAGTCATTTCCTCGATTCAATAACATCGTACTTAGTACGGTTGCAGAAGTGCTACTCACTACGGACCTTATATTCCTCCAGCCGTCTTCAACAGTCGCCGCGTCAAGCTGCTTTTAAGGCGTCGTAGAAGAATCGCCCGTCGATGATAACGTGGTCGATTCGATTTTCCGTATGTTGATCAGATGATCTAGAAGTGGCTTTGTGATTATCTTTGCGTGGGAAAAAGGTGCTTCGAACTACCATTCCCCGGGAGGCTGCAAAGTTTACGCATTATTGGCCGTTGTAATTTGTTACCGCGTGCAGGCTCTCCATCCCGATCACAGGTCTGTACATTGCCTCCCGACCTACCTGACCATTCATTTCACCGACGACGAGTTTTACATCCCGTAGTAATTTGTTCGCCGCGTAGGTCTTTGCCAACTATTCCGAGTCGTATTTCTTTCTTGATTGTGCTTAACATGTGTTTTCCGGGCGTCTTGTTAGGCCTGCACCAACCTCCTATCTCGCCAGAGGGCTATCGTATCAGAACTGTTTAGAGTCCCACACTGACACAAGGACGGTAATCAGCTGTTCCTAACATGGAGAAAAGACGCTGTTTCGAGCCGCCTCAACATGGGGAACAAACGCTCGGGTATGCTTGCTCTCTGTAAAGCGAAGACAATCCCCCTTCCCCGTCAGCATACGACCAAGGTCCCACCGGGGTTGGTTACCCGATCTTTTCTATGGTTACTCGTACCCCAGCCGGCACCGCGAGGAGAGATAGGAGTTACTGGACAAGAAGCTAAGAACTACTTTGGGGCCTGAACTACGCATTGGGGCCTGAATTACGCATTCATCCAGTAGTCCAACGCTGTCGTGTCCAATGACTTTGAATTAAACTTTGTAATAGTTGATAATAACGTAGGGGGTTCGATGGTACGTTGGAATAATCAGGATCTGTCAAACACCTGAGCGATGTTCCGGTTAGAAAAAGACCAGAGTTAAGACATCCAGTTCAGTGGGGTCGTCGGAAAGTGTGGTGTGCGGACGGTTATTCATATTACCCTCAATTTGTGTGAGAATAGTTGTGAAATATTCGAAACTTAATTTTGTTTTTTCAACCGTTTTTGAACTTTTTGCTGTTTTTACGGCTGTTTCCCACAGCCCTATGAAACTCGGTGCTTTTGGAGCAATGAAATGCCAAAATATTCCACGATTGGTACATTCGTTAGCAATAATATCTTGGCTATGCTTGTTGTTGAGAATACTGTACAGTTCGATGATTCTGTTCTTTGCTCCAAGGAAGTTCGTGCCGTTAACCGAATGAGTTTCAGCAGGCATTTCTCGACGGGCGAAGAAACGGTGTAACGCTGCTAGAAAGGCATCGGATGCACCGCTTTTGTGGCGAGGCATACAAAGACAGCGATGAATCCTGTTCGTGAGGCGGCCAGCCAGTGGGTGGGTTTAAGATAACCTGGTCTGCAATAATCCACACCTGTTATAGTAAATGGGCGAAAGGGAACTATTCGGGCTTTTGGTTATCTACCTTGAGGTTGGGTTATACGGATTGTAACGGAAGCAGTTATGACAGTTGCGCAAACAAAATTTACCAAATTTCTTCCTCTTACAGGCCAAAACTTTTGACGTATAGCGGATAATGTCATCCGAGGGCCAGAGTGAAAACTCTGGGTATGGAAATGCACTGCGATGAGATAAGATAATAGGTGTTTGCTAGGTAAGGCTATAAGATGCTTGGTTTAGTATCTTTGATAGGATTGTTGTATTCAACCCCAAAGGCGTATTATACCCTTTCATCGAGAACCGGACGTAGTAGCTTAAACGATGACTGGCGCGAGACGGGTTTTCCTTGTTTCAAATCATTCAGTTCCGGTACAAATTCCTTGAGCTGTACACTTTTCGCTAATGCTTGCTTGGCTTCGTTTAACTCATTTGTACTTAGAAACTATTCCTTAGTGTAATTGTTTTTGGATCGGCATCGGATTATAAAGTGTAGCATGCATGTGGTAACAGGAACCAGACGCCGAAAGGATGAGTGTCTACTGCATTTTCCAAGAAATATGATATGAAGTCATTGCAAGACACAAATCTAAAAAACAGGGGAGCGTGCCACTTGAGCCAAATGATTCTGTATCCGGATTCCTGAGCATGGCCTTTTCATTACTCTATGGCAATTCCACAAATGATTAGTAAGTCATCTGACTTTCAATCCAATCTATATATAATATAGTACAATATAACATAATGTTATATATGTGGTGTGCTTCTGTGGCTCAGTCGATTAATGGATGGACTTTGTGACCCATTGGTTGGTTAACGACTGGACAATACGCAATTCAGACCCTAATGTGGTTCTAGGCCTCTTGTCCAGTAACTCCTATCCCTACCTCCCCGCGGTGCCGGCTGAGGTACGAGTAACCATAGGAAAGATCGGGTAACCAACCCCGGTGGGACCATGGTCGTATGCTGTCAGGAAAGGGGGGGCTAGTCTTCTCTTTACAGAGAGCGAGCCTACCCGAGCGTCTGATCTCCATGTTGGGGTGGCTCGAAACAGCGTCTGTTCTCCATGTTAGGAGCGGCTGATTACCGTCCTTGTGTCAGTGTGGGACTCTAAACAGTGCTGACACGATGGCTCTCCGGCGAGACAGGAGGTTGGTGCAAGCCTTACAAGCCGCCCGGAAATCACATGTTACGTACGATCAAGAAGGAAATACGACTCGAAATAATCAGCAAAAATCTACGCAAAGAATAAAGGACTACGATTGGAAGCTTGGCACAATTGGAATTGCAAATCGCTTGGCTTCCCAGGATACGACCGAATGCTGCATGATGAGCTTCAAATCCGCGGCTTCGATGTCGTAGCACTGCAGGAACTTCTATGGACGGGACAGAAGTTGTGGAAAAGTGGGCATCGAGCGGCTACCTTCTACTAGAGCTGTGGCACAACCAACGTTCTAGGAACGGGATTTGTACGACAGCTGACCACGGGATACCTACGACAGCTGACCACGGCGGGATGTAAAACTCGTCATCGGCGACATGAATGCTCAGGTAGGCCAGGAGGCAATGTACAGGCCCGTGATCGGGCTGGAGAGCCTACACACGGTAACAAACGACAACGGTCAACGATGCGTAAACTTTGCAGCCTCCCGAGGAATGGTAGTTCGAAGCACCTTCTTCCCCCGCAAAGATATCCACAAAGCCACCTGGAGATCACCTGATCAACATACGGAAAATTAAATCGACCACGTTCTCATCGACGGGCGATTCTTCTCCGACGCCATCAATGTCCGCACTTACCGCAGTGCCAATATTGATTCTGACCACTACCTTGTCGCGGTTTGTATGCGTTTAAAACTATCGACGGTGCACAGTACTCGTCGCACAGGAACGCCGGGACTAAATCTTGGACAGCTACGTAGCATTCGTACTGCAGAAGAATACGCGCGCCAACTGGAGCTAGTACTACTAACGGAAGAGCAGTTGGCGCGGCGACTCTTGAAGACGGCTGAAGGAACATAAGGCCCACCGTGAGTAGCACTGCTGCAACCATTCTAGGTATGAGGTTATGGAGTCGAGGCGAATGTCAGCAGTTGGTCAAAGAGAAGAATGCAGCAAGAGCGAGGATGCTGCAACAACGCACTAGAGCGAACGAGGAACGATACAGACAGGCGTGGAACAGACAAAACACGGTTTTCCGGAAGAAAAAGCGCCACCTGGAATACCAAGATCGCGACGCGATGGAACAGCTGTACCGCGCAAATGACACACGGACGTATTATGAGAAGGGGAACCGCTCACGTAGGCTACACGCCACCGGCCGAAATGTGCAGAGATACCAGTGGTAACCTTCTCACGAACGAACGTGAGGTGATCGACAGGTGGAAGCAGAACTATGACGAGCATCTGAATGGCGAAGCACAAGATACAGAGAATGGTACAGGAATCAATCTGGGTGCACGCTCAGACGACGACAGATTCCCAGACCCTGATCTGTCGGAGATAAGTAAGGAGATCGGCAAGCTGAGGAACAAAAAAGCCGCGGGAAATGACCAGTTGCCAGGCGAGCTGCTTAAACATGGAGGAGAGGCACTGGCTAGAGCGCTGCACTGGATGATTTCTAGGATTTGGGAGGAGGAGATTCTACCGCAGGAAAGGATGGATGGAGTGGTATGTCCCGTCTACAAAAAAAGCGATAAGCTAGACTGTTGCAATTATCGCGCAATCACATTGCTGAACGCCGCCTACAAGGTACTCTCCCAAATCCTTTGCCGTCGTCCTTCACCAATAGCTAAGGAATTCGTAGGGCCGTACCTAACGGAATTTACTGGATCCCGCGCCACTACGGATCACATATTCGCGATAAGACAAGTGCTTCAGAAGTGTCGTGAATACAACGTACCCACGCATCACTTATTCATTGACTTCAAAGCGGCATACGACACAATCGATCGAGAACAGCTAAGGCAGATAATGCACGAATACGGTTTCCCGGATAAACTGACGCGATTGGTCAAAGCAACGATGGATAGAGTGATGTGCTACATCCGACTATCTGGGACGCTCTCGAGTCCCTTCGAATCTCGGAGACGGCTACGTCAAGGTGATGGATTTTCTTGTATCTTGTTCAATATTGCCCTGAAAGGTGAGATTCGAAGAGCGAGGATCGACACTAGTGGCACGATCTTCCGAAAGTCCGTACAACTTTTTGGCTTCGCTGACGATATTCATATTGTGACACGTAACCTTGAGAAGATGACGGAAACTTACATCGGACTGAAAGCTGAAGCTAGGCGTATCGGACTGGCCATAAATGCGTCAAAAACAAAATACATGAGAGGAAGAGGATCTAGAGAAGAAACACTACGCCTCCCACCACGAATATTGATAGACGGTGACGATATCGAGATGGTTGACGAGTTCGTGTATTTGGGCTCACTGGTGACCGCCGATAATGACACCAGCAGAGAAATTCATAGACGTATTTTGGCTGGGAATCGTGCGTACTTTGGACTCAGAAAAACACTTAGATCGAGAAACGACCGCACGAAATTGAAAATCTACAAAACGCTCATTAGACCGGTTGTTCTCTATGGCCACGAGACCTGAACTATATTTGCGGAAGGCCAACGCGCCCTTAGTGTTTTCGAAAGAAAGGTTTTGAATACCTTCTATGGCGGAGTGCAGATGGAAGACGAAACGTGGAGACGGCGTATGAATCATGAATTGCAATAGCTGCTAAGAGAACCACTCATCGTACGGACAGCTAAAATCGGACTTCTATGATGGGCTGGGCATGTCATAAGGATGTCGGACAACAGCCCAGTGAAAATGGTTCTTGAAACTAATCCGACTGGTACAACCGAGTTATGTGGAGACATATGCTTGATACAGCAAAGGACACCCCAGGTCTATAGCTGTTAGCTCCAGCTCCTCTTCTGATCCATTGATTCTCGGTTCAAGTTGGAGCTGTCGCTATCAATAATGTTATATAATATAATATAATATAATGTAATATAATATAATATAGTATAATTCAATATAATAGAAAATAACACAACCTATATATACAAAACAAAGTTTCAAAATGTATGTTCTTACATCAAACTAAAATCGCTCAAAAATGAATCCCGTCGAGCTGGATCGAATAGTATTTAGCACTATGAGTCTCCAAGGCTCCGTTCGACAGTCGGTTTTTCAAGAAATTCTATTAACATTCTATAGAGAAAGGCTAAAACCAAATTATATTGAAATTCCAATATGAAGGACGGTTATAGCGTGATGGGTTAGTCGATGCCTTTCACGCAGCCCACCTGGGTTCGATTCCTGACCCCGCACATAAGCTCAGGAAGTGTTTATATAATCATAATATCATATTATGATATGATATTATCGACGACACGACCTGCCACTCGTCTATTAAAACTGTATCGCAAATTTAACTACCCCTCAGTAACTGGTAATGTCAAAACGAAATTCTTGGAAACAATTTTGAAACTGGCAACCCATGTTGATAAATTATTTATTTTAAATAACAGTTACCATAACCTTGGTTACTGCTTAGTGAAGACTTGGAAAATGTAAACAAAACAAATGGCAAAAACGCGTATTTCATAACTAAAAAATAGAATGCCTCCATTGGAAGATCTCTTTTGTGCAGTAAGTTGCAAGTACTAACGAGATGATACATTAAAAGAAGTCTATTTGTAGGAAAAAGACATTCCAAAAACAACTGATCTAGAAATTATCAAATATACTGCCCTGCAAAAGCTCACTAGAGAATTAGTCACTATACATATCGTTCTCCTCCAGTATGGGACTGTCCATAAAAGACGTCACGCCGCAAGGGGGAGGGGGGTGTTTCATAAAACGTGACCTTTTGTGACAGGGGGAAGGGGGGGGAGGTTTTTGGAATGTGACGTCCAATATTTTCAATGAGCGCATTTTTGAAATACCTAATTATATTACTGCTTTGCCCTATTTCCTGAAAAAATCTCCACAATAAACGTTTACATTCTATAGAGAAACGTGTATTTGTTGATGTAAAAGCTTCTTTATGTAAATTCGGAAATGAATGATGCAGGAAATCATTTCTGTTGTGATCAGCAAAAGTTCACGGAGGAGCGAGTAAATTAGCGAAATTAATAAACTTTGCCTAATATGAGTAAAAAAGAAAAAGATGCATTTAAACGGTTTAACTTAAGTTGTGCACTGACAATTTTTTCAGTAATTTGATTTTCTAGCATTGATAATAGTATATCATAAGAATTTCTCTTATCTGATTCTGATGCAGTTTATTCTATTGTACACCATTTGAAAAAGAGCGGGAGATCAACGATTTTAGACGTAGATCATGTCATATCTTATCTTGATTATATGCGATTTTTCTCCACCAACATCAAAGCTTATCGAATCATCCAATGATTGAACTTACATAAATCAAGAATCATTTTAGCTCAAAATCACTACCCATTGTGTGACGGAAGATCAGTACCGATATTGATCGATGTGATTTAAAATTCACTGATCAAATGATCATGAAAAGATCATGAATTTCTCTAAAGAAGTTGAACAAATTAAATCATATAATAATATCATATAATCATATTCTTTCCGGAAACTTTCTAAGGTTCTTAAAAAACCTCAGAAACCAATTCCTGCTCTCAAGGAAGGAAATCAAATACTTCTTACAAATGGCGAAAAAAAAACCTTTTAGATGGTCGAGTTCTCACTTGCGCATTTATCGTGTAACAATAAAGCTCCGGGGTTAGACAAAATCAAATTAAACTTGTTGAAAGATTTGCCTGACTCTGCCAAAAGGCGCTTATTAAATTCATTGAATAGGCTTCTTGAGGATAATATTGTCCCACATGACTGGAGACAAGTAAGAGTTATCGCCATTCAAAAACCAGGGAAACCAGTCTCCGATCACAATTCGTATCGGCCGATTGCTATGCTTTCCTGTATCCGGAAATTGTTCGAAAAAATGATTCTGTTTCTTCTAGACAATTGGGTCGAGACTAATGGCTTACTTTCAGATTTCCGCTAAGGTAAAGGGACGAAGGATTGTCTTTCGTTGCTCTCAACCGAAATTCAAATGGCGTTTGCTCGTAAAGAACAAATGGCGTCAGTTTTCCTAGACATCAAGGGGGCTTTTGATTCAGTTTCCATAAACATCCTATGTGAGAAGTTGCATCAGCGTGGTCTTTTACCAATTTTGAATATTTTTTTGTATAATCTATTATCCGAGAAATACATGTATTTCGCGCATGGTGAATTGTCGACAATACGATTCAGTTACATGGGTCTTCCTCAGGGTTCATGCTTAAGCCCCCTTTTATACAACTTTTACGTAAACAACATTGATGAATGTATCAACACATCTTGCACGCTAAGACAACTTGCCGACGACAGCGTTGTGTCTATTATAGAACCCACAGCTGTCGATCTCCAAGGACCACTGCAAGATATCCTCGACAACTTGTCGACATGGGCTCTTCAAATGGGTATCGAGTTCTCTACGGAGAAAACTGAGCTGGTTGTATTTTCAAGGAAGCGAGAACCAGCACAATTACAGCTTCAACTAAGGGGTGAAACCATAGCTCAGGTCTTCACATATAAATATCTCGGGGTCTGGTTCGACTCCAAAGGCACCTGGGGATGTCACATTAGATATCTGAAACAAAAATGTCAGCAGAGAATCAATTTTCGTCGTACAATAACCGGAACTTGGTGAGGTGCCCACCCAGGAGACCTGATCAGGCTTTACCAAACAACGATATTGTCCGTAATGGAATATGGATGCTTCTGCTTCCGATCCGCCGCGAACACCCATTTCATTAAACTGGAAAGAATTCAGTATCGTTGTTTGCGTATTGCCTTAGGTTGCATGCAGTCGACTCATACGATGAGTCTCGAAGTGCTCGCGGGCGTCTTACCATTGAAAAATTGATTCTGGGATCCCTCATATCGATTGCTAATACGATGCGACACCTTGAATCCGATGATGATTGAAAACTTCGAAAGACTTGTCGAGCTCAATTCTCAGACCCGTTTTATGTCCTTGTATTTTGATTACATGGCTCAGAATATTAATCCTTCTTCGTTTGCTTCCAACCGTGCTCATTTCTTGGATACTTCTGATTCTACTGTGTTTTTCGACACTTCCATGATAGAAGAGATTCGTGGAATTCCGGATCACGTGCGCCCTCAAGTGGCCCCAAATATTTTTTATAATAAATTCAGAACAGTCAACTGTGAAAAGGTGTTTTACACTGACGGATCATACATCAACAGGTCCACAGGCTTCGGCATCTTCAATCAAAACATCACCGCTTCTTACAAACTCAGTGATCCGGCTTCAGTTTACGTCGCAGAACAAGCAGCTATTCAGTACACCCTCGAGATCATTGAAACCTTGCCCAAAGACCATTACTTCATTGTCACGGACAGTCTAAGCTCAATAGAAGCTCTCCGGGCAATGAAGCCAGGAAAGTATCCCCCATATTTCCTGGGGAAAATACGGGAACACTTGCGAACTTTATCTGAACGGTCTTATTTAATATCGTTAATCTGGGTCCCTTCGCATTGTTCCATTCCGGGCAATGAAAAGGCAGACTCATTGGCTAAAGTGGGTGCATTGGAAGGTGATATTTATGAAAGATCAATCTGCTTCAATGAATTTTTCAATATCTCTCGTCAGAAAACTCTCGAAAGTTGGCAAATTCATGGAGCAATGGCGAACTGGGACGATGGCTACATTCCATTATCCCTAGGGTATCGACGAAACCTGACGCCAGGTCGAAGCTACTGGAATCCCTTAGGGCCCGCGGTAGACCGCCTGAGGTTCCGGTTCGGGATGTGTTGGCGAGTAGGGATTGTTTATATATGCTTCTCATATACCAGTACCTTAAACACATTGATATACAAGTGCAATGTGTTATTCCTCGCTCAGAAAGTATAATCTCCACCTACAGGTTCGACACTAACATCCGACCGATTCTCTCGATCCACGTCCTTGTCCACCATCTTCATTGGAACTAACAAGATCTTTTTTGTGACTAACTTTTTCGTTCCCCCTTTTCTGTCTCTTCACCATCTCGATGGCAACTAATTAGATCTCTGTCGTTTTCAGACATTTTGTTTCCACATCCCCTTTTTTACCACGTTTTCCACAATATTTACTACTCTTTTATTTTCTTCGGCAATATCATCATCACCGCCCACGGAAGACCGCTCCAGTCGAAAACCAGCATGCGGGCCACCCGCCGGGCCTTCGTAGCCTGGGGGTGTTTCCCGCGGACCCACACGGACCAACGCCAGCTGGAAGACTCATGCAACACTCAATTCATCGACCACTGCCATTACGATTTACGAGAACCCGAGATGACATAGTCTAATGATACTATTATAGTTTTAAGTTAGTCGTTAATTAAGATTAGAAAATACCCTTGGCATCTTAGAGCTTAAGCAGTGTGCCTAAAATTATATTACAATATTGAATTTAAAAAAATGGCGAAAAAGCTCAAAAACTTGTGCAGCAGTTCGAGAGTGTCCACAATTTTAATTTGAACTTTGTGAGTATTATTGATAATGAAGTCTCACTGAAATATGATCATATTTCAACTCAAGTGTGATTACAAGATAACATTACTGAGACGAATTTTGATTAAATTAGGTCAATTATTAGAAATTTTAAATACATGAAAGCCACTGGTAATAATTGAATCTTCAATATTCTTATTAAAAACATTCCCGATCTTGCCTTGAGACTCTTGGTTAAAATTTTCAACAAGTGTGTTTCAGGGAAAGTATAATAAATATATTGAATGTTTATATCCTCTTATAAAAAATTCTAAACTCTGTTTAAATTACAAATTATCAATTTATAAACAAATTTTCCGACCACCCATGCTTTATGCAGTACCTTTTGGTCAAGTTGTTGTTCTACCAGGAAGAAAACGATCCAAAGGATTCAGAATAAAATTTTGAAAATGATTTTGAAGCGTCCTCCCCGGTTTAGTACAAATGAGATACAAGACTCACAAATATAGAACCATTAGATGTAATGTCACATAATATTAAAAACAACTTCCGACAAAAATCGATTCAATCTTCAATTGAATCGATTCGCTCTCTGGATTAGTTAGTAAGTTAGTATTTTTCAAAATGTTTTTCTTCGATTCTCAAAAAATTAACCGAAATCGGTTTGTTTGACCGACTGCTGATATAAACTATCAATTGGAAAAGATTTGAGGTCGATTTAGAATTTTTTTAAGGTTTTTCCCCATTTTAAGTGATGGTATAAAATTTTTAACACACTTTACCCTATATTTCCTGATCCGGAAGTCGAATCCGCATGAAATTCAGGAATTACGTATGGGACCACAGGACCTTTAATTTGAACTTAAGTTTGTGAAAATCGGTCGCGCCATCTATGAGAAAAGTTAGAACACATATTTTCATTTTCATGCGCATTTTACCCCACAACTCCCGAACCGGAAGTCGGATCCAAATAATATTCAGGAATTTTTTATGGGACCTCAAGACCTTTCATTTGAATCTAAGTTTGTGAAAATCGGTTCAGCCATCTCTGAGAAAAGTTAGTGCACTTATTTTCACAATTTTTTGCACATTTTACCCCATAATTCCGGAACCGGAAGAGGGATCCAAAAAATATTCAGGAATTTTGTATGGGACCACAAGACCTTTCATTTGAATCTAAGTTTGTGAAAATCTGTTAAGCCATCTCCGAGAAAAGTTAGTGCAAAAAAACGTTACATACACACATACGCACATACACACACACATACCCACACACAGACATTTTGCGTACTCGACGAACTGAGTCGAATGGTATATGACACTCGGCCCTCCGGGCCTTGGTTCAAAAGTCGGTTTTCACAGTGATTGCATAACCTTTCTATATGAGAAAGGCAAAACATAAACCGAATTTAATAAAAAAAATATTGAAATTAAATTAAAACTTTATTGATGAATTTTATTTTATTCCGACTTTCAATTTTGAAATTACACACACTTAAATTGGATTAACGATCTCACCTGTTCAAACCTCAGTGCTGAGTTTTTCAATAAAAAGAAAGTTATATCACAGCGGCACCTTAAGGGACTGCGGTCAACAATTGATTATTTGTGATTATCAGTAGAATGAGAATGTTCGGAAGTTCGGCTGTTCTAAACTTGTCAAAAGATTTTAAAAAAACTACTAAACGAAGTTTAGTGTGCAGGGTGATGAGTTTTAAAAGATCAAACCGTCATAGAAGATGGCGATACCAGAAAATCTTCAAAGTTAAGCTCGAAATTATTTCAATTTATTCGTCAAACTAATTTTTGAACATACCAACTATTTCTGGTTATGCTGGTCTCAGAATACCGTTTACAGGGTCCGCCATGTAACTTTTTTTTTAACATGCAATAAAACACAAACGGTTCAACCGATTTCAAATTTATTTTTTATATTAAAGTACAATCCTTCCGGTTAATTGTAGAATATAATTTCATTCAAATGGCTGCCTTGACTGTCCTTGCAGTATGCCATACGGTCGGTTCAGTTTTACCTTTCTCATATAGAAAGGTTATGCAATCACTGTGAAAACCGACTTTTGAACCGAGGCCCGGAGGGCCGAGTGTCATATACCATTCGACTCAGTTCGTCGAGTACGCAAAATGTCTGTGTGTGTGTATGTGTGTGTGTATGTGCGTATGTTTTTCTCGGAGATGGCTTAACCGATTTTCACAAACTTAGATTCAAATGAAAGGTTCCATAAAAAATTCCTGAATATTATTTGGATCTGACATCCGGTTCCGGAATTATGGGGTAAAATGTGCATAAAATTGTGAAAATAAGTGCACTGACTTTTCTCAGAGATAGTTGAACCTATTCTCACAAACTTAGATTGAAATGAAAGGTGTCTTGGTCACATACAATATTCCTGAATATTATTTGGATCCGACTTCCGATTCGGGAGTTATGGGGTAAAATGTGCAAAAAAAAAAGAAAATATGTGTTCTAACTTTTCTCATAGATGGAGCGACCGATTTCCAAAAGGTGCTATGCGAAACTTCTGAATTTCATCCTGATCCGACTTCCGGATCCGGAAATATAGGGTAAAGTGTGTTAAAAATTTTATACCATCACTGAAAAGGGCGAAAACCCGTAAAAAGTTTTGTATATCGACCTCAAATCTTCTGAAATTGATAATTTTTATCAGTAGACGGTCAAACAAACCAATGTCGGTTATTCTTTTGAGAATCGAAGAAAATTATTTTGAAGAATACCACAGTATTCTCATCATTACACATCATTACACCACTAGG
This sequence comes from Malaya genurostris, assembly GCF_030247185.1. Lineage (NCBI taxonomy): Eukaryota > Metazoa > Arthropoda > Insecta > Diptera > Culicidae > Malaya > Malaya genurostris. The sequence continues at coordinate 155,360,507 of NC_080571.1, forward strand.
TGGATTAAAACAGGTTTTGGTCTGTGGAATAGCTTCACTTTACTATTTTTGGCGGACTTTTCTTTCAACCTGTGGTGACTGAGCAAATCGGGGCGGAAACAAGTTACACATAAAAACGAAATGGACGACACAGCTTGAATATAAAAGAAAGACCGTACAATTTTGAACTTTAAGCACTATATTCTACGCAAATGAAAGTAATATAAAGGAATGGTTCTATTTTCTACTTGCGCTTTTTATTCGGTCGATATCTTGTTCTCGACGCTTCGTTGCGGCCGTGGTGCATGTTGGTCGACTTGATGATTCCTGGCGACGACGGGCGGAGCGGCACTAGCTTCGGGAGCGATGAATCAGCAACGGGTATCCAGATGCTGCATCAACTTGGCGTGTGTAACGGAGGCCTGCCTTTCACTACGGATGTGGATCCGGGGAATGGTACCGTGAACATTACTTTACACTCTATAGTTAAGTGGGACCTAACTTTGGACCTTTTGACAGTTTGAAGATAAATGACGGAAACAATGTATTATCGTTTTCGGGTTGACGTCTTGGTTTATATTTGTACCTACTTTACTAGTTTGATTTTTTTACATTTTATGATATATGTGAATCAATTTGAATCAATAACAAAGACATATATATATTGATGAATGTGAATAAATGAATATTTTTGAATAAACAAATAATATGTAAGAAACAAATAATACGTACGTAAATAAATAAATAATAAATAAATAAACAAATAAATGAATAAATAAATTAATATAATAAATAAAAAAATCAGAATCCTACTTTTGCACCAATCTTTGCTATTAGGCAGAACTTAAACAAGATTCAAACGTGTAAATACGGAGTAGAAACGCGATTGGTGTTTAAATTCTACTTAGGTATTTATTGACAATGAAAATGAACAAAAATATTCAAAACAATATATACAAGTTGGACTCAGTGGCCAAAGGAACTACATTGTGACCAAAGAATAACAGGTCACATATTGTATAAATAAATTATGTCTTTCCTAATAGGTTTGTCTGCTGAAGAACCATAGAGACCATAACAACACACATTCGCTATTATGCTCAGTTATGCAAAATAAAAAGTATGTGGGTAATGTCAGAGACAGAACTGCATGATGTGAATACGAATAAAACTCTTCTAAATATCAAAAATCGTTCTTATAAGTTGATATATTTTGTGAATAACGCATGGTTTCATTTCTTTACTCCTTGAATTGTAACGGTACACCTAAACTAAAGTACGACGTATTCACGACACACTTGTTCTAACATACAAATTAATAAGACAAGGCAAAAGAGTTACTCATTGTTCGCCTACTGAAGTACACGTGGTACGAATTGCAATAATTTCAGCAAAAAAAGTATCAAAAAGTTCTTTAATAAATAATTTACTGTTACTTCAAAGTCAACTACGCAGGATAGAATGAATGAAATGTGAAAAAATTTTCACTTTATACTTACTCAGTTGAAAATCCGGAAATGCAATGTCGCTCATTGCATCAAAACCGTCCTCCGAGCACGAGGAAGCCAAACAAGCGTCATGAGTCATTTCTTTTTAATACTCGTTGAAACCAAACATTTTAGAAAACAATAATTTAAGTTATTTCTTGCTACAGGAAATTTTATCATATCTGAGATCATATTTCCGATAGCATGGAGCAAAAATTATGTTGTTGGGTCAAGTACAAGCAAAGATATTCAGGATTAAGCTCTACCCATTCTTATACAGGGCAAATTTCGAAAGAGCTCCCCATAGTAAAGTAAGTCGTATTCACGACAAAAAGGTAAACATCTGTTTTCTTTCGGAAAAGCAAGAATTAAGACGTATAAGCGAGATTGAACCTCATTCAGTCTGACAGTGGCAGTGGCCGTACAATCTACAATCTTTCATCCCATAACGATAAACAAATTTCACAAATATAACAAACTATTCGACGATTTTCTTAGGAAAAAACCGCTAACAGCATAAAATATAAGGTAACGGTGTCCCCATTCATCTTAGCTCCAATATTCATCTCTTAAACTAAAGCCATGAGTTAGAGTTAAATTTGCTGCCTCTGTACGATCCATTGATTAGTAGTAGGATGAAAATAGGTGCACTCGTTTTGAGTTTTCGCATTGCTATTACAGCAGTATGAAACAATTTTCGAAATGTTTTGTTTTTGCAGCGTTGTTTCTTAAAGCCGAAGTGAAGACACGTATTCGATTTTATCTTAATTCTTGGATTGAAAGTCGGGTAATCCCCAAAATAACATGGCGACACTACTAATAAGATGATTATTCCTACAATAACGTTATCCAATGAAATGATCAGAAAATATAACTATCGACTCGAAAAAAAATTTGACAATCACAGACTTTTAAACTTTATTTTAATAACAAGGTAATCAGATTATCTAAACATGTGATTTAATTTTAACAATACTTCTTGATTATATATTATACAATAACATCATCTGTACATTTTCTCACAGAATAATATTCTGACAAGCAAACACTTGATGATTTTTATTTTTCAATGCTCCATTTACAGTTTTTCCGGAACCATAGAGTATCAAATTTACACTGAATCTTTTTATTATTAGCAAACATAGTAGGCGTGGTGTTTGTTTAGCGTCGTCTGTAAATGTAAAAATATGAGCGAATTAATTGATGCTTTAAATCGAATAGAAAAATAAAAGCTTAATGTTGGTAGATTTTATTATACAAAAGTAAATTATAGTCATACTGACCAAAATTTCAAGATAAGTAACTCCTCAAGGTTCTGTTAAGAGGAGGAAGTCCCCTCCCAAATTACAAAAAAAGACACCTAAAATTACACCTAAATCCCCGCGTTAAATCTAAAAAGCCTCCTGGTTTGTCATATTCACAAAACAACAAGGAACTAGCACAAGAAAGAACAATAATCCAGTGGGCTCCGTTCAAATTCACCAACAGGATTACTGAAGTTTTCAGAAATTGTAGAATGGATTTTCGCAGCATTCAATATTCCTGAACCTCTAAACACTATCATAACGGCCATCCTTCCAATAGCTAGAACTTTTTTGAAACAGCTATCAGCTCAATAGCCAGTTCTCTCAGGTTTTGTATCATTTGATGGATAATTTATCATCCGCCGCAAATGATTCAATCACTGTCCTGCAGTGGAATTGTCGAAGCATCATGCCAAAACTTGATTCACTTAAAGTTTTGTTGCATAGTCAAAAATGTGATGTATTTGTGCGAAACATGACTTACATCAAACATAGCCTTAAATTTGAATACCTTTAATATTATACGTCTCGATTGTGACTCTCTGTATGACGGAGTGCTTTTAGAAATTAAGAAATGTTATTCCTTTTACAGATTAAACATTCCTTCGACTTCTAGTATAGAAGTTGTTGCTTGTCAAATAAACATTAAAGGAAAGGACATTTGCATTGCTTCGGTATATATTCCTCCAAGAGCTCAAGTTGGACAACGACAGCTCAATGAAATGGTCCACGATTGATTCTGGGAGATTTCAATTCGCATGGAGTTATGTGGGATTCCGTTTACAATGATAGCAGATCATCTTTAATATATAATATTTGCGACAATTTTAGCATGACGGTATCAAATATGGGTAGCATGACACGGATCCCAAGACCTCCTGCAGTAGATTTATCTCTTTGTTCGACTTCAAATTCGACTAGATTGCACCTGGAAAGTATTTCCTGATTTACACGGTAGCGATCATTTACCAATCTTCATCTCAATCCGCAGTAACAAAGGCATTGCTAATTCAGTTAATATTACATATGATTTGTCAAAAAATTTTGACTGGATTAAATACCACAGCAGTTTCTCAAGTACCTTGAACACAATGGAAGAGCTTCCCACACTTGAAGAATATGACTTCCTCGTTTGTTCGATTCTGGAGCCGGCAGAACAAGCACGAACCAAACGATTTCTTGGTAAATCTAACAGAAGGCCACCAAACCCTTGGTGGGACAAAGAGTGCTCAGATGATATAAACGCGAAACAAAATGCTTTCAAGACGTTTTTAAAACGAGGAGGAGGAACTCCTTAGAATTTTGAAAAATTCTTGACTTTAGAAACCAAGTACAAGAGCACACTTCGGGTCAAGAAATGTAGCTATTGGAGACATTTTGTCGAAGGTTTGTCAAGAGCTCAATGAGCATGTCCTCCTGAGTTGGACAGAATTAAATTCAACTTGGTGAAGAATCTGCCCGACCTCGCAAAAAAACGTTTGTTGGAATTGTTCAACAAGTTTCTTGAGCAAAATATTGTTCCACCTGACTGGAGGCAAGTGAAAGTTATCGCCTTTGAAAAGCCGGGGAAACCCATTGCAATGTTGTCCTGCATCAGAAAATTGTTCGAAAAAATTGGGTCGAGACGAACAGTTTGTTGTCAGATACACAGTTTGGCTTCCGTAGAAATAAAGGGGCGAATGATAGCCTTGCATTACTTTCGTCTGACATCCAAATTGCCATCGTTCAAAAACAACAAATGGCATCTGTATTTTTAGGCATAAAGGAGCATTCAGTTTCCATTGATGTTCTTTCAGACAAGCTCCATCAACATGGACTTCCAGCGATCAGAGAAATGCATATATTTTTCACATGGTGATTTGGCAACTTTCAGAATTAGCTACATGGGTCTCTCGCAAGGCTCATGCCTCAGTACGCTCCTCTATAATTTTTACGTAAATGACATTGACAGCTCTCTAGTAACCCCATGTACACTAAGACAATTGGCAGATGATGGCGTGGTTTTAGTTACTGGACCCAAATCTTTTGATCTGAAAAAAACATTGCAAGATACCTTAGATAACTTGTCCGTTTCGGCTGTTCATCGAATTCTTTTCATAAAAGCATGATCCCGCGCAGCTTCAGCTTCATATGGTGGGGTGAATGGGGAGGACACATTAGGTATCTGATAACAAAATGCCAACAAAGAGTAAATTTTCTTCGAACAATAACAGGATCTTGGTGGGGTGTTCATCCGAAAGATCTATTAAAATTGTATCAGACAACGATACTTTCAGTGAAGGAATATGAATGCGTTTGCTTTCGTTCCGCTGCAAACTCTCATATTATCAAACTGGAGCGAATTCAATATCGTTGTTTGCGAATTGCTTTAGGCTGCATGCACTCGACACATACAATGAGTCTTAAAGTTCTGGCGGGAGTTCTTCCATTGAAGGATCGTTTTTGGGGCTTTTATCGCAACTGCTAATAACATGTGAGGTACTGAATCCCCTGGTTATTAATAACTACGAAAGGGTAGTTGAGCTTCAATCTCAAACAAGATTCATGACAGTATATTTTAACCATATGTCACAGGAAATCGACCCTGCAAGATATACTCCTATCCGACATAGCCTCCTAAATGTCCGTGACTCAACTTTATTTTTCGACACATCCATGCAGCGCGAAGTGCGTGGAATCCCGGAACACCTACGCTCGATGGAAATCCCAAAATTGTTTTCAAATAGGCATATTGAGGCATATTGACTCTGAGAAAATATTTTACACGGACGGATCACGAATTGAAGAGGCTACTGGGTTTGGTATATTCAATAATAATGTTTCGGCTTTATTTAGGTTTCAAGAACCTGCATCTGTGTATATAGCAGAGTTAGCAGCAGTTCATTATAGTTTGAGTGTAATCGTCACATTATCTCCAAACCATTATTTTCTCTTCACCGATAGTCTAAGTGCATTTGAAGCCATTCGCTCAAACGCTTCTGGCAAAAATGAACCGTTTTTCTTGGGCAAAATAAAACAATACCTGAACGACATTTTGAATATCAAATCACAATAGTTTGTTTCCCGGCTCATTACTCCATTCCAGGCAATGGAAGAGCCGATATTTTAGCCAAATGTGGTGCTATTGAGGGTGAAATTTATGAGAGACTGATTGCTTTCAACGAATTTTATAGCGCGTCTTGCCAAAGAACATTTGCCAGCTGGCAAGCTTCTTGGGATAAAGATGATCTGGGTCGGTAAATGCACTCGATTATTCCTAAAATATCGACTAAGGCATGGTTCAGGGACTGGAAAAGAGTAGGGTTTCAATCGTGTGATGTCCAGACTCATGTCCAATCACTACAGGTTAGATGCACATCTACTTCGAATTGGACTTTCCGAGACTAATCATTGTGCTTGTGGCGAAGGTTGTCGCGATGTTGATCATGTCGTTTGGACATGTGTGGAATATCGTGATGTCCGATTTCAACTAATAAATTCCTAGCGTACTCAAGGTAGACTATCCAATGTCCCAGATCGCGACATTCTTGCTTGTCGTGACCTTTCTTACATGAAACTTCTTTATCATTTCATTAAGTCTATTGGAGTTCCAATTTAAATTTTATTTTATATTAGACCCTTTTCTCTACCATGAGTTCAACCAATAGCCTGCTATATTAAATGAATAAAAGTGATGAACTGATATAAACAAACCTGAAATAGTTATAATATCATATACAAAATAAATGTATTTTATTTCATGTAATTTATAATACCAAATCGCTTGATAAAAACAGTGTTTAAATTGAATACCAACATACTAATATGACATGCGAACTAACATACTAATATGATATTCGAAATGTATTAGGTTTAAAGTACTATGTATTATGGATGCCACGGCGAAGAAAAACTTATGTATATTGCCAATGAAATAAACGTATTTATGAAAAAAAATTCAAGATGTAGAGTATCGTATTCGATATTTTGGTTTATTTCATTTTTTACTAATTGCTGCATAGATATTATATATGAAAAAAAATATCTTAAATTTTCAATTGCGTGGTTTTTTAAATTCAAATCTGTTAAATGACTTTGATCAGAAGTAATGACTCACGATGCGGTAACATTTCAGCTGTTCATCTAAATGATAAATTTCATTAAACACTAGATAAACTTTTCGAATATTTACTTCATGTTTAATGGAGCAGTCGCACTGTTAAAACTGCTTTTCTTCGACCGATCAAAACACTGTTCATTTGATGATCAGCTTTAGCTGTAAGGAGCATTCGTTTATTTTAATTCAGATTCTAACTTAATGAAACTTACAAATTTGCAGTATTCCAAATCACCGATAGTATTACTTCACTGGGTTTAGGTTAGGTTAATTAAGTTCACTAGAAATTTAGGATAAATTCAAACAAATTATAAAAATTTGATTGAAGTCGAATAGACGCAATTGAATTCAATACAAAAATTGCAGATATCGCTGAATGCTTTATTATAAGTATTAATTAATTCAGAAACCAGCTTCAACGACACTGTAACGCTTCACGTGAAATATTTATTTTGTTTTTAACTTATTCTCTAATCTATCATCTTTTCGTGACAGTGCCAGGCTAAATCGATGAGTTCACCAAGAAGGCTCTTTCGTGTGGACTAACAATGTTGAGTCCTAAATTGTGAGAACACACAAACACAAACTGCTGGCCTAGCGCATTTGCCTTCTCTGCTGGTGTGATTAAAGGTATTCCTTCAGCTGCGTTCTGGGGGTGAGGAATAGGCTTCAGTTTTATCTTAAGCACCTTCGTTAAGGACCAGAAGGGCTTTAAATGTGCGAGAATTTCTCGAAGCTTTTGCTGGAAGTTCCTGTTGCGATGCTCAGTTATCCTTATCCTAGTTGAGTTGTTATAAGAGGTCTTCTTATCTAGGATGCCAGTTCGTTGATACTGCTTCCGGTAGATATTTCAAAGTCGGATGAGTTTCATGGTGACACTGTCAATTTGAAGAGAGGAACTCGGCATATGTTGTACTGGCACCGTCTTATCGCGAACGACTGTGATTGAATGCTGGAAGGAAGATAGGGCCACATCGATATCCATCGAGGAATCAAGTGGTAAATCGATAGTAATAAGTTGGTCGGCGATTTGTTGAAATTGGACCCAGTCGGTGCGATAATAGTTCCTCCGAGGTTGAATAGGCACTGTTTCTGGTGAGGATCCCAATGTCAATAATACTGGAAGAGATACTACTATAATACTACTACAATATAATACTACTAGATAATACTCAGAAGAGAGCTCGTTGAATACAACCGGAGAGCTGTCTATGGCGATGTTGCTGATGAATATATCCAAAATTGAATTAACTCCCGATCTGGAAAGTCGCGTTTGTTGATCCGGAGCGAGGACTACGTTATACTGTCCTGCTTCGTAATCTTCGAAATAAAAATAGAAATTTCAGGTTTAAGATGAGTTTCAGTTAAAATATCGGCATTCTTCTCTTGAAGAAGTTCGGACAATTCAGCAGTTTTGCTCCTGAGTGAGCAAGCATTCCAATTTACTACAACCAACTCATTATATTGCATATTCGATGACGAATTTGCCTAAGGCGTTGATTTGATCTAACCGCGTTCTGCAGTTTCGTAGTTTTGTTGTCATTGATTCAAAAATGACGATCAGTTGTTCAGCAGAGAATATGTCACCAGAGTCATCCTTTGCTTGTGGTTGATTATTGCCCCATCCAGAACGGAATTTTGGAGGAAAAATCTTTTTGTGATCCAACGGCTGAATCTTTTGGATTGCTGTGAGGAAGTGGCGACAAACTTGGAATATCCCTCTTCGGTGGGTGCCGTGAGAAATTTATTTCATCCTTCTGTTGAACATTCTTGCGCGTTGATTGTTTACGGGACGCCTGTTGTCGAATTTTTGTGAACTCAGCACGTTCGGGACACTAGTATATGGATGATCGCCATCACAGTTCACATATTTTGCAGCGATGTCATCAAGTAGGCAATCGTTGGTATTGTGTGATTCGGCACATTTCCCGCATCGACTTTTCGTGTGGCAATTCCTCGCTCCATGGCCGTAGTTCAAACAGTTCGTGCACTGTGTGACATCTCGATGTACCGGTTTATACTTTTGCCATTCGATGATTATATCATGGTGATGGAGTCCTTATCCAGATGAACCAAATACAGTTGATATCGATACTTTTTGTTCGTGTTGTGTCGTTTCATTTTAAACACCATCATAGGCTTTAGTCCAGCTTCCGACAATGCCTGCTTTAGTTCGGCTTCCATCATGTCGGGTAGTCCTCGCAGTACAACCTTCATCGTGTGTGAAGTATTCCGCTTTTGTCTGCTTCATGTAACATTCCACTGCTTTGTAGTGGTGCAAAGCCGGACAAGTTATTTTGTAGCCTTCAGTACATGAACGGATTGTTGCCTGTAGTCCTTTGCTGATCAGCGTGTTGAAATCCGAGCGTAGAGTCGGTGGGAAGTCCTTCAAGTAGAAAGGCGGCATTTTGTCCTTCTTCTGGAGTTCCTCTTCGACATCAACTGGTAGATCAGCGTATTGGTTGTTACTCAGCAAACGGTCGTTTACCTGTACATCACTTGACTTCAGAGGCTTAGTATCCTTTAGATCCTTCTCAGATCTATGGCGCGTTTTACCCATAGCTTGGGTAGGTGGACAGCTGCGACTAAAGGTAAAACAATATCGAAATTAGTTGTAGTATGTTATTCGTCTATCCACATAGAGTGTTAGATGACGAATGGTTGATTTGTTGTGGTTCTGCTCTGCTTTTATAGCGTTTTACTCCCTGCTGTGCTATCTCACACGAGTGTTAATTCGACAATAGGTCTCTTTATTTTGTGTTCGCAACATACCGGCCACCAATGGAATACTAATTCCATTTACATAAAAAAAATGATTCTTAAATACAATTTTTTTAAATTACACTAGTTATTCATCTTCGTCATCAGATGTTATAGAATACTCAAGAAGTTGGTTGTCGGGATCATAACTTTTCACTGTAGAATTCGACGGAGGGTCAGAAGTTTTATCGTTGATGGGAAGTAGGCATACTTTTGATATCGGACGATCGTAGATAGCACCAGAAGGTACCTTCACACTCACAACGCGTACAAGTTTATCCGGACCGGGATGAACAGCGGTAACTCAAGCTAAACTCCGCTTAAGCGGCGGCGAATTGTCTTCCTTCAATAGCACAAGCTTTCCAGAAGTACGTTTGAATGCTGGTAGAAATACTTTGTACGTTGCTGTAGTTGATGAAGATAATCAGTTGACCATTGCTTCCAAAGCTGCTGAGACTTCCGTTGAATTGTTTGCCACAATGAAAGTCTATTACAGGGAACATCGGTAAGGTCTGGCTCCGGGATTGATTGCAGTGCTGATCCGACCAGAAAATGTCCCGGGGTTAGGGCACCCAAGTCGCTGGGGTCCTCAGATTTGGCTGATAAAGGTCGTGAATTGAGGCAGCTCTCAATCTGACAGAGAACCGTTTGCATGACTTCAAGCGTTATTGACTCAAACCCAACGACACGACGACAGTGGTATTTCAATGCTTTAACAGCGGCCTCCCACAGGCCACCACGAGGTGCACGAGCAGGAATGAATTGGAATCGAATGGTGGGTTCTGCACAATGTTTCGCATTCTTCTCTCGTTGCTGTTGATTATGGAACTGTTTTAAAAGTGATTGTAGTTCTCTCTCAGCTCCGGTAAAGTTTGTCGCATTATCACAATAGATACTGATTGGCTTTTCCCGTCGTGCGCAGAAACGTCTTAATACCGCAATGAATCCTTCGGTACTAAGATCACTGACCAGCTCGATGTGTACGGCCTTCGTAGTCATACACACAAAAAATGCGATATAGGCGCGCAATGGTGGAATCGATTTACTTCTTCGAATAGTATGTTTAATGAGGACTGGCCCACAAAAATCGACGCCAGTATTAAGAAACGGTCGTGCAGGTGTTACTCGAACCCTAGGAAGCTGACCCATAAGCTGATTTTCGCTACAAGGGCGAACTCTGTAGCATTTCATACAAGTTTTAACTTTTTCCGTGCCAGATTACGGAGATCAAAAGGCCAAAAACGTTCACGTATATGTGCAATCATTAATCGAGGACCAGCGTGAAGTAATTGCTTGTGGGTGGAATCCAAAACCAGTGAATGAATGAACTGCTGGGGGTACCATTGGATGTTTTCGGGAAAATGCGTAAGGAGATTGGTTTATCCGTCCACCAACGCGAAGTACACCTTCATGAAAAAGGGATTGAGTTTTCGCCATGACTTTTTTTACTCCTGTTCCTTGCCACAGCGAACAAGGGCAAGCTGTCGAGGAAAACATTCAGCTTGAACTGCCACAACCAGACCCATTGTTGCCTGAGAAATTTCATCAACTGTTTTGAGTAATTTTATGATACCAGAGATGTACAGTAGGCGAAAATTCGCAACAATTTGGTTAAAGATGAATAACGTTCGAATAAAGAATGATCAGGTGTACTAACAACGGCAGCAACCGCTGTGTTCCTTTTTTTTCGAGTTCATTCACTGAAACCTCTGATGCATCAAATTTTGCAAAATACTTCGGCCATTTTGCTGGTTCCAATGCTATCCATGGCGACCCTTTCCACCATAGAGATAAATTGAAAAGTTCTTTAGGAGAAGTTCCTCGGGAGATTATGTCCGCTGGATTCTCCAGGCCGGAGACGTGATTCCAAGCACAACCATCGGTCAGCCGTTGCACTTCCACTATTCGATTCGATACAAACGTTTTGTACTTGGATGGTGAATTATGTAGGCAATGGAGCGTGATCATAGAATCAGAAAACATGAATGATTTTGCGTTAACATGCAGACTTTCAGTAACTTGACAGTACAGATGAATAGCAGAACAAAGTTCCAAGCGTGGTCGTAGGATGAATTGCAACCGTTGATTTTGCTGTGAGAAGGTGAACAGTCACCTCACTGTCATGGCCAGTGCTTCTTACGTAAATGTATGCTCCGTAGACATATGCACTCGCATCGCAGAAACCGTGGAGTTGACTGTTGTTTGCTGAGCCTGGTGCCTTCATCAGACGAGAAACTGACAAGGATTTCAATGTGATCAAATCGATTCGGTATTTTGCCCATTCATCGCACAAACTTTCGGGAGGGTTTCGTCCCAGGAAAGCTTCTTCACCCATAGCGTCCGCATGAAAACCTTAGCCTTAATAATTATTGGGCCTACAATTCCAAGTGGGTCAAACAGTTTAGCCATTTCCGATGCCACTACTTGTTTTGTAATGGTACATTAAAATGAAAGATCTGGAACTTTAAACCGGAACGTATCCAATTCGGGATGCCACAAAAGACATAAAGTGCTGATTGAATTATCATCGGTACCGTCGATTTCAAGAAGTGATCTGTGGTCTTTCAATGCATCAGGAATATTAGATAATACTTCAGCAGAATTGGTTGACCATTTTCTCAGCTCGAGCCCTGCTGTACTGAGAATGCTCCGAGTTTCGTTATAAAGTTTGACGGCTTCACCAATGCTATCCGCACCACTCAAAAAATCGTCAACATAAGTCTAATTCGAACCACAATAGCATAAAGAGTGTCTTGTACGGTTGGTTCAACCGTTGAGGTGAAATGTAGCGGAATGCGAAAATCGCGTTTTTGATCAATTATTCAAAAACTAGACCGATTTTCGAAAAACCAAAAAAACTTAATTTTTTCAAAATCAAATTTATCATAAATAAGTATTCTTAGAATTTTGAAATTTTGTTTTGCCGAGCCGTAATTGGTTTTTGAAATGTATAAACGGTCACTGTTACGTCCCAATGGGATGATTTTAGAACAGAAAAGTAGTGTTTGTAACATAATTTCACAAAGAATCTGAAAATGCAACTAAAATTATAAAATTTTAGCTAAAACAACCGAAAATTGAAAGTTGACATAAACTTTTCTGCATTTTTTTTATTGCTTGCGCGCTGCTGCTTCGTATTGAGGTGGTGTGTGAAATGCACGGTGGGCACGGTGGCATTATATCGTGAGCAAAATTACATATCAAATAATGATCATTCGATTTCTTAAAATTTCTTCGACCGAATTCGTCACGATTTGTAGTTTCAGGAAAAAAAATTTCGCATGTCACTTCCTCCTTGGACAGACCACGTGTATCAGGACAAGATTCAAACTCCCAAAATTTTCAAGTTGTTGATCAAAATTGTCTGTGGTGCATAGCAAAGCAAGATTAGTAGAATGTAAACAAAACGTCTGTTGAGAAACAGGACCACTAACTATCCATCCTAGCCTTGTGCGCTGGAGTAAAGGCTGATCAGCTATGGGACCATCACCAACAGAGAGTTGACCATCACAGAAAAGACTGAAGAAAAGCTGGGCACCAATTACCATATCAATTCTCTGTGGTATGGCGAAATCGGGATCGGCTAGAGTGAGATTGGACGGAATTTTCCAACGTGATGTGTCGACTGGCTTAGCAGGTAAATCATTAGTGATCGTGAACAGGATGTTAAATGTCAGGGTTTGACAAAACGATGAATCAACTGAGCTAAATGAAGCCTCGGTGCAATGGGTACATTTTACTGTAGCTATAATAATAGATTGTCTGGATCGTTTCAAACCAATAAGTTGAACTATTCTCTCAGTGATGAAATTTATTTCTGAACAGGAATTCAAAAGAGTGCGTACAAAGGTGACCTTCCCTGATGGACCGAATACTTTTACAATAGCAGTAGAGTAGGTAGGTAGTAGGTAGAGTTGGTAGACCCAGTTAGCTGAGATGCCGAACAAGTTTCACAGTATCAGGCTTGGGTTGTGACGCAAGTATTTGGCTAGATGAGGGTTACGAGGTGAGATTCATTGATGATGTAGATGGGGAAAAATCAATGCTGCTGCTCTTGGTTGTAGGTTGCGAGCAAGCAGAGGTCGGTTTCGCTCGCGCTTGAGCATATCGATCATTGGGGGAGGATTGATGCAACAACGTATGATGCCTCTCATTGCATTTCTTACAGGGTTTCGACGGACAATCACGACTCATGTGACTGGACGAAAGACAATTCCAACAAAGCCTTTTTCTGTGAATAATTTCATGCTTTTGTTCAATAGACTTGCGCTTCAATTCTTCAAAATCGTAGATTCGATGTACTTGATTACAAACAGCACAGCGATAGGTGTTCATGGTGGGGATTGTCGCTGTATGCGCGACGGACATCCGGGATCTTTCCTTTGTTTTAGAGTAGAAATTTGCTGTTTCACTGTTAGCAGATTGTACAATTCGAGCTTGCTCATGCAAAAATTAGGTCAATTCTGTATAGGTTGGAATATCGGCAGTTATCTTTCCTGTTGACCTTTCCCATTCCCTTAAAGTCTCTTTGTCCATGCGGCTGCAAAGCATGTGTACTAATAATACTAACAATTCCCGAAGCGCTATCACTGCCTCAGTACACGCTCTACTGTTGCACAGCCAAATGTACTCACCATAGCCAAAAGCCTACCTTTGTCATACATATCCATGTAATTTGATAAGCTGACTAACTGCTGCTTACTCCAGAAGTCGATTTCCGCACCAATCTCGGTAAAATCAGAACAATGTGCCGTAGACCGTGAATGTAGACTATATATACTTCTAAATAGTTCATGGAAGCAATCCCAAATAGTTCTTTTGAATATCGAAGTTCAACTCAGACTTGGTTCTGTTCGGATATAAATCAACACACGAGTGTTAATTCGAACAAGGGGATATCAAGAGGAACGTGCCATTTAAGCCAATTTGTTCTGAACTTTTCTCAGCGATGGTTTGACTGATTTCCTCAAACTTAGATTCTAAATAAAATCACGGTCGCATACGGTAGTCCTGAATTTCATTCCGATCCAACTTTCGGATCCAGAGCTATAGGGTAAAATGTGTTCAATATTGTATACCGTCACTTAAACCGGCGAAACAAAAACGTACAAAAATTTCTGAACTGGTCTCAAAACTACACAAATTGATAGTTATTATCAGTAGGCAACTAAGCAAACCGATTCCGACTATCCTGGTTTCCGGTATCCGGTTCAGATTCCGGTGGTCATATACACTGAGGTCTTTTTTTATGCGATCTTTTTTATGCGGTTTTTTTACGCGACTTTTTTTATGCGAATTTACAGAGTTATGCGGGTTTTTTATGCGAACTTTCAGAGTTATGCGGTTTTTTCATGCGAATTTTCAGAGTTATGCGGTTTTCCTTCTGCGGTTTTTTTATGCGAAGTTTCAGAGTTATTCGTTTTTTTTATGCGAATTTTCAGAGTTATGCGGTTTTTTTAAGCGGTTTTTTTATGCGGCACGTAAATTCGCATTAAAAAAGACTTCAGTGTATTCCAAAATGGATCTCACTAACTTTTCTCATTGATGGTTTGACCGATTTCCGAAGGAACAAAAACTGTAAAAAATGTTGTAAACTGGACTCAAAACCGTTACTCCCAATCTTAGGGTCAAATGAAAGGTCTTATGGTCCTAACAAAAATTACTGCATACTTTTGGATACAACAAAAATTCAAATCGTGATTTAGAGTGCGATGACAAAATTGTATCAAATCTTCAAAATTTGAATAAAAACTAGTAGAGTTTGTACGTCATGTCAATCGGTGGCCGTACGAACCGACTTCGATTATACCGGTTCTCGGGTTCCGGTGCTGGAAGTACATATAATAGTGAACCTACTTCGTTTGGTGAAGGATGACCAACGCGAGCAAATCACTGTTTCATTGTCTATGTTATACAAGTTAATGCACAAATAACCCTTTGGTTTCTTTCAAACATCGAAAAGAAAGATTTTGAATAGAATACCACAATATTATACATTAGAAAGGCATCATTACACCACTAACTGGATTAAAACAGGTTTTTCAAATAAATTTCAATCCATTGACGTTTTTTTTTATTCTTTCGGTCGCACTTATCATAAAATAGCTAAAGTTTTCATCAACCGCAGCACTGTATTTTACCATAATATCACACGCCAGTAGCAGACATCCGTAACCGTTTCGATTTCTTCATAGCGTGTACGAAATTGAACAAAGCACGAATCGCTAATTTTGTGTTTTCTTTCGGTGTTGAACATATTGTCTTTCTATATGGCGATTTGAAAATGTTGACACTGATCGCTCTCTAACCGCGGAGCCGGAAGTCGGATGCCGATGAAATTTCACAGTACTTTTAAAGACAATATGAGCTCTAGTTCGAATCAAGATTTGTGAAAATCGGTTCAAGTATCGCTGAGAAATCGAAGTGAGTTTTATTTTTGGAATTTTTCTGCACTACTTTCGGTGCTTCCGGAACAGGAACAACGGCAACCAGTAGTTTCGAATTACGTTTTTATGCCCACAAACTAACAAGTTCCGCGAACTAGAAGAATTTGGGAGAAAGTTTTATAGGGTTTGTACTTGTTTTTGGCCATCGTTCGTAAAAAATACTCAAGTAATTTGTATTGGTATTGGTTATCACGATTTAGTTCCGGAACCGGAAGTCGGATTCAGATAAAATGGTCAAGAAATTTTTAGGAAACTATAAGACCTTTCATTTGAATCTAAGATTGTGAAAATCAGCTCAGCCGTTTCCGAGAAAAATGAGTGCACATTTTTTGTCTAATTTTCGCATATTACCATGTATCTCCGGAACCGGAAGTCGAATCTAAATGTAATTCAATAGCAGGCTATGGGACCATACGACCTTTAATTTGAATGTAAGATTGTGGAAATCGCTTGAGCCATCTCTGAAAAAAGTAAGTGCATATTTTTTCCATTTTTTTTGGTGCATATCATCCTGTATCTCCGGAACCGGAAGTCGGATCTGGATGAAATTCAATAGCAGGCTATGGGACCATGATACCATTCATTTCATTTTCATATTCTAAATTTGTGAAAATCGGTTTATCCATCTCCGAGAAAAGCGAGTGCATATTTTTGTCACACACACACACACATACACACAAACACACACACAGACAGACAGACACAGACATTTTCTAGGTTCGGCGAGCTGAACCGAATGGTATATGACATTCGGCCCTCACCTTTTCAATTTGTACACAATTATGTCAAGTTAATAAGGATTTAAATGTGTCAACCCTGCACGCTATACAAATTGAACAAAGCACGTTGTGTGCTAGGCGGACGCGTATTCCTCTTCTTCCGTACCAGCACGTACCGGTGTGAACCAATTTTGCATCATTTTGTATAACAGTTTGAAAGTTTTGATACACATTGTCCTATAATTTCGGAACCGGCAGTCGGATCTGGATGAAATTCCATAGTATCTTTTACGACAAAGACAGCTTTAATTTGAATCATGATAAGCCAACATCGGTTGAACCGTTGCTGAGAAATCGAAGTGAGTTCCGTTTTTGAAGCTTTTATTCACTATTACCGGTGCGTTTGGAAGCAGAAACCGGGCACTAGTAGTCCCAAGTAGATTTATATATCCACCAACCAACAAGGTCTGTGAACTAGATGAATTTACCAGTAAATTTTATAAAAATGTGCACCTCGTTTCGCCATTGCTTGTGAAAAAATCCTCGAGAAATTGAAAATTTTTGCTAATCTCACTGTAATACCGGAACCGGAAGTCGGATATGCATCAACTTTTCGAGAAGTTTTTGAAGAATTTCAAGACCTTTCATTTGCATCTTAGTTTGTAAAAATCGGTTGAGAAATTTCCGAGAAAATTGAATGCACATTTTCTAATAGATTTGCACATATTGCCTTGAAATTCCGGAACCGGAAGTGGGTTAAAAATAAAATTCAATAGCGATCTATGGGACTATAAGACCTTTCGTTTGAATCTAAGTTTGTAAAAATCGGTCACGCCATCTCTGAGAATAGTGAGTGACGTTGATTTTAATTTTTTTTGGTGCATATCACCCTGTAATTCCGAAACCGGAAGTCGGATCAAGATAACATTTAATAACGATCTTTGGGACCATAAGACCTTTAATTTGAATCGGAGTTTGTGAAAATCGGTTCATCCATCTCTGAGAAAATCGAGTGACATTATTTGTCACATACACACATACGTACATACATACATACATACATACATACATACATACATTTAGCCCTGAAGGAGCAATGCGAGCTAGGAGAGGTCCAGATGACCATCCGTATCAGGAATGGACCTGACGGCACCAAGGTAGCCTCAATTAAGCTGCCAGTAGATGCAGCTAATAAAGCGTTGAAAGTGGAGAAAATATGTGTGGGCTGGTCTGTGTGCCCACTGAGCGCTTCCCAGCTACCGGACGTGTGCTTCAAGTGTCTGGGTTTTGGTCACTTCGCACGGAACTGTCAAGGGCCGGATAGGAGCAAACTATGCAGAAGGTGTGGCGAGAAAGGACACAAGGCAAAGGATTGCACGAAGCCTCCGAAATGCCTAATTTGCGCTGCCACGTGGGATAACAAACATCCTACAGGCGGTAGCAGATGCCCAGCCTTCAAACGAGCGAGAGCAAAGAAGTCTCAGTGGAGGTAATGCAAATCAACCTCAACCACTGTGATACGGCACAACATCTTCTGCGGCAATCTGTTGCGGAACATAGATGCGATGTTGCGATAATTTCGGAGCCATACCAAATTCCACCCGGAGATGGAAACTGGACATCAGACAGAGCCAAAACAGCAGCGATATGGGCAGTGGGAAAATACCCCATTCAAGAAGTGGTGCACTGCGCAGATGAAGGGTTTGTTATAGCCAAAATCAACGGAGTCTTCATCTGTAGTTGTTATGCACCTCCACGATGGACGATCAACAGTTCAACCGGATGTTGGACAAACTAACGGAAGAGCTAACCGACCGAAGACCAGTAGTAGTAGCTGGTGACTTCAATGCCTGGGCGGTCAAATGGGGCAGCCGCCTCACGAACTCAAGGGGAAGCAGTCTTCTGGAGGCCCTAGCTAAGCTGAACGTAGATCTTGCCAATGACGGTACCACCACCACCTACCGTAAGGATGGTCGAGAGTCCATCATAGATGTCACTTTCTGCAGCCCGGGAATGATAAGGAGCATGGACTGGAGAGTGTGCGAAGAATACACCCACAGCGATCACCAAGCGATCCGGTATTGTGTTGGACGCGACTCGCAGGTGGAATCAAGCAGAATGCAGTTTGGTGAGCGAAAGTGGAAAACAGCGAACTTTAACAAGGACGTATTTGTGGAAGCACTGAGGCTCGAGCGAAACACAATAAACCTCAGCGCGGAAGAGCTGACTGCAACACTATCACGTGGGTGTGATGCAACCATGCCTAGAATGAGAAAACCCAGAATTGGGCGACGTCCGGCGTACTGGTGGAATTCGACGATCGCTGACCTGCGTGCACGTTGCTTCCATGCCAGGAAAAGGATGCAGAGAGCTAGAAACAGTGGCGAAAGGAAGGAAAGAAGGTTGCCCTATAGAATAGCAAGAGCCGCACTCAACAAGGCAATCAGGCTCAGCAAGAAAGAGTGTTTAGAAGAGCTGAACAACAACGCCAACGAGAATCCGTGGGGTAATGCCTATAAGATGGCCATGGCAAAGATGAAAGGTCCAGCAGTTCCACCGGATAGGTGCCCGGAAAGGATGAAAACTATCATCGAGACCCTGTTCCGGAAGTATGAGCCTACGATCTGGCCGCCAGTACTGTACGACGTACAGGATGTCCGCGGCGACGAAATCCGAGTTCCACAGGAATCCATCCTGGGTCCCACGTTGTGGAACATTATGTACGATGAAGTGTTGAAGCTAAATCTGCCCAGGGGAGTTAGGATTGTCGGCTTTGCGGATGATGTGGCGCTCCTAGTAATCGGTGAGTTTCGAGAAGAGGTGGAGGTTCTCGCCATGGAGGCAGTAGATGTCGTTGAAAATTGGATGCGGGAAAAGAAGCTCGTGCTGGCACATTAAAAGACTGAAATGGTCATCATCAGCAACCGAAAGGCGGTGCAACATGCGAGCATCTCGGTCGGTGAGTGCATCATCAATTCGAAGCGTGAGGTCAAGCATCTGGGCGCGATCGTGGACGATCGACTGAACTTTAACAGTCATGTTGACTACATATGCAAGAAGGTAATGAAGGTGATATTGGCGTTATCTCGGATTATGCCCAATAATTCCGCGATTGTCAGTAGCAAGAAGAGGTTACTGGCGAGCGTGTCATCATCGATCGTACGATACGCAGCTCCAGCGTGGTCGATGGCATTGACAACAGCAAGGAACCGAGCCCAGTTGAACCGCACTTTCAGACTGATGGCAATGCGCGTGACAAGTTCGTACCGAACAATATCGTCAGACGCTGTGCACGTGATAGCCGGAATGATCCCCATCTGTCTGCTACTGGAAGAGGATAGTTTATGCTACAGGGATCGAGGCACACGAGCCCGGAACAGAGAGAGAGCCAACACGCACACTAAATGGCAACAGCAGTGGGACAACGCGGAGAAGGGAAGGTGGACGCACCGATTAATTCCTAACCTGTCGGTTTGGACAACTCGAGTGCACGGCGAGGTAAACTTCCAACTAACGCAATTCCTGTCTGGACATGACTGTTTTAAGCAATATTTGCACAGATTTGGCCACGCAAGGTCGCCGTTGTGTGTTGAGTGCCAGGTCATAAAAGAAACGCCGGAGCACGTAATATTCAGTTGCCCACGGTTTATCCAACCGCGTAGCGAAATGACTGCCATCGTGAGCGCCGATGTCAGCGTGGAGAACATCGTTCAAAGGATGTGCAGTGACGAAGGAAAATGGAACGCGGTGAACCGGATAGTTGTTCAGATTATGTCCACACTGCAGAGGAGTTGGCGAGAAGAGCAGCGTCAAATGACCTAGGTCCAAAGACGAAGAATGCCGGACTGTTTTCGGCATCCTAAGAAGACAGACGAAGCGTGTGGAATGCTGCTCGGTTTTCGGGATAGGTTTCTTCGCCGGGAAACTCTCCGTCGGGTAGGCTAGACCCACCACTGTGGGCTAATTGAGTAGGCGCGTCGTAAACCGGTTTCGGAACGTCGGTTTCGAGAGAACTTCCAGCGTCGGGGAACTCTTTGTCGCGGTAGGCTAGATCCTTCGGCGGGGACTAGTCGAGTAGCCACCACAACACCGACTTGTGTCGTCGGGGCGCCAGCGAACCAGAAGCTATGCTCCAACTGGAATCGCCGGACCGACCTCGGCACTCTCTCGTGTGTTCCGTGTGGTGTAACAGGAGACTCGGTGTCGGGAGAGCCTTTTTCGCCGGGGAACTCTCCGTCGGTGTAGTCTAGATCTTTCATCGGGGATTAGACGAGTAGATCGTGGCGTAGCACCGTTAAGATAGTCAGGGCACCAGTGAACCGGAAGCCATCCTCCAACCGGCATCATTGGATCGACCCAGGCATCCTTACGGTCGGGCCGTGGACGGGTATCGAAAACGTCGGTTTTGGGAGAACTTCCATCGTCGGGGAACTCTCTGTCGGTGTAGGCTAGATCCATCACCGGGGACTAGTCGAGTAGGCGCCACAACACCGATTCGAGTCGTCGGGGCATCAGCGAACCGGAAGCCATGCTCCAAACCGGAATCGCGGAGCCGACCTCGGCACTCCTTTGGGTGTCCCGCGTGGCGTAAAAGGGGAAACTCTTCGTCAGTGTAGGCTAGATCCATCGTCGGGGATCAGGCGAGTAGTGTGGCGCGACGTAGCGGCATTGGGTCGTCGAGGCGCCAAAGGTGGATCGAGATGGATAAAGAGAGAAACGCAGGAGCACATTTTCTCTCAAACGAAGAAGTGCATTAGCACAGCCGGGATGAATAAAGAGAGAAACGCAGGAGCTTATTTTCTCCCAAACGAAGAAGTGCATGAGCACAGCCACCCCGAAGTATTGAGTTTAGCTTAGTCCCGGGGGGATCTAGGCAAGATGTCCAAGGTGTTTTAGTGGGTAAGGTTCAGCCAGTCCCACTCGCTGGTTCACAATAGCGGTGGCTTGACAACTACTGAGCGCGTGAACTGGGAAAGTACATAAGGTATTTCACCTTGTAAAAAAACATACATACATACATACACACACATACATACATATACACCCACAGAGATTTGCTCAGTTCATCGAAATGAGTCGAATGATATTTATTTATTTATTTCGTCAAGCAAATGTAGACTACATATAAATTGTTTACAATGTTCACTTACATACTACGCATTATTTCTACGACAAAGCTGAGATTTGATTTGATTTTTTGACATAGTTAGGTCAAGATGTTCGCAGTATTGATTGTAATGGCGCATTATTCGATTGACTGGACTGTATTTTGCATAATTTGTTCTAGCTTGTTTTTCTAAAAATAATTTCCTGGAACGTAATTGACGGCTAGGTATATAAAAATTTAATTGCGATAATAATGGAGCTGATTGAATGCGTTGAGAAATAATGTCGCTGATAAAATAAAGCATTGCAAAGTCGCGGCGTTCTTTAAGTGTTTGTATATTGATGAGCATGCAGCGTGCTTCATATGATGGCAGAGGAAATGCTGTCCAGTTTAATTTACGAAGTGCATATAAAAGAAATTGTTTTTGAATAGATTCGATGCGTTCTTCGTGAATAATATTGTATGGATTCCATACTAGGCTACAATATTCCAAAATAGGTCTGACATATGTAGTGTATAATAATTTAATTGTGTATGGGTCCTGAAAGTTATGACTGAAGAGTTTAATAAAGCCCAGCAGGCTATTAGCTTTATTGATTATGGTATTGTAGTGTTCCACAAAAGTGAGCTTGGAGTCTAAGATTACGCCTAAATCTCTTACAATTTTACATTTTTCTACAAGTTGATTTCCTAGATGTATGTTTATAGGTATAGTTTCATTTTTCCTACTGAAAGTTATTGAGTTACATTTTTTTACATTGAGTTGGAGTAGACTTTTGCAGCACCAAATGTGGAATAGATTGATTTCGTTCTGGAATATTACAGCGTCGTTGATATTTTTAATTTCCATGAAGAGTTTCATGTCGTCTGCATATATAAGCACTTTCAGATTTTTGAGTATGAAGAAAATGTCGTTTATATGTAAAATGAAAAGGAGAGGCCCTAAGTGAGAACCCTGAGGTACGCCAGAAGTTACATTAATTGGTTCAGACAGAATGTTTTGGAAGCGGACTACCTGTACACGATTCGTTAAGTATGATTTGAGCCATTCCAGAAGAGTATGTTTTATGCCATAGTTTTGTAGTTTGTGTAGAAGTAATGGTATGTCAATACGGTCGAAGGCTTTGCTAAAGTCAGTGTAAAGAGTTTCTACGTAGTTTCCGGCGTCCATTGCATTCAGAGTGAATGTCATAGATTCTAAGAGATTTGTTGTAGTTGAGCGGCCTTTAAAAAAGCCATGTTGTTTGTTATTACATTTTTAAGTTGATGAAAAAGTTTTTCATTTACAATTTTTTCAAATAATTTTGGAATGCATGAGATAATGGCTATTCCACGGTAGTTCCGAATGTTAGATTTTGCACCAGATTTAAATATTGGTACAAGAAAGGAAGATTTCCATGCCTTAGGAAAAGTACATTTATTAAGTGATAGGTTAAAAAGTAGTTGTAGTGGTAGTGTAAGTTCTTCAGCAAGATTTTTTAAAAATATTGGTGGTATACTGTCAGGTCCGGGTCCTTTTGAGGCGTCTAAGTTTTTCAGTGCTGTCGAAATGTCATGTTCTGATAGATAGTTTACAGAGATGGAGTTGGAAAATGCAGGTATGAAAGAGAAGTATTCACGGTCACGGTCAGTTTCTGAATAAGATGTATATACTTCTTGGAAAAAATTTGCAAAGTGATTGCAGATTTCTGTACTATTTTTCCCTACATGTTCGTCGAGGTGCATTTGAGATGGAAAATTGTTGCTTTTTAGTTTAGTTTTTGTGTAGTTAAAAAAGTTCTTAGGGCAAGTCTTTATTTCGTTTTCAATTTTGCGGTTATATTCTTCATGTGCTGTGTTAATGGCTATTTTAAGTTGATTGCATAGATTTAAGTAATTTTGAAGATGAGCGTCACTTTTTTCTTGTTTGTAAGTTTTGTGTGCTTTTTGTTTCCTATTTTTCAAATGTTTTAGTTGTGAATTGAACCATACAGGTAATTTGCTGTTATGATTTTTTCTTCTTCTTTTCACAGGCAAAGTTTCGGCTAATATTTTGTTTATAATGTGATAAAATTTGTTTACTTCGACGTCGACATTTCCTTCTGTACTCAGTATGTTCCGCCAATTTATTATACTTAGTCTACACTTGACTACTTCAAAGTCAATTTTATTGTATTTCGGCACTTCCTCATATTCCAAGTCGTAGGGAAGGGATGCATTGTGTGTAAATAATGAATATTCAATTGCGGTGTAAAATGCTTCATTTTTCCATAATGGCAGGTTTGATGCATTCACACAAAAGTCTTCTGTGCAATTTGTGAAAAGAAGGTCTAAATATGCGTTTTGTTGATTTTTCACGGAGTTTACTTGATGTAGACCAATATTAGAAATTTTGTCGAAAAAGTAGTGCAATGTTTCGTTTTCTCCTACGACTGGAAGTAAGATTGATTCATTTTCAATGTCAGAAATGAAGTCCGCATTACGTTGATTGAAGTCGCCAAAAATATGAAGCTTTACTTCAGGTTCCATATTCGAAATAATTGTGTCTAAAGATTGAAAGAATAATTCAAAAGAGAATTTGTTCGCATTTTCGGGTGGGAAGTAGACAGAGCAGTAAATATGTTCTTCTCCCAATATTGAGACTTTGGCCCATACATGCTCAAATTCTTTATATTTAGGAGTAATAATTTCCAGAAGAGTATGTTTTATGCCATAGTTTTGTAGTTTGTGTAGAAGTAATGGTATGTCAATACGGTCGAAGGCTTTGCTAAAGTCAGTGTAAAGAGTTTCTACGTAGTTTCCGGCGTCCATTGCATTCAGAGTGAATGTCATAGATTCTAAGAGATTTGTTGTAGTTGAGCGGCCTTTAAAAAAGCCATGTTGTTTGTTATTACATTTTTAAGTTGATGAAAAAGTTTTTCATTTACAATTTTTTCAAATAATTTTGGAATGCATGAGATAATGGCTATTCCACGGTAGTTCCGAATGTTAGATTTTGCACCAGATTTAAATATTGGTACAAGAAAGGAAGATTTCCATGCCTTAGGAAAAGTACATTTATTAAGTGATAGGTTAAAAAGTAGTTGTAGTGGTAGTGTAAGTTCTTCAGCAAGATTTTTTAAAAATATTGGTGGTATACTGTCAGGTCCGGGTCCTTTTGAGGCGTCTAAGTTTTTCAGTGCTGTCGAAATGTCATGTTCTGATAGATAGTTTACAGAGATGGAGTTGGAAAATGCAGGTATGAAAGAGAAGTATTCACGGTCACGGTCAGTTTCTGAATAAGATGTATATACTTCTTGGAAAAAATTTGCAAAGTGATTGCAGATTTCTGTACTATTTTTCCCTACATGTTCGTCGAGGTGCATTTGAGATGGAAAATTGTTGCTTTTTAGTTTAGTTTTTGTGTAGTTAAAAAAGTTCTTAGGGCAAGTCTTTATTTCGTTTTCAATTTTGCGGTTATATTCTTCATGTGCTGTGTTAATGGCTATTTTAAGTTGATTGCATAGATTTAAGTAATTTTGAAGATGAGCGTCACTTTTTTCTTGTTTGTAAGTTTTGTGTGCTTTTTGTTTCCTATTTTTCAAATGTTTTAGTTGTGAATTGAACCATACAGGTAATTTGCTGTTATGATTTTTTCTTCTTCTTTTCACAGGCAAAGTTTCGGCTAATATTTTGTTTATAATGTGATAAAATTTGTTTACTTCGACGTCGACATTTCCTTCTGTACTCAGTATGTTCCGCCAATTTATTATACTTAGTCTACACTTGACTACTTCAAAGTCAATTTTATTGTATTTCGGCACTTCCTCATATTCCAAGTCGTAGGGAAGGGATGCATTGTGTGTAAATAATGAATATTCAATTGCGGTGTAAAATGCTTCATTTTTCCATAATGGCAGGTTTGATGCATTCACACAAAAGTCTTCTGTGCAATTTGTGAAAAGAAGGTCTAAATATGCGTTTTGTTGATTTTTCACGGAGTTTACTTGATGTAGACCAATATTAGAAATTTTGTCGAAAAAGTAGTGCAATGTTTCGTTTTCTCCTACGACTGGAAGTAAGATTGATTCATTTTCAATGTCAGAAATGAAGTCCGCATTACGTTGATTGAAGTCGCCAAAAATATGAAGCTTTACTTCAGGTTCCATATTCGAAATAATTGTGTCTAAAGATTGAAAGAATAATTCAAAAGAGAATTTGTTCGCATTTTCGGGTGGGAAGTAGACAGAGCAGTAAATATGTTCTTCTCCCAATATTGAGACTTTGGCCCATACATGCTCAAATTCTTTATATTTAGGAGTAATAATTTCTTCAGAAGTAAAGCAAGAGTTAATGGCTATAAGGACTCCACCTCCAGATTTTTTCTGACAGAGAGATAAATTTCGGTCGTGCCGAAATACGTTAAAATTATTTCCAAATACTTCTTCGCTTCTTACACTTTCATCCCAGCCGCTTTCAGTTCCAAGGATTACGTCGAAAGAGGAGGTTATTAAATTTTGGTGAATTTCTTTCATTTTGGCCGGGCTTTTCATGCGGTTGAAATTTTGGCAATAGACCAAAATTTCAGTCACATTTTGTTTGTGAAGCGAAGAAGTTTTTGAGAATTCTGGAATACTTACATTACTAATTCCTGTTTCTATTCCTTCGTCAAAGGGCGTCGTTATTTCCGAAAATTCGGCCTTGTAAAATTGTGTTCGGCTTCCCGGATTAGTTGGAGTCGGCGGGTACGTTCACTTGTCAAAAATTTCCCATAAGAGTCCAGGTCGGCCAGCGCTTCCTTAGGTTTCATTCCATATTCCTGATGCACTTCGATGAAGATTCGTAGGAGGTGGTCGGGTGTTGTTGGAAGGCCTTCTGATGCTAATAGCATTTTTATACTAGTTGGTGTCATACCCTCGATGCATACTGTAGGTTGTTGATTTTTCATGTATGACAAATACAGACGGACGACGTGCATTATTTTCGGGTCACGAAGCCTTGCTTTTAAGAAGCGTTCGTCGCCATTTGCAGATTGTGAAGTAAGACGTACAATTGGAGGACGCATTGGATCAATTTCGAATTGGCTGTCTGTATTCATGTCCTGTGATATTGCAGACGTATTTATGTTCTGTGATATTGAAGATGTGTTCATATAGTTAGTGGATGGTGCAGCTTCGATGTCATTACTTCCTAAGACCGGAGTAGTGTTGTTTTGAATACTTCTTGTTCCTTTGTAAGGGTTGATTGTTTCACCTTTTTGAAAATTTATGAATTTTGAGGCAATATCTGCACCTGGATTCCCGGAGAATTGAACCCGTGCAGCTGCTAGTAAGTCTTTGTCCAAGGGTAAGGTATATTGTAATGACACATTATTGTTTTTGTTGTGGCAGGTATTGTTACTATTAGTGTTCAAGTTGCTGTTGTAGTGCACATTATTGTCGTTGTTGTTGTTGTTGTTGCTGCTGTTGTTGTTGTTGTTGTTGTCGTGTTTGCTGTTGTTGGTGTAGTTGTTGTTTTTACTGCGTATACTGTAGTTTGTATTATTTTGCTGTTTCCGTTTCCGATGTTTTCGTCTGATGTTTGCTTTTTCTGCTTGTTTTTCTTGCAGTCGTCGAGTGCGCTGTTTTTTGTCATACTCGCTCCAGTCGCATTTCCATATTTTTTTGCTGCCGATGAAGCGCCAGCCTGACGTGACTTCCGAGTCAGCTTTTTCTTCCGGTGAAGGTTCAGCATACTGGGCACTGATTCCCATTTCTTCAGCAATACATGGATGAGCTTGAGGGACTTGCTCTTTCTTCATTATTGCTTCATTGCACAGTGCTTTGATGTCGTCCAAAAATTCTTTCGATGATAAGCTGCATGGTGGGTCGATACTTTTTATTTCATTAATATTTGTTTGCACGCCGTCAATTTTGTTTTCGAAAAAAGTAAACACTTTTTCAAGGTTTACTTCTGTCTTAGTGGACAGTTGCTTGTTGGCGGTTTTTATGTCAGCTAAAAAAGTTTCGTCGCGTTCATTCAAAAGTGATGAAATGCGATTTATGACTTTACTGGCCGCGTTGCATGTATTAATGTTTACATTTTTTATGTCCGTTTCTAGCTTCAGCAAAAGAGATTCCATGCTGTCGAGAGCGTCATGTGATACTTTCATGCTTTTTATTTGTGCGAATAAAGCATGGTTTGCTTCAATTTGGGCACGGACTGTTTGGTTCAATTCCTGCTGTTGATGAATAAGTTTTTTCATTTGCAGTTCTTCGGCAAATTCCTGCTGACAGTCAATACAGAGAGGTACCATGAAGGTCCTTAATAATTCTTCGTGGTTTCTCTGTGTTCCCACGCAGGCTGCATGAAATTTTCGATTGCACTTTCCGTGACACTTCCAGAGATAGCGATTGTCGTAGACAGTACAATTACTAATTCCGCACTTCTCCATGTTTACGCGACGGTATGTTAAAAAATGATTACTATTTAAAGAGTGCCTACTTGCACGTTTGCGTCGAAATAAAAAAGTTTAAATAAAATTATAAAAATATTTATATATATATATATATATATATATATATATATATATATATATATATATATATATATATATATATATATATATATATATATATATATATATATATATATATATATATATATATATATATATATATATATATATATATATATATATATACGCGCGCGATATACTGCGACACGAGTCCCGTGAACACGTCCGTTCGGTTGGACGGATGGACAAAGAAAAAAAAATATAACATTTGGCCCGGCCTTGGTTCAAAAGTCGGTTTTCACAGTGATTTTATATATAGCCTTTTTATATGAGAAGGGCAAAAACAGTGGAAGTTTTACTAGTATTAATTATATACATTGAAACCCACTTACGATCACTAGTTCTCATTCAGAATTTACCCTTCTTATAAAGTAGCAACATACGCACATAACCGGCAAAGTGAAAAAATGCGCAATCGATGCATTTTCAGCCACGCGCATAGCAGCGGTACGATGATGTTACATATAGTGTGAATAATAAGCAAAGTCTTGGCATTACATTCCTTTTGGGGAATTTGGCGTTTCTGTTTCAACGGACTTCGCAGCCGATTCTTAGGGTACAGAATCATTTCATGGCTAGTACTATGGATCCTACTGACACTAAGAATCCACTTTCAGCCACCTAGTTGGGATGACTGGGTGGAAGTAGGTTCAGGTGCCCCTTTTCTGATTTGCGCTGATCCGGCTCTGAGCGTAAAGCCAACCCTCGCATGGCCTCATTGCAACACATGGGTAACCATGGGATCATGATAGCGACTACTTTCAGCTGGGTTTTACGGTAGCCATAAGGGGGACCCTTATAAACATGAGTTTTACACCATCAACATAGGCGTCGAGTAAGGAGATAAACCCCTTCGCAAGAGGGGGTTTGAGGAGGTCTCCATCCAGAACGGGTGCGAACGACAGCAATGCCCTTGTCAAACCAGTGGACCAGCCTGAGTCCCGGGAGCAAGTGAAGGAAGTAGTCAAGCCGAGTATGACAGCGGTCATAGAACAACTCGACGCGATTATTGAATTCACGCAGGAGAAATCCAACATCAGCAAGGAGCTGAAGGTGAACTTGCTGAAGCTACGTAAGGCCGTGAACGTAGCTAAAAGGGACCAAGAGGCGTTGTTAATGCGGCTAGAGGGTGGCGAAAAGTCGGAGAAGTGTTCTCAAACAGAGCCCTTCACCTTTGATACCGACAAAAAACGGGAGGCGGTCGACTATGCGCTCCGGCTCACGATTCAGCGGAATAAACAGCGCCGGAAACGCGCCAGGGATTCTCCAGGAAGTAAACGCCTGACTCCCAAGGCCAAAAGGAGTAAAGACCATGGCGGAAATGATGGGGCGAAGGAACGTGGCGAGGGGCTCAACCCAAACCTCGACACTCGACCCCCTGATCCGAGCCATGTAAGCGAACCCGGCGAGAATCCATGGGTCCAAAAAGATGCTGGGCCCATTCCCGCGAGGAGGGCTAGGGACAAAGGTGAGGCTTTGTTGGTTAAGGCCAAAAAAGATAAGTACGCCGATGTGCTCAAGGCCATGCGGAGTGAGGCAAAGCTAGCCGAGCTTGGCAAAGAGGTTCGCACCATCCGTCGTACGAAGACGGGAGAGATGCTGCTCGAGCTAAAAAAGGGAGCTCAGGTGGGCGGAACGGAGCTTGTTGCGCTTGCCCAACGAGTCCTGGGCGACACGGCCGAAGTTAGAGCCCTGCGTAACGAGGTTGCAAACGGTTGGATGCAATCGCTACCGCAGAAGAACTTGCCATGGCCATCAAGGAGCAAGGAGGTGTGGATGTCTCACGGGAATCCATCCGTATGAGGAAAGGACCACAGGGCACCCAGATAGCTACATTTAAACTATCGGCCACGGATGCTAATAAGGTCCTCAAAGTGGGCAGGCTAAAGGTCGGATGGTCGGTATGCCCAGTGACCGCTTACCAACCGCCGGCGGTTGACATGTGCTTCAGGTGTTTAGAACCTGGCCACAAGTCGTGGAACTGCAAAGGCCCAGACCGGAGACACCTCTGCAAGCGTTGCGGCGGCGAGGGGCACAAGGCGTATGCATGCGAAAGAACGCCACGTTGCATGCTATGCGCGAGCAAAAAGAGAGCAACAAACCATGTCATGGGCGGACCTACTTGTCCAACAAGTGGAGGAAGTAAAACAACATGCAAGTAGCACAGCTGAATCTAAATCACTGTGCAGCTTGCCAGCAACTGTTGTACCAGTCAGTGGCAGAATGAGACATTGATGTCGCGATGTCGGACGAATCCAATACTGTGGCGATCTTGACGACTGGTCGATACCCAGTGCAAGAGGTGGTGAAAACACAAGCGGAGGGAGTAGCCAAAGCTAAGGTAAACGTAGTTTACTATTGTAGCTGCTACGCTCCACCGAGATGGTCAATAGACCAGTTCACCCGGATGGTCGACAGGTTGACCGCAGACCTGGTGGGTCGGAAGCCGGTGGTGATAGCCGGAGACTTCAACGCCTGGGCAACGGCTTGGGGCAGCCGCTTCACCAATAGGTGAGGACAGACGTTACTGGAGGCCCTCGTCAAGTTGGACGTCGTGTTAGCGAATGATGGACTGAAAAGTACCTTCCAGCGGAACGGAATCGAGACAATGCCTAGGAAGGCTCAACCGAGGACCAACAAACCAACGGTCTACTGGTGGAACGAGAAAATTGCACGCCTTCGCGCATCCTGCCTCAGGGCTAGAAGAAGGATGCAAAGAGCTCGATCAGCGGAGATGAGGATGGAGAGGCACACGGCATTTAAAACGGCGAAGTTAGCACTAAACAAGGCCATCAGCGCAAGCAAAAGAGCCTGTTTCGACCAGCCATGTGAGGGAGCCAACTCCAACTTATGGGGAGATGCCTACAGGATGGTAAAGGCCAAAACGAGAGGGGCGCTAGCACCCCCTGAACGTAGTCCGGCGAGGTTGAAGGAAATCATAACGGTTTTCTTTCCCCACCACGACACGTCCCCCTGCGAACGAAGCTGAAAAGGTGACGAACGAGGAGTTACTCACTGCGGCGAGATCGCTCGATACAAAGAAAGCCCCGGGGCCAGACGGTATCCCGACATTTGGAAAAAGCAAAGCGAAACCTGGGAAACCCCCAGGGGATCCATCGGCGTATAGACCAATCAGTCTGATCGAAACTGTGGGTAAGCTCCTTGAGAAAATCATCCTCAACAGGCTATCCCCCTTCATAGAGGAGGCAGGAGGACTGTCCAGCCAGCAGTACGGGTGTTGCAGAGGCAGGACGATGGCGGACGCCATAACATCGGTGGTAACCACGGCAGAGGTAGCTATCCAGCGCAAACGACGAGGAATCCGCTACTGTGCGGTAGTAACGCTAGACGTTAAGAACGCGTTCAATAGTGCTTGCTGGGCAGACATAGCTGATTCCCTACTTCGACTGGGAGTACCGGAAGGGCTGTACAAGATTCTGGAAAGCTACTTCCAGAAGCGAGTGTTGCTCTTCGAGACCGACGAAGGCACACGTAGCACTCCAATCACGGCTGGAGTACCACAGGGATCTATCTTGGATCTATCCTGTTGAATATAATGTACGATAGAGTACTGAGGCTGAGGCTCCCTCCGGGTGTCAAGATAGTCGGGTTTGCGGACGACGTCACATTGACAGTCTACGGCGAATCCATCGAAGAGGTCGAACTGAGTGCATCACACTCAATCTGCTTGGTAGAGGACTGGCTGCGTAGCAGGAAACTGCAACTCGCGCACCACAAAACAGAGGTGATGGTGGTAAACAACCGCAAATCGGAACAGGAGGCGTTGGTACATGCCGGAGATTGCATGATCCCCTCCAAGAGATCACTGAAGCAATTGAGTGTGAAGCTTGACGACAAACTCAGCTTCAGCAAGCACGTTGAATACGCCTGCAAGCACGTATCAAAAGCGATCGTGGCGCTCTCTAGATTGATGGCCAACAGCTCGCCTGTGCGCTCCAGTAAACATAGATTACTGGCAGGAGTGGCAGTTTCGAGCCTCAGGTACGGCAGCCCGGTATGGGCGTCGGCACTTGGAGTGGAACGCAACGCACAGATGCTGGAGAGTACGCATAGACTGATGTGTCTTCGCGTGATCAGTGCATACCGCACTGTATCGAGGGATGCGGCCTGCGTGGTTGCAAGTATGATGCCTATCGGTCTGATAGTGAAGGAAGACACGAAGTGCTACAACATGTGAGGAGACCGGAACGCCCGTAGGGCCTCCAAAGCCGCTTTTCTACGCAGATGGTAACAAGAGTGGAACAGCTCAACCAAGGGTAGGTGGACACACCTACTCATACCTAGAGTCTCGAGTTGGTTAGATAGACCTCACGGAGAAGTGAATTTCGGCCTGACGCAATTCCTCACAGGCCACGGGTGCTGCTGATGGTACCTCCACAGGTTCGGCCACGCGACATCCCCTGTATGTCCTGGCTGCCCAGACGAGATCGAGACGGCAGAACACGTCTTGTTCGCATGTTGCCTGTTTCGCGGCTCAAAGGAGTGAGCTACTGGAGACATGCGGCATTGACACCACACCGGAGAACCTGATACAGAGAATGTGCCACTGTAGAGAACTGGAACGCAGTGTCGACCGCGGCATCCCAAATTGCGGGCATATTGCAGCGGAAATGGAGTGCGGGTCAACAACAGGCTAGCCGCGTGTAACCGTAGTAGGCTCAAGGGGGATCAGTGAATAAACGTTGGTCCGGGAGAACCTCCTTCGCCGGGGAGCTCTTCGTCGGAGTAGTCTAGATCCATCGTCGGGGACTAGACGAGTAGTACGTAAAACTGTAAGGATCGTCGGGGCGCCAGTGAACCGGAAGTTATCCTCCAACCCGAATAACTGGATCGACCCAGGCATCCTCTCGGTCGGGCGTCGATGGGTATCGAAAGCGTCGGTTTCGGGAGAGCCTCCTTCGTCGGTGAACTCTCCGTCGGTGTAGGCTAGATCCTTCGGCGGGGACTAGTCGAGCAGTCGCCACAACACGCCAGTCAGAGCGCCAGTGAACCGGAAGCTATCCTCCAACCGGAATCACTGGATCGACCCAGGCATCCTCTCGGTCGGGCGTAGACGCATACCGTAAGCGTCGGTTCGGGAGGACTTCTCTCGTCGGGGAACCCTCCGTTGATGTAGACTACATCTTTTGGCGGAGACTAGTCGAGTAGTTCCGCGACGTAGCATCAGTTTTGGGTCGTCGAGGCTCCAGTGAACTGGAAGTTACCCTCCAGCCGGCATCAGTGGACCGACCTCGTCATCCAACTGGTCGATCCCTCGAGAGCAGGATGCTGATCCCCATTCTGCATAAATCTGGGGAAGGTGCTGTGAGCACCAATAGCCTTCCACCCCGAAGTAATACCTAGCGGTGGTGCCGGGGAGGTAGGGTTGCAGATCCAAGGTGTTTTAGTGGGTAGTTCCAATCAACAGTTAGGTAGTCCTGTGGAGAGTCCCACACTCCGTGCGTAAATGCATTTCACCTTGTAAAAAAAAACAAAAAAATTAACACCAAGAATCCTTCCAGGTCGGGACTCGAACATACGACAACTGGCTTGTAAGACCAGCGTCCTATGCATTGAACCGCCAACCCGGGAATAGTAATAACTCTGAATAACAATGGAGGATGGAAGTGTCGTAGTGAAGGTGCACGACCTCCCCAAAGACGTGAGCGAAGAGGAAATCATCAAATTTTTGAGTGCGTTTGGTGAAGTGCTAACTATTCGTGATGTCATGGTGAAGGCTTCGACTTCGGGGTAGTCTGGTCTGCCCAGATGATCGCTAAACGAAACATTGAGTCGTGGGTAGCGATCGACGGAGAGCAAGCGTTCGTTGTATACAAGGGACAACTGCAACCTTGACGACACTGCAAGGAGCAGTCAGATACAAGAATATCCTGTGTCCAAAACAAGAAACTTCTAGTTCAAAAGAGCAACGCAAACCAAAATGCACCACGACTGCAGCCGTCAGCTGCTACAAAATCAGTGAGTAAGCGACTGACCGTAGCGAGAAAAAGCACCACCACCAGAAGCCAGAGACTCAGCACCACCCCCACTAACGGCCGAAATGTTTCCTGAACTGGCTAGATCAGCTGACACGACAGCGAACAGCAGCAGCCAACCTGCAACGATTGGTTCTCATGCCTACCTCCACAAAGAGCGACGACACAACAAGCACTGTCACAAAATGGTGAGCTCCCAGCGCGAATGCAGTTGAACTGTTCAGGAAACCTAGCAGTAAGACACGAAACTAAAGCGGCAATGGCAACGAAACCGACTATTCATATGCATCCACAAGTAGCCGAAAACTAAGAGGCCGGCCGGATGGTAAAAAGCCACGTCGAGAAAACGAGCACGGTGTTGAAATGGAGCAAAAGAACTAGTGCTACCAACGGAAGAGCAGCTTGACGCGGCACCTCTTGAAGACGACTGGAGGAACATAAGGTCCGCCATGAGTAGCACTGCTACTACCGTACTAGGTACGAGGTTATCGAACCGAGGAAATGACTGGTTTGACAGCGAATGTCAGCAGTTGGTTGAAGAGAAGAATGCAGCACTGCACGAGATCGAACGAGGAAGGTTACAGGCAGGCGCGGAACAGACAGAACACGGTGCCACAGCGCCACCAGGAAGATTAGGATCGCGAAGCGATGGAACAGCTGTACCGCGAAAATAACACACGGAATTTCTATGAGAAGGTGAACCGCTTACGTACAGGCTACACGCTACAGGCCGAAATGTGCAGAGATACCAGTAGTAACCTTCGCACGAACAAACGTGATGTGATCAACAGGTGGAAGCAGTACTATGACGAGCATCTCAATGGCGAAGCACAAGAAACAGAGGAAACAATCTGGGTGCACGGGTGCGACACAGGTATCCACGTGGATGCACGCTCAGCCGACGACAGATTCCCAGCTCCTGATCTGTCAGAGATAAGTGAGGAGATCGGCAAGCTGAGGAACAGCAAAGCCGAGGGCAATGACCAGTTACCAGGCGAGCTGTTCAAACATGGAAGAGAGGCACTGGCTAGAGCGCTGCACTGGATGATTTCTAAGATTTGGGAGGAGAAGATTCTCCCGCAGGAATGCATGGAAGGAGTGGTATATTCCGTCTACAAAAAAAGGTGATAAGCTAGATTGTTGCAATTACCGCGCAATTACATTGCTGAATGCCGCCTACCTAAATCATTCGCCTTCGTCTATCACCAATAACTAAGGAATTTGTAGGGCCGTACCAAGCGGGATTTACTGTAGCTCACGACACTGCGGATCACATATTCACGATAAGACAAATACTCAAGAAGTGTCGTGAATACAACGTACCCACGCAACAACTATTCATTGAATTCATTGACTTCAAAGCGGCATACGATACACGAGGACAGCTTCGGCATATCATGCACGTTTACGGTTTTGCGCAAAAACTAAAGCGATTTGTCAAAGCAACGATGGATAGAGTGATGTGCTATGTCCGAGTACCTGGGACGCTCTCGAGTCCTTTCGAATCTCGAAGAGGGCTACGGCAAGATGATCAACTCTCTTGCATCTTGTTCAATATTGCTTTGAAAGGTGTGATTCGAAGAGCGAGGATCGACACGAGTAACTGTTTGGCTTTGCTGACGATATTGATATTGTGACACGTAACCTCGTGAAGACAATGGTAGCATACATCGAACTGAAAGCTGAAGATAGGCGTATCGAACTGGCCATAAATGTGTCAAAAACAAAATACATGAGAGGAATAGGCTCTAGAGAAGGAACACTACGACTCCCACCACAAATATTGATAGACGAGCAGAGGTGGTTGACGAGTTCGTGAATTTGGTGACCGCCGATAATGACACCAGCAGCGAAATTCAGAGACGTATTTTGGCAGGAAATTGTGCGTACTTTGGACTCAG
The DNA here is from genome assembly GCF_030247185.1 of Malaya genurostris. Taxonomy (NCBI): domain Eukaryota; kingdom Metazoa; phylum Arthropoda; class Insecta; order Diptera; family Culicidae; genus Malaya; species Malaya genurostris. Next base: position 155,396,816 of record NC_080571.1, read on the forward strand.
AAAAACCCTTCGATCGAGAAAAGTACGCCACCGCACGAAATTGACCATCTACAAAACGCTCATTGGAGAGGTTGGCAGAGGACTAACGCTTCCTTAGTGTTTTCGAAGAAATGGTACTGAGGACCATCTGTGGCGTGCAGATTAAAGACGGAACGTGGAGACGGTGTATGAATCACGAAATGCAACAGCTGCTAGGAGAAACACCCATCGTACGGACAGCTAAAATCAGACGTCTACGATAGGCTAGGCATGTCATAAGGATGTCGGACGACAGCTCAGTAAAAATAGTTCTTGAATCCAATCTGACAGGTACAAGAAGAAGAGGAGCGAGATCAGGTGGAGGAGCGGATCAAGTGGAGGGTGATCTCCGAAGCATCTGCGCCTTGAGTGAGTGGCGACGAGCAGCCATGGACCTAATTATGTGGTGAATTATAAATATAGCAAAGGACAGTACTAAAGATGTTAGGTAAGGTAAATAACATTCGCAGTTAACAAATGATCTCTATTGTCTCTACTTCGAAGAAGCAACCGATGGAAACGAAAATGACTTTATTTCTGTGACAGTCATCCCACCGAATGACCCGCTGAACGAGGCATGTATGGACAAGATCACCAAAGCAGAAATTTAGCAGCAATGCGAACTAGTGCACCTAAGAAATCTCCCGGTTGCGATGGCATCCAGAATTCTACCTGTGCGTGTTTGATTTCATCCACCGAGAGACTGAATAGAGAGAAGGAGACAATACAGTCCGAACGAATCGCCCGATTTCGCTTCTAAACAGCGATTACTAGTTGTTCTTCTGTATATTGAGAACCCGTTTAGAGCAAGTAATAAAGGCCCACCACATTTTGAACGACGGGCAGAAATGTTCAAATTCAGAGCGAAACATCTTTCGAATCACTCTTGTTCTGAAAGACCGAATAGCTGATTTGCGCCTCCCTCGCCATGCCAATAAACTCATCAGTTTCGAATACGCGTTCGATAGAGTACGACAATCACTTCTTTTCGAAACCTCGCTCGGTATCAAAGAGGTATCACACATCTACTCTCTGTGATTGCAAACTGATCCTTATCGCTCATTGCTTATCAATGGACATCTTTCTTGCTCGTTCTAATTACAACGTTCAGCACGTCAAGGCGATCCAATTTAAATGCATTTGTTCGTGTGGCAGTTACATCCATTGTTTAAGGAGTTTGAGCGGATCTGCGGCAATGACTTACTGGGGGCTTACGCAGACGATATCACCGTGATCGTAACATCCAACGAGCAGATAAAAGCGATGAGAGTATTGTTCGCTAGTTTCGAAACAGTTGCCGGTGCTAAACTCAACCATCGAAAATCAACTGCAGTTAACATTGGAGATTGGGAGGGCATGAAATTAGTACCTCGTGGATACAAACAACAGATGCGATGAAAATCCTGGGTGTTTTTATTCGCGAATTCGATACGGCGATGAATTGGGATGCGATTACAATTAAATTCACTCGACTAATGTGGCTGCACTCTCCACGGCAGCTGGCACTTCACAAAAAGATTATTCTGTTACGTTTGGTACTTCAAGGATGTGGTATATGTAATCGATACTGCTACCATTGGCAGTATACACGGCTAATTACATCAACCGTGGACACTTGTCTTTAGAGAGGAATGATCGCCCGCGTCACAGAGATGAAATTGGCCCACTGCAGAGAGAAAGGCAAAATTGACTGAATCAGCAATTACCAGCGCTGAAGTGCAAATCGCTCACAATCAACCGCCATCTAGGTGAAATCGACTCCCTTCCCTACTACAGATCCTTAATTCACCACACAAACCCCCGACTAGTAAAGATCTTGCCAACCTCAAACAAATCCTCTCAAATTTACTCCAAACTCCTCATCAACTTCAACAAAACCCCTCTGCCGACCAATTCCAACGTTTTTTTTTCAGTTTTTTTTTATTTTTTTAAATAAATATTTATTGGAATATGAGTTAAAATTAAATTATTAAGATTTAAATTGAGTGTTCAGCCACAAGTGGTGACTTTTCAGCCCTATTATATATATGATTTGGTTATTACCATGAGGACATCATTTGCTTCCGCAATTCTGAGATTTTTGTGTAGGGAAAATTTTAAACCTACTTGTATTGTTTAATAGGGAAAAGGAACTTATGTACTAACTTACTAACTAATACAGAGAGCGAATCGATTCAATTGAAGATTGCATCGATTTTTGTCGGAATTTGCTTATAGTATTATGTGACATTACATCTAATGGTTCTATATTTGTGAGTCTGTGTAACTTATTTGTACTAAACCAGGGAGGACGCTTCAAAATTATATTCAGAATCTTATTCTGAATCCTTTGAAGCGTTTTCTTTCCTGGTGGAACAACAACTTGACCAATGTGGTACTGCATAAAGCATGGCAGGTCTGAAAATTTGTTTATAAATTACCAATTTATTTTTTAGACAGAGCTTAGAATTACACTTTGCATGGATTCCTTCAATGTGATCCTTGAAAGTGAGTTTTTTGTCATACGTTAAACCTAAGTATTTAGTTTGATCAGACCATGTCAATTCCAAGCCATTCAATTTGAGAATGTGATTATTGTTGGATTTAAGAAAAGAAGCTCTTGGCTTATGAGGAAAGATAATTAATAGCGTTTTTGCTGCATTTGGTTTAATTTTCCATTTTGACAGATAATGACTGAAAATATTTAAACTTCTTTGTAGACGACTGCAGATCACTCTTAGATTTCTACCTGCGGCTAACAGACTTGTGTCGTCACAGAATAGCGATTTCTGACAACCAACGGGTAGATTTTGAAGATCGGAAATGAAAATATTACACAAGATTGGAGCTACACTCGAACCCTGCGGAACACCTGCTCGTACGGGTAGCAATTCAGATTTACAATTCTGATAGCTAACCTGATGAGTACGATCAATTAAATAATTTTGATCAAATAAATAGGAAACTGGAAATAAGACATTTTTGCTATTAAACCATTGTGCCAAACACTGTCGAATGCTTTTTCTATGTCTAGAAGAGTAACTCCAGTGGATAACCCAGAAGATTTATTTGCTTTTATCATGTTCGTTACTCTTACAAGTTGATGAGTAGTTGAATGTTCATGACGAAATTCAAACTGCTCTAGTAAAAAAATGAATTCTCATTTATATGAGACATCATTCTCAACAAGATAATTTTTTCAAAAAGTTTACTGATAGAAGAAAGTAAGCTAATTGGACGATAGCTTGATGTTTCTGCTGGGTCTTCATCAGGTTTGAGGATAGAAATTACTTAAGCGTTTTTCCATCTTTTTGAGAAGTAAGCTAATGAAAAACACTTGTTGAACATTTTAACCAGGAGTCTCAAGGCAACATCGGGAAGATTTTTAATAAGAATATTAAAAACCCTTCTTTATCCACCTAGTGGTGTGATAATGCCTTTCTCTTCTTTCATAACAGTCTCATGAAAATGTATTTCATAATTTTATTAAATAATTTCGGATACTAATTTCGAAACTAATTGATTCAGATTGATTCGAGTAGTTCACAAAAGCATGCTTCAGTGTTTATGTCACACAGTCAGCATCATTATTCCAAATTAGTGCTTGACATTTGCGTTACTTATTTGTAATCAGTGATGCTAATCTAAAAAACCCTTCTTAATCCACCTAGTGGTGTGATAATGCCTTTCTCTTCTTTCATAACAGTCTCATGAAAATATGTTTCATACTTTTATTAAATAAATTTGGATACTAATTTTGACACCAATTGATTCAGATAGATTCGTAGTTCACAAAAGCATGCTTATGTCACACAGTCAGCATCATTTTTCCAAACTAGTGCTTGACATTTGCGTTGCCTATTTGTAATCAGTGATGCTAATCTAAAAAAGCCTTCTTAGTCCACTTAGTGGAATTTTCATATATCTTGAAAAATCACCATAGGGAAGAGTACATGAAATTTTCGAAATCGAAATAAAATTTTTGATGCCAAAAGGCTTAGAATTGCATGAAACGTCGAGATTTAGTGTCATCTCGAAAAAAATTTTTTTGAAAAAGTCGACTTTTTGGGACTATGAAAAAATATGAAAATTTTTCTAAGTCCCAGAAAGTTGATTTTTTCAAAAAAAATTTTTTTGGTGGGGACACTAAATTTCGATGTTTTATGCAGTTTCAAGAGTTTCGGCATCAAAAAAAATTTTCGATTTTGGAAATTTCTTGTACTCCCCCCTATGGTGCTTTTTCAAGATCGAAAATTGTCAAACCTTTACCACCGAGCAGCACCCCTTAAGCATGTCCGATTTAGGTCAAATTTTGCATGAAGGCTTTTTTCGAGGTGCTTAAACTTTTAAGCACTAGAACTTAACGAAAATAGAGTTGATCCCAAAATTTTGGCACCCTTATATATAAGAGCGGTAAAAATCAACGTGTTTTGTCGGTTACGTCACTTATGATATCATATATCTGGAACCAAAAGTCACAACCATTTGATCTTCGAACTTGATCAACGGCCCGACAGTAGCTTTCAAACGAGCCCAAGTTTGTTCAAATCGGTTCAGCCATCTCTGAGAAAATTGAGCGCATTCAAATACAACGCTTCTTGTCGGTTACGTCACTTATACAATCATATCTCCGGAACCAAAAGTCACAGCCATTTGATCTTCGAACTTGATCAATGGTACGACAGTAGCTTTCAAACGAGCCCAAGTTTGTTAAAATCGGTTCAGCCATCTCTGAGAAAATTGAACGCGTTCAAATACAACGCTTTTTGTCGGTTACGTCACTTATACAATCATATCTCCGGAACCAAAAGTCACAGCCATTTGATCTTCGAACTTGATCAATGGCCCGACAGTAGCTTTCAAACGAGCCCAAGTTTGTTCAAATCGGTTCAGCCATCTCTGAGAAAATTGAGCGCGTTCAAATATTTTCGAAAAGTGCACACACATACACACACAAATACACACACACACAGACATTTTCCGATCTCGACGAACTGAGTCGAATGGTATATAACACTATGGATCTCCGAGGCTCCGTTCGAAAGTCGGTTTTTCCAGCAATTCTAATACCTTTCTATAGAGAAAGGCAAAAATCCATCATTACCAGGAGCCTTCATGTTTTTAAGTTTCCTAATAATTGATTCAATTTCATCAAAATTCGTCTCAATAATGTCATCTTGTGATAACACTTGGGTTGAAATATGATCATTTTTCAGTGAGACTTCATTTTCAAAAGGAATCGCAACATTCAAATTAAAATTGTGGACACTCGAACTGCTGAACAAGTTTTTGAGCTTTTTCGTCATTTGTAAGAAGTATTTGATTTTCTTCCTTGAGAGCAGGAATTGGTTTCTGAGGTTTCTTAAGAACCTTATGACGATGTCCAGCCAGCGACTGGCACCATTAAAGAAGGTGACAAGCGATTATAAATACACTCTCCTACTCAATGCTTGATCGCAGAAATAGGTATAAAGCGAGAAGACTAGTGTTTGATGGACAGAGAAGATGTTTGGATATAAGGTATCGGTCGGGTTACGGCCAGGATGTAGACCATGTTCGATGTACGCGCTATTGTGTCTGACTGGTGTTTTAGAGTGACTAAAACAAGATTCAGAGTGGTGAAATGGTAGCGCGTATGCACGGAATGCATAAGAACGCAGGTTCGAGTCCTGTCTCTGAGCGTATCTTTTTCCAATAAATCATCTTTTCTGTTAGTTTTTCATTCATTTGGCTTCTCCAATATATGTTTCCGCTCAGTCATTGCAAAACTGAATTTTTTAATACCGAAGTGACATATCTAGGACATAAAATTACATATAGAGGAATATTACCACATAGTACAAAATACGACACCATCAGCAACTATCCAATACCGAAAAACAGCGACGACACTAGACGATTTGTAGCTTTCTGCAATTATTACCGTAAATTCGCACCAAGTTTCGCAACGATAGCACACCCTCTCAATCAACTCCTTAAGAAAAACAAACAATTCGTTTGGACTAATGAATGCCAAAACGCCTTTAACACATTAAAACTATACCTAATGTCTCCTAATTTACTTCAATACCCAGACTTCACACTACCCTTTATACTCACAACCGACGCTTCAGACATAGGTTGCGGAGCTGTACTTTCTCGAAAACAAAACGACTTACCTATAGCTTTTGCGAGCAAAAGTTTTACTCCGGGCGAAAAGAATAAATCAACAATACTAAAGGAACTGACAGGAATACACTGGGGAATAAATTATTTTAAGCCTTACCTATACGGAAGAAAATTTACGGTCAAGACAGACCACCGACCTCTAGTATATCTATTTAACATGAAAAACCCTACTTCCAAGCTAACAAGAATGAGATTAGATTTAGAAGAATATGATTTCAACATAGAATATATTAATAGAAAAAGCAACGCTACGGCAGATGCCTTATCCAGAATTATAACAACCTCCGATGAATTAAAAGCCCTCAACGTATTTAGAGTCAACACAAGAGCCATGACAAAATTAAATAATAATATTAATAATAACAACAATAACAATTAACAACGATAATTTTTACAATAAACCGACAACTGTGAAAGACAAGCTACCAACGACAAAAGATAAAAAGACTGATCACCTTGTTATCTATACGACCGAAAACCCGACTGAAACGACAACCTTACCCAAGTTAAGAATTACTGTAGAAAATACATACCTAATAATTAGCATATACAAAGACGCGCAAATGAAAAAGTTAATAAAGCAAATAGCAACATATGTAAATGGAAGAAGAGCTCTAGAACTTATACTTTCAACATTAGAACAAGAAATGACAAAAATGAAAATAAACAAAGTCGCAATGTCGACAGAAGAAGCAATATTTAAAAGGGTACCCATGAATATATTCAAAATATTAGTACAACAAACGAATAAAAACACACAAATAATAATGTATCATCCACCCAAGTTCATTAGAGAACCAGGCAAGATACAGAATCTTTTAAAAAATTACCATGAAACCCCTACGGGAGGACACGTAGGACAGCATCGTCTGTACCTCAAAATAAGAGAATATTACAATTTTAAAGATATGAATAGTTCCTAGGTCCATTACCCAAATCCAACAATAACAACCGCTATGCAATAACCATACAATGTGAACTAACAAAATACATTGCAATAATACCCATCCAAAACAAAGAAGCAAACACAATAGCTAAAAACTTAGTAGAAAAATTCGTACTAATATACGGAAAATTTTTGGAATGAAAATCCGATCAAGGAACCGAGTACAAAAATGAAGTACTCGAGAAAGTATGCAAATACTTACAAATCCAACAAAATTTTGCAACTGCCTATCATCCGCAGACTATTGGGTCATTGGAGAGAAATCACAGATACCTAAACGAGTATCTGCGATCCTTCGTCAATGAACACCAATCAGACTGGGATGACTGGTTACCATATTACGCATTTACTTACAACACCACACCACATTCGGAACATCAATTTACACCATACGAATTAGTCTTTGGAATTAAAGCAAAATTACCGCAAGAAAATTACTCAAAGATAACGAGCCCCGTTTACAATTGTGATCTTTACAGCAACGAACTCAAATACAAATTGGAAAAATCTAACGTAATAGCAAAACGAAGATTAAATGAAATGAAAAACTCCAGGTGCAAAAACTCAAATATCCATATGAACCCACTAGAAGAACAAATAGGCGAAATAGTGTATTTACAAAACGAAAATAGGAAGAAACTCGATTCATTTTATATCGGACCGTGCACCATAATTAAAATTCTAGATGTAAATTGCGAAATCGAAAACAACATAACAAAGCAACGAATGATAGTAAATAAAAACAGACTCGTAAAAGGTTAAATAAAAAAAAAACAAATCGAAATTTTTATATGCATTTTAATGACAGACATACAACCTCAATTAAACCACACATACAGTAGATTATATACAGAAGACACACAACACACTCCAACACTCACTATCCATTAATAATGTTGGGGAGCCAGTTCGATTACATTTGAATGATTACACTACGTTACATCATTCAACCAAAAGGAGGGTAATGTAGCATTATAATATTGATCCGATTAACCCAAACGAAACACTTTCCTATATTCCAGCATTCACACGATCTCAAACCAATCCTTCTCTAATCACAGATCATAAACTAAAACCGAACATGTACTAAAATCCTAACATCCTTAATCCTGCAAGTACCATGCATCCAAATTAGTAACAGGTCTTGAAAACACTTGACGATCGTTACATTTCCCAAGAACCAGCCATATGGTTCACATCAAGTTCCAATGCTAGCCGGCCGTGTTGCAACATATGCTGCACACGGCTAGCTAAGCAAGCTTTCCACACTATCCACCAATGCGACATTTCTTTCCCTTGCGTAATGCGCTATAGGTTCAATCGCCTTCTTTTGCATCGATGCATCAATCGATATTCTCTCTCGTTTTCCTCTCTCCCGCTAACAAATTATTTAACTAAAGTATTGTAACTGGCTCCTCCCACCTTTATGTACGTAGAAAAAGCAGTAGGTTAGTCTAAGTTTAGAACTCCTCAATAAAATCATTCTTGGTAAAACAATCGAGAAAGAAGGTTTACTACCTTCTAATCACCTTAATTTATGAACAAAAAAGAATTTACGGAGCGTTCCAATCTATCTCGAAATTGGTTGTTACAGCAAACCTTGGCACAGGGCTGAGTATACATACGGCAGAAAGTTTGTATTGAATCAGTCAAGGCACCAACCAGCTTTAATGTAGAAGTGGTGCGTTGGAGAACCAAGCTCATCGTATCAGTGGATGATGCGTTTTTATTTGAAGACCCACGGCATTTAGGGCAAAACCAACACACTCCAGTCCCGAATGGTTTTAGAAAGAGTGCTGTTCACATTTGAGCATTTAATATGATAACTACCGGAGTAAGATTCGCAGGTTATCTTGCCACTTCTCGATCCAGATGAACCAAAACAAGGTTCAGCATTGCATTTACTTCTCGTCATGTTCATAAAATGATTTTGACAGGAACGTGAGTGCTAATGGCTTGATAAACGTAGTACAAACCAAAGCGAATCCACAGCAATTAAATGCAGGTTATACCACTCAATTGTAATGGAGAGTAACCGTAAATAGACTACATTGTAGAAATCACTTCAAATCACTAGATACACCGCAAAGTAGATAGATTATACCAGTAAAAACTGAAATATATCCGAGCGAAAAAATAATACTTTTAAACACTTCTTATACACTGAACCAAAAAAAAATTATTAGGCTAACTTCTCCTGGAGAATGGAAAGCAGGGTCGGCAATAGATAAACCGATAGATATTTCCAAGTACTCAACAAGGAAAAGGAAAACCAAATTTGGTTGGGAATCACAATCGAGGAAAGCACGGTAGGGATGGGGATTTCCATGGCTGTCCAAGACGTCAACCATGGCCGTTTGTAAAATAGTGCCATCTGATAGACGAATCTTGTCAATTGGATTGGAAAAAGACGATACATCTACGAGTTAGGGAGATGATTGAGAACTAATGACCACTTGACAATCTCCTGATTTTGGTTTTGGATTATCAGATTTCAAGTTATCAGTAACAGATTTTGGAGCGTTTACGGCGAGATTTATATTGGGCTTTGTTATCTTACGCTCATGTAGGAATGTGTTGTGTCTATTTTGACACTCCTGGCAAGTTCTGTTGGACGTACATTTCGAGGAAATATGGCCTTTCCTTGGGGGTGGTTTTGAAGTAATTTTCTGACTAATATACTTGGCTGATGATGACTGGATTCGCAACGTTCAAGCAATGAACATCGCTCCTTCAAAAATTGAACGGTGTCTTCATACTTGGGAATCTGCTTATGAGCAATGGTTGCTTCCCACTGTTTTCTTGTCTCAGTATTGAAAGCATTAGATAGTACGACGACGACAAAACGTTTAGAAACGCTTTGTAGATCCTATTTCAGCTGCCTCAAACTTTCGACGTGACGAGTTGCGTTTAAGGTTCAACAATCCATGGTTGTGAGAGTCCACTGCTTTCCTTTCATCTTCGTATACGTCCAGCAGTCAGCTACGCGTGGGCGAAATTTTCTTGTCTAAGCGTTTTTGGAACGATAAGTTCGGCAGAGAAACCGCCAGAAATTGCCCTCTCGAGGCGATGCAATTTGACGGCATCAGAGTCTCTGGATTTTGATATGATATCCGAAAACACCTGCTGAAATTTTGGCCAATTTTTCGGTTTTCCATCGAACGAAGGAATAGGAATCGGAAGCGGTTGCTGTTGGGCTACAATCTGCGGTTGATACACACTTGAAGGAAGAACTGATCCTGTTGGCAAGATGGGTTGTGGGCTCGACTATTGAATGAGTGCTTCCACCATAGAACTGCACAGCGCCAGCACCCCACACTTCTTCGACGGTTTTACGGATTCTGGTCACTTTCGCCTTGGTTTTACCACGACGATGCACGAGTGTTTTAACTTGGCCTTTTTATCACATTTTGCGGTGTGTCAAAAAACGACATCAGTTCAATTAAATCACTTATCAGTTCAATTCAATCACTTATTTAGTTCAATCAGGCACAAACACTATTGTCTTAAATGTTCAATCACTTGGGTGTTCACCATTAACTGTTTTGCTGAAACTTGTTCGGACGTGCTTCAACTTGTTCACTAGTCTCTCGCGCGGACTATACTTTCGAACGCGAACGACTCCAGTCTGGCTAAAATGTTTACGGATTTCACTTGTCCACCAGAGCAGGGTAAACATACTCTAGCTGCAATCGCAAAGCAACCGATGCTGCTATCCGGCTCGAAGGACAAAAACAATGTATGGCGTACAATGTAAGGATAATGGCACAGGAACAGTGGGCAATCTAATTCCGTTACGGCTAACACCAACACACCAGAGAATTAAAGTTGTCCGTACAGTTCGAACCGGTGTCCACAACAGATTACCTTGGGTAGAGTCTCATTGAGGATCGGATCGAGACAAATTTTTGTGGTTCTCTCGGCGGTGCTCCAGAATGGATGGACGAAAGGCTCAACAGCAGTAGCAGTCGGAATCCTCACTCAAGCAGCGGATACCAAACCTCAAGTGGTGGTCTTTCGGTGGCAGAACAGAAATTCCAGATTTAACTCTTTAATTTATTTCGCGATGTTTACTGTACGATGGTTACAACAATAATGAATTTTAGTACGTGAAACGATTTATTATATTCTATTTTTCAGTTCGACGTGTGCAATCATTTTGCAAGGATTGAGCCCCACCCCCTTTCAATACAACCACACGAATTACGTGTTAGCTCAGAATGTTTGCATGGGGAGACTTTCCTGTGCGGACATGAATGGACATGATCAATGCGTGTGAATTATAGGGATCAGATATAAGCTATTGGATTAAATTTGAGTTCAGTGGGGAATATGGGAACGTGAATGTACAGGGTCCGCAATCTAACTTTATTTCAACTAGCGGTTATTTCGACATTGGTAACCTTAATGTCACTTCTGATTTGACAAGTAACTTAGTTTTTTTTCCACTGAACGAAAATGGTTGTGTATACGCTTGAGGAACGCGTGAAAATAGTGCAGTTTTACTTTGAACAAGACGCCGATTTTTGCCAAGAAATCATCATCTCGGATGAGGCACATTTTCATCTCGGCGGGTATGTTAATAAGCAAAATTGTCGCAATTTTGAAATCGGATGAACCGTTTGTGTTTTATTGCATGTTCAAAAAAAAAGTTACATGGCGGACCAGGGTTGCGAACGGTACCGGAGAATGACACGAAACAGCAGACAATCAAACCGCACAAATGGTAGCTGTCGCCGAATGAACTTTGCCGTGACAACAGCGGATAAAAATGTCATAGCTCTCATGACATTTTCTCTCGTGGATGTACCCGTATGCTCGCATCGGTAGCTGTTCTACTCTCTTCAATCAGAGAATGGCTTACCACAAAGAACTGTGTCTCCTTTCAAATTCTACAGCTTTCGAGAGACACCCACCAACAAGGCTCATCGTTGAAATTTGTTTTATGCCTGTTCTCACGCGGTGTATGGAGACATACACATGGAAGTTTTGGTCCGCTATGCTGACGGTTTTTTCTGTATTTTTTTTCTCCGCACTCTCGTTGGAAGGAAGCGGTTCAGTTAGCAAAGCTGAAAAGCAGAGTAAACTAATGCTTTGATTTCCAACCGGGATGGTGGCACGAATTTGTAGAGGTTTGGTGCATAATGTATTTTATATATATATATATATATATATATATATATATATATATATTTATATATATATATATATATATATATATATATATATATATATATATATATATATATATATATATATATATATATATATATATATATATATATATATATATATATATATATACATATATATATATATATATATATATATATATATATATATATATATATATATATATATATATATATATATATATATATATATATATATGTATTAGGGAAATAGTATGAAGCATCTTAGTAAAAGCCCCTTTTTCAAATAAACTTCTTTTTAAACATTCAAACATACTTCTTGAAGTAACATTATCTTTCTTCAGGATCTTTCGGCAATTTCGCAAATCTATCAAGACCATGAATCAATATGTTTCTCAACATTAATTAAACTGTGTACTCACATTTTCGAAGAAATCAACGATAAATTTAAAGATTTAACTGTAGATAATAGATTACTAATAAAATCGTTTGGCATGCAACGAGCTGTTTTGTGTGGAAATTTCATTGAGCGTACTTTATTCACGTGTAAAATAAAATTTGAGTTAAATGCTAATACAATCTGGTACATAATATCACTGACGCTGTTGCAAGAAAGCGAAACTTCTTTCAAATATTGTTTCATTGAATCGATTACCTTCAGCCAAATGCATTAATAGCAAATTCTTTCACATTCAGCATCAATAATGGCTTGATACCTTCTAAGTGTTTTTTGAAAACGATTCGTGCGTATTTTTCTCAAAACTACTTCCAAACTTTGTGAAATAATTCAAATCGAAAATAAACGCTGTAAAATCACAAAGGTTAAACGTTAACAACAACGAAAACCACCTGTTTTAGTTGAAAACTTCTAAGCCAGCAGATTTAATGGCATTTTAGTTTTAAACGGTGGCACTACACCGGTGTGAAGGATGCTTTTTTTTCATAACTACGTTTGTTCCATGAGGATTCTTAGTGTCAGTGGGATCGTAGTACTAGCCATGTAATGATTCTGTACACCAAGAATCGTCTGTTGAAACAGAAAGGAAAATTTCCACAAAAAAGGCAATATACACAAGTTTTTCTTCGCCGTAGCAATACATTTCGAATATCATATAAGTATGTCGGAATTCATATGTTAATCTAAATACTGTTTTTACTATTATTATAAATTACATTAAATAAAAAACATTCATTTTGTACATGATCTTATAACTATTCCAGAATTCCAGATTGCCCGCTGCGGTGTCAAGCAATATAGACAGCGTCGCTCCTACTCTAGTGCAGTTCAGAGCAGTCACCACCGATATGACTGTCCAGTTATAGAAATGTCATGACATTTCGAGAGTCGGATCCGGATGAAATTCAAGAATTACGTATGGGACAACAGGACCTTTCATTCGAATCTAAAAATATCATTGACGCTTTTGCAAGAAATCGAAACTTCTTTAAAATATTGTTTCATTGAAACGATTACCTTCAGCCAAATGCATTAATAGCAAATTCATTCACATTCAGCATCAATAATGGCTTGATACCTTCTAAGTGTTTTTTGGAAACGATTCATGCGTATTTTTCTCAAAACTACTTCCAAACTTTGTGAAATAATTCAAATCGAAAATAAACGCTGTAAAATCACATCGAATTAAATCAATCGTTAACAATGACGAAAACCACCTGTTTTAGTTGAAAACTTCAAAGCCAGCAGATTAAATGGCATACATATATATATATATATATATATATATATATATATATATATATATATATATATATATATATATATATATATATATATATATATATATATATATATATATATATATATATATATATATATATATATATATATATATATATATATATATATATATATATATATATATATGTATATATATATATATATATATATATATATATATATATATATATATATATATATATATATATATATATATATATATATATATATATATATATATATATATATATATATATATATATATATATATATATATAAATTAAGTTTTCGAATTCGTTAAGAGGGTTTTTAAAAAGCCAAACGTATTGATCGAAGTCTAAATTAGAACTGATTTATTTTATGAAATGTTCGATACATCGAAGAGCCCTGTCTTTGTCCCTAAACTGCTGATTTGACGGCTAGCAACGATGGTCCTCCGGTCACGTACGGTGTTGGGTTGAGTTCGTTGGCGTTCCACTTCGGTGTTGCTGACTTCGCTGTATTGCTTGGATCTTCTATCGGTTGTCCGGTTAAGTTTGGTTGGGAAGTATCGCGTTTAACTGTTTCCCCCATAAGTATTGCTCGTCCCGAGCAATTTCCTGTTTTTGTAAATTTCCAGTATTTGATGATGCCGATGGCCAAAAGTATGAGCGTGAGAATGATGACGGTGCCGAATGATATGGATCCGATTCGGTATTTGAACTCTATAGTTTTCATGAGTTGTCTGTTTTCTAAATGGATATTATGTAGTTCGGAAAGGTTTACGTGTCTTTCTACGTGCAACGTTCTGATTTTTGTAAGTTGCAGCGGAAGAATTGATGGTTGATCAAACTGTAGTTCGTAATTCTCAAAAAGCTCATTATTGATGAATAACGAACAGTTGTGAAACGTAACTAGATGAATTCCTTTCAACGTTTCTGGTTGAATGCCGCAGGTGCTATTAATGATTACGTCTTGGTGAACGGTTTGCACTAATAGCGTTCCTGGAGCTATCGTTTTGGTATTCATTGATGGTGGTTTTTCTGATACCGGGCATTGCCCAGGTTGGCCTCTTAGTAGTGGAGCTTCGCATGCATTGTTGCTGATGTCCATTAGTTGACTCCTTTCACAGATCGTAATTTGGTTGGCTTCTCGACATTGTGCTGTAATAGCTAGTATCTGCTGTGGGTTTATCAAAACGGTGTTATGTGTCAGCTTCACTGAGTGGTTGTTACGGGATAACGGTTCAATAATAACTTTCTCGTAGGATATCGGTTGTAGTCTGGGGATGTTTACACATATAATGATTGTTGAGCCTTTATGTAATGTAGTGGTCGTTAAGTAGTTGCTAGCGTCGTCAAAGTGTTGAATTTTCATGCCCTGCTCTATGAACTCTTGAACAATGATTTGTATTTCTTTTGGTGTAAGTAGAAATTTACTTATGATATTTAATTTTGATAACATAATTGCATATTCTATTGCTTTTAGATTCTCTAGGAATGTGTCTAATTGAAAAGCTATCGATATTTTTTGGTTTTCTGACAGAATGTAATCGTCGATTTTTAAAATTGAGTTCAACATGCTTTGGTGATTTCTGATTTCTCTGTTTACTAGGTTAAGCCTGTTTTCAAATTTGGAATTAATTTGGATTTGTCTATTGTTTTGTTTAACGATAGAATTACCAGTTTTTCGCAATTCATCTAAATTATTATTGATAATTTTCAGATCTTCTGCGTCGAGATTACCTGTTATGAACTTGATTGTACTTCCTAATAAGTCGATAGACCTCCTGTATCTGTTTGATTGCAAATTTAGTGTGCTATAAATGAATTTTACTTCTCTGAGTTTCATTTCGAGAATGTCTGATAAACTGCTTGATGAATTCTTAGTTTGATTAATTACATTTTCTAAAATAGATATTGAAATTTCAAGTTGTGAGAAATCGATCACATGCAATAATCTGTCGTATCCTGCAATTACTCGTCCATCCCCCCTTTTAAGAAGCAACGCTCCTGCGTTGTTCGTAATGTCATGAATCTGGATGGATTGTGCATGGGATGAAATGAGGATTGTGAAGGTGGTGTATAGGAATAGAATCCATTGTTCGCAAGCCATATTTTCTTTTCCTGAAATTAGATTTATGTTAGTTTGTTCTTTTAATATTTTCTTTGTGTATTTCCCGCCCAGAGTCGTCTATCAGCAATCTACTTTGATTTTCAGCGACTATGACCGGTGAATACATAGGATATGTTTTTTTCTTTATTCCTTGCACTTTCTTGTATCTGGTTGAATTTTGTTGGAACTCAGGAATGCTTTCTTTGTTTTTATTGTGATAGCGTAAATTTTCTTGTTTTGATTTTTCATGGGCCAAAATGATCTCATCGTAAACTTTGTTTCTACTTTCTATTAGCATTTCCGTATCTAGAGGCCTTTCTTGGGAATCTTTCAGCCCATAAAAAGCTTCTCTAGGTTTCATTTTAATAGCGGAATGGATTGTGTTGTTATATTGTGTGCAAGCAATATAGAAGGTTTCTTTTAAGTTCAGTTCTTTAAATGTTGGTTTGATACAGCGAAAGATTTCTGCAATGGTGGAGTGAAATCTCTCGACAGTACCGTTACTCTCACTGTGGTTGGCAGGGGTGAAGAATACTTCAATATTGAGGTCATGAAGTAGTCCTCTAATTTCAATTGATCTCAAGGATGGTTCGTTGTCACAAACTATTTGCCGTGGTGTACCATGTATTTTTAAAAACTTAATCAATCCTTTTCTTACGTCTATAATGTTACGGGATTTAATGTGTGTCAACGATCCGAACCTTGAAAATTTGTCAATAGCTGAAAGGAAATATGTTTTCTCTGCAGTAAAGATATCTATGTGTACTATGTCTAGGGGTCTTTCCGGGTTAGGTGTACTGCCTATTTTTAAATTAAACGGGTGGCGATCATATTTATTTTTATTACATGTTTCGCAAAGCTTGATATATTCTCGTATCTTCGCTTTCATCTTGGGGAAGAAAAATCTATTCGAGATTTGTTCGTTGTTTTCCCAGATGCCTCTATGAGCACGTTCGTGCGTTTGCTCTATGATCAGGTTTTCTTCTTCTGGGGTTCTTAGGACTATTAGCAACTTTTGTGTTAAATAAACTTTGAATTGATTTGCTCTATTAAAATGATTTTTATACACAGTCTGAATAAGGTTCATGAGGTTCTCTGGACAATAAATACAATTTGTCCGTTTTAAATCCATGTAATCCTTAAACATGCTAAATATTATTGGTACCCCAAAGACACATCTCGTTATGGTTCTTCGATAGACTCTCGGGAAGATTTCTTCGTAATGATCGGGTTCGTCGGGTCCTATTTTTAGAATAATTTGGTTGCTGAAGGCATTTAGCGGTTGTTCTGTACAACTTATAAACTCGGAATCATCCGTGTCGGCTGAATGAACGGTCATATTGGATGATGCACTTTCATTATTATTAAGCTCATTCCGAATCCGGGAGAGGCTGTCAGCGACTACGTTTTGCTTACCCGGGCGGTAGCGTATTTCATAATCGAATTCGCTCAGTGAAAGACGCCAATGGACAAGTCTATTGTTGGTGTGTGTGTAAAGTATTATTTATTCATTATTTGTTGTGTGTTTTATACAATGTTTGTCTTACATTTTAAGGGATTTGGCGCTTTGGCCCTACATCTTTAATGAAATTAAGTGCATGTAATACATGGTGTTTGTAGTTTAGTCTGTTCATGAAAATTTAAGTTTGTGTCTTAACACATTGTTAATGGAAGATAATTTAAATTGAAATTTCCTGCCTACTTATATCTAACCTAATCTAACCTAAACCTAAAACATTCAATCTTTGAATGATTGGTATTTCTGAGGTTGAGCACCTCTCTCCAAATTTTACAGTTTGATGTTCGAAACGTTGTTCTAGGGTATCCAGGGAAGCCAACTCATGCACTTCACTGGTTCTCGTCCAAGGGGGCAGATTTAGGATCATTTTTAGAATTTTATTTTGAACTCGCTGGAGCTTTAGCTTGTGTGTTCGTGCACAACCCCGCCAAACGGGGACTGCGTATTCGATTGCGGGGTAGATGATTTGTTTGTAGACAGCCATCCGATTCTTCAGGCACAGTTTTGATGTTCTACATATCAACGGGTACAGAGACCTGATGAGTATGTTACATTTGATAATTGTTGGTGTCTTTCAAGTTGAGACCATATGTGAGTGGCTTGTGATCCGTGTACAGAGTGAATTTCCTTCCGTAGAGATACGGACGGAAATATTTGCAAGCCCAAACTACGGCTAAGAGCTCTTTCTCTATAGCCGAGTATTTTTCTTCTGACTTGTTAAGGGTTCGGGAGGCAAAAGCTATTGGTTTATCGCTTCCGACAGTCCCTTGAGAGAGTACAGCGCCAATTGCAAAATTGCTGGCGTCCGTAGTCAAAATGAATTGTTTAGAAAAATCGGGATACTGTAAAATGTTACTTCCTGTTAGTATTGTTTTACAGTGTTCGAAGGCGTTAACAAATTCTTCTGAGTGAGAAATTGTTTCTCCTTTTCTTAGAGCATTAGTGAGTGGTTTCGCAATTTTTGCGAAGTCTCTAATGAATTTACGATAATACCCTAGAATTCCTAGGAAACCGCGCAACTCTTTTTCATTCGAAGGTAATGGCCATTCTTGAATGATTTTGATTTTGTCCGGATTCGGTTTGCAACCTTCCGGTGTGACAATGTGGCCTAAGAAAGAAACCTCTTTCTGTAAGAACTCACTCTTGTCCAATTGTACTTTGAGATTGTGTTTTTGCAAAGTTTTGAAAATTTTTGCTAAACTGTCCATGTGCTCTGTAAGGCTTGTGGAAAAGACAATGATGTCATCCATATACACTAGACAGATAACACCTATATGCTCGCGAAGAACATTGTCCATCACACGTTGAAAAGTTGATGGTGCGTTCTTTAACCCGAAGGGCATCCTTAAAAATTCATAGTGCCCATTTTCGACACTAAATGCTGTTTTTGGGATGTCTTTTTCTTCTACCTCTACCTGGTGAAACCCAGATGCGAGATCGAGCGTGGAAAAATACATACTCTTTCCTAGTTTGTCTAGGATATCAGTGTATTCGGTATCGGATAACGATCATCAATCGTTTTCTCGTTTAGTTTGCGGTAGTCGATTACGAGTCGCCATTTTTGTTTGCCGGAGGCATCTAATTTTTTTGGTACTATCCATACCGGGGAAGTCCAAGGGCTATCCGAATGACGGATAATTCCTTGATCGAGTAGTTTTAAAATTTGTCTTTGAACCTCTTCACGGTGACAGTATGGGTACCTATAGGACTTGGCATGTACTGGTGCTTCATCCTTTGTTTTAATATTATGTTTTATTGCGCTCGTGAAAGAAAGTTTTGAGCCTTCCGTAAAGAAAATATTTTCGTGTTGAGAAATTAATTTAAGTAGTTTCCTTTTTTCATCATCATTAAGATGCTCTGTCCTAAGTTGATCGTATATAGATTTTGTTTGCTTAATCTTGGATTTGTTTGACTCTAACGTAATGGTTTCAAAGTTATTAATTTCTGGTTTGAGGATATCGTTGCTAATTGAGACGCTACATGGTTCAGAAGAATGATTCATAATAGGCATTATAACATGAGAGTCTACTGCTGAGTATAATCCAGAGTGAATTGTGACGTGTGAGTTAACTTCCAAGTCATTTTCTAAAAGAAATTCGCCTTTTACCTTTGTAGGAATTTTGGTAAATTTCGTTTCGTGTGCATTCAGATGTAGAGATATTCTATCAGGATACTTACGTTTCATTTTGATTGTTCCTCGAGGGAATTGTAGTTCGTTGTTACTAGTAATAATATTTGCTTTGAGATTTTTGAGAGATTCATATCCTATTAGCCCATCAAAAAATGGGTGAAAATCAAAAATAAGGAATATTTGATTTTTTGTATCAGGAATTGTATGGAAAGGGTTCAATTCTATGAATTGGTTAACTGTATGTGTGCCTCTTACATTTCTTACGGTAGTGGGTGTTGTGTACCTGCAATTTTGTAAATTTACATGTTTTTCTGAAATATAGTTACGGTTGCTCCCAGAGTCGATTAAAAATTTAAGTTCACCTTTGTTTGTTGAAACGGTGATATACGGAATAAAATTGTTCATGTCTGGCTCGATGGACCGCCGGCCAGCTGAAAATTTAAATCATCGACTGGAGCTGTTTCGTTTGGTTTTGTTTCGGAATCGTTTTCTGCTACCAGTTCGGGTGTATCAACGACGTGCTCGTTTGACTTGCTTTCTATAGGTTGATAATTGTTGCTTATTTCAGACTCGGGATAGTGATAATAATAATAATCATAGTCGTCGTCGTAGTTATATGTATCATGCTCTATATGATAGTTGGGTCTGTTCATATAGTTCAATTTACTGGACCTGATGGAGTGGTCGACTTCCATCGGGACTTGTTTTGGTTGTGGTAAAAATCGCGGAGCAAACACATTTTGTATGGGACGTTGTTGTTGTGGCATGTTAAATGAATGCGGTATTGAATAGTGCTGTCTGGGGAAGTTGAACGGAGGCGGATTTGTAGGGTTCTTGGTTTGGTTATGGAAAGGGTTAAGGTGAAACGGGTTCGGTTTGTGTGTATGAATTGGATTTCCTTGAGCTGGGGTTAATGGCTTATATGGAAATCGTGGAAATGGTGCGCGATTTTGCATTGGATACTTTTGAACAGGGTGTTGAACTAGTTTATTTGGAATTGGAGGTGGTATTGTTAATTGGTTCTGCCTGTTTGGATTTCTTGCGTGGAGATAGTTTGCTTCTTCTAAACAAAGTCTTAGAGCGTCTTTTAGTGTTGACGGTGTTTGTGCTCGTATTATCGGTCCTAGGGGCTCTTTTAATTCTCCTAAGAAAACTTTAAGGCCCATATCCTGATATAGTTTGATTTTTGCTAACTTTACCTGTTCGTTTACCGTGTTCAGGTTAAGTAAATTGATTAGTAGTGAAATAATGTGGGAGACTTTTCCGTAAAAGTCTTCTACTGTCGTTGTTTGTTCGAGGCGATATAGGTCTCGGCTCAAACATACTTCGTCGCGCCTATCGCTATAATGCGTGATTAAATTATTTTTAATTTCGTTCCAATCGAGGTTTGTTCCGTATAGCTCTAGCACGCTATCGGCCTCGCCTTGGATTTTACTTCGAATAGCCTGCAACCAGATATTGTAGATTGCAGTTCCTCTAGCGTTGTCAATGATCGGTAGCAATTGATCTATTGACTTTAAAAATGTATGTAATTTTATGGGGTTGCCATCAAACGATGGTAAATCTTTGATAATTTGAGGCGTTTGGAGGGATTTTAATATTTCCTCTACACGCGGTACTTGGTTTTGCGCAGCAGCGCTCGCTTGAGCAGCGAGTACTGCTTCTGCAGCGCCGATTGCTTCCACTTGAAGCTGTGCGATTTGCTCGTCTTTTTCATCTAACAGACGACGCAGCTCGCCAATTTGGTTTTGGTATTCCATTGTAAAATTTATTAAATTATGCACTTTTTGTTTCTTAAATTATTCACTTTTGTTTCTTCAATTATTCACTTTTTAAATTATTTAAAGATATAAAAATGCAGACTTACCTATGATTTCACGATGTTCGTTCGCGATCTTAGATGAGTTCTGGATTGCGATATTCACTCGCGGAAGGGATTTCTTGGTTCACGTATTTTCCCGGTTTTTAAACACAAATTCACAATATTCACTCGTGACTGCTCGATTGCGGTTTAAAAACTATTCGGTAAAATCCGCACGACTGCGCCAATTAAGTTTTCGAATTCGTTAAGAGGGTTTTTAAAAAGCCAAACGTATTGATCGAAGTCTAAATTAGAACTGATTTATTTTATGAAATGTTCGATACATCGAAGAGCCCTGTCTTTGTCCCTAAACTGCTGATTTGACGGCTAGCAACGATGGTCCTCCGGTCACGTACGGTGTTGGGTTGAGTTCGTTGGCGTTCCACTTCGGTGTTGCTGACTTCGCTGTATTGCTTGGAACTTCTATCGGTTGTCCGGTTAAGTTTGGTTGGGGAGTATCGCGTTTAACTTATATATATATATATATATATATATATATATATATATATATATATATATATATATATATATATATATATATATATATATATATATATATATATATATATATATATATATATATATATATATATATATATATATATATATATATATATATATATATATATATATATATATATATATATATATTTATTCCGGTTTTCGAATCGCGTTGAACCGCTGCCCGCTGCGTTTTTTCATAACTACGTTTGTTCCATAAGGATTCTTAGTGTCAGTAGGATTGTAGTACTAGCCATGTAATGATTCTGTACACCAAGAATCGTCGGTTGAAACAGAAAGGAAAAATTCCACAAAAGGAATGTAATGCCAAGACTTTGCTTTGCTTCATAAGGCAATATACATAAGTTTTTCTTCGCCGTAGCAATAT
This sequence comes from Malaya genurostris, assembly GCF_030247185.1. Taxonomy (NCBI): domain Eukaryota; kingdom Metazoa; phylum Arthropoda; class Insecta; order Diptera; family Culicidae; genus Malaya; species Malaya genurostris. The sequence continues at coordinate 155,419,312 of NC_080571.1, forward strand.
AAATATTATAAATTACATTAAATAAAAAACATTCATTTTGTACATGATCTTATAACTATTCCAGAATTCCAGATTGCCCGCTGCGGTGTCAAGCAATATAGACAGCGTCGCTCCCACTCTAGTGCAGTTCAGAGCAGTCACCACCGATATGACTGTCCAGTTATAGAAATGTCATGACATTTCGAGCTCGCGACATTTTCAAAATACTTGAACGAAAATAAATTCAGCAGCTACCTATCCAGAATGTACGTACACTACCGCAGAGCGAACGGTGTGGCTTTGACTGCTGTGAGAGAGTGCGACAAAATGAACTGTTCTCAATGTTGCTGTCGTGTGTCGTGGCTCTCACAACGGCACCTAGCTATCGTGTCATTGCGTGTTGGCTACTGTTAAACGTAGCAGCTGAGCGGATCGTTGGCAGTGGCTGTCTTGTGCTTAGCGACAGTTAAAAAAAATGTCATATTTTCGCACCCCTGTGGCGGGATCCTGTATGACAAAACAATAATTTTGGGAAAAGACAAGACATGAGTGATATTTTCTCTGCATTATGCGTTCCATATCGAAAAAAGTACTTGTTCCATTAGATACCGTAGAAGTAAATTTCATAATAGCAAGAATTTTTCGAACAAAATTTGTCTCCAGAGGGTATATGAATAAATATGGATATGCTTACGGAAGGTACCTCTTACTTTTGAACCAAAAAAGGAATTATACAAAGCTCCTCGGGAACAGGAGAAAAGAATCTTGAAATGCGAGGCTTGTAACAATGCCCAGATGCAAGGAATATAATCATTCGATGATCAAACAAGTTTACTCTACACTCAGTCGGTGTTGAACAGTCGTTCACACCGCACGCGAATAGCTCTTTGCTCCTGGAAAAAAATCTCGCTATCTAGAGATGCATCGATTCAAGGATTTAGTCTTTTTCAAGACTACCTTAAGCATGAACATTCGAACATGAACTGTTCGAAGACTAATTTAACGTGGTTAATTTATATTCCTTAAAAATACTTGCGTCCAATCGGAAAGGCAACAAACCTGAGGTTTAAAATAATACAATACGGAAGAATTCACCATCCGTTATTCTAAATTCTTCTAAGAACATCAACGGTCTGAATGAAAAAATAAAACACAACGGACGGACTCCCCTTCCATTAAACCGATGCCACCTAACAATATTTACGATATTCTTACAGAATCTGGACGCTTGACGTGCTGGGAAGAAACAGCAATCTATACCGCCAGTGACGGTGATGATCTCCGACTTCAAAGCAGTCCGTACTGAGCTTTCTACTTTTACTTCTGAAAGTAAAAGTCACATTTCAAATCGGACGAAGAGGTGAATGTCGAATCTTGGTTGATGGGTTGAAAGATCGTCGTTGGAACTTCATAAATTTTATTCATGTGATATAAAATCAAATACACCTTTCAACGCTGTTTTGAAAGGCTTATCAAATGATCAAAATACTAAAGACATTCAAAATGAACTAAATGAATTGCTTGGTTTTGCGCTTCCCAAGTAATACTTATAAAAAAACAAGTTTTAATCCATATAGTGGTGTAATGATGCCTTCCTCATATCAATCATACTATCTTATATAATGCTGTGTTCTTCATAATAATTTTCTTCGATTCTTGACAGAATAATCGAAATCGGTTTGTTCGACCGTCTGCTGATAAAAACTATCAATTGGAGAAGATTTTAGATCGATTTAGAAAACTTTATATGGTTTTTCGCCCTTTTCAGTGATGGTATAAATTTTTTAACACACTTTATCCTATACTTCCGGATCCGAAAGACGTATGGGACAACAGGACCTTTCATTTGAATCTAATGAAAATCGGTAGCTCCATCTACGAGACAAGTTAGAACACATATTTTCATTTTTTTGCACATTTTACCCCCTAACTCCGAAACCGGAAGTCGTATTCAAATAATATTCAGGTATTTTGTATGGGACCACAAGACCATTGAATCAAAGTTTGTGAAAATCGATTCAGCCATCCTCGAGAAAAGTTAGTGCAAAAAAACGTTATATACACACATACGCACACACAAACACTCACACACACAGACATTTTGCGTATTAGACGAAATGAGTCGAATGGTATATGACACTCGGCCCTTCGGGCCTCGGTTCAAAAGTCGGTATTCACAGTTATTGTATAACCTTTCTATATAAGAAAAGCAAAACGAATGGTAACACATGGATCAATTAGTCCCGAGACTAATAATGGAAACAATTTTTTTTCCAATTTTTTTTATTTATCAACATAATCACCTTTCAGGGTGATACAATGGTTCCAACGTTTTTCCAATTTTTCAATACCGTATTTATAAAAAAATTTATCTTTCGCTTTAAAATAAGCTTCAGTTTCAGCGATGACCTCCTCATTTGAGTCAAATCATTTTCCCTGGAGCATTTTTTTAAGATCAGCAAAGAGCCAGTAGTCACTGGGGGCTAAATCTGGCGAGTATGGGGGGTGGGGAAGCAGATGAAAGCCAAATTCGTTCAATTTCGCCATTGTTTTCATCGACTTGTGGCAGGGTGTTTTTGTTCCATCGAAAGCAATCGCGGCACCCACTTGAAAAAAACCTTTTTCATGCTCAATTTTTCATGAAGGCTAGTAAATACACTTCCATATGATATCTGTGTCATCTCAGCAATCTCACGGAGCTTCACTTTACGATCTTTCATTATAATTTTTGTCACTTCACTCACATTTTCCGGTGTAACCGCTTCCACAGGTCTACCCGAGCGTTCCGCTTCATTTGTGTCGGTACGACCACGTTCAAACTCGGCGAACCACCGACAAATCGTTGCTTTTGATGGATAAGAGTCCGGATAACATTTTTCAATCCATTGTTTCGCTTGCACGGTGTTTTTACCCATTAAAAACAATGTTTTATCAAAACACGAAACTCGTTTTTTTTTAATTTTTTAAACAAACTGCAAAACGACTTTACTCCAACCTCGATAACTCCGCTGTTTCTAGTCGGATCGACTTAAAATTTTTACCCGTTTCAAGCAATGGTTAGTACTGTTGAAAGACGAGGTTACTGGTATGCAACGAGCGCCATCTCTGCTATAGTCTCGGGACTTATTGATCCATGTGTTATTTCTAAGCTACGTTCTTTTATTTCCCACGAACTTTACATAATACACTTCAATCAAAGTGATGTAAATAAATTTAAAAACTAACTTTAGAAAAAGTACGTCTCAAGTTCCATATTAAAATTTTTTGGGAACATTATAAACGACGTAATGGTATTGCAAACTTAACGCAATGTCGTCGTTGCCAAGGCTTCGGCCATGGTACCAAAAACTGTCATATGGACATACGGTGTTTGAATTGTAGTAAATCGCATTCGAAAGACGTCCAATGATGAATGTTCTAATTGTGATGGAAATCTTCAATCCAATTATTTGAAATATTTGACATATTTTAAACGCTCGTTCGCTTTGACAACAACGAGCCCAATCAACGACCTGAAAATTAGGCAACATAACTAAAAATAAAAATCGTGCTCAATCTGCCTAGCAGTGAAATGATACCATTTATTATCAATAAGCATGTGTTTTTCGCAGAGCAGAGTCATTTCGCCGTAAGCAGTTTCACCGAAAGCCATTTCGCCGAAAGGGTTATTTCACCGAATGTCATTTCGCCGAGTTCTTCAAGTCTTCATATTGTGATTGCATTTATTTGAAATAAAAACAAATGAAAAATGATAGTGTTTAATCTCGTTTTGTTGAATACAATCGTACTTCTGAAATAATCCAGAAAGACTTTAATGTTTCTGATTTCCTTTTTGCCTTTATCATATAGAAAGGCTATGCAATCACTGCACAGTGGTCCGGATCCACATTTTAGGGGGACAAAACCATTTGTGGCTTAGACTTATACTTTAGAGCTATGATGTCTTCAGAACAAATGATCTGTGAAAGTTAAGGATATTTTGAAGCATATGGTATTAGGGTGGTTCTTATTATTACGGTGATGCAAAAATTATTTTCCGTATGTGTTGAGATAAAGGACAGCACCCTTCGGCAAAATAAGCGCAAGAGAGTCGAAATAAATCAATTAGCAAGTATAGGCAGTTCCATCCGCAGAAATTCAATCGTTTAGTGAATCTAGAGGATGTATTCAAACAACTTCTTTTAACGTCTGAACCTGTAATAGCATTATCGAATAGAGTAACAACCAACGTAAGTGTACTCCATCTTCCCGATAATGCAGCTGAATTAGTTTTAACACGCTAGAAGACAGCAATGCCTTATTTTAATATATTTAGCTAATATATGTCTTGCATGAAAGAGCATTTTTCAAAGAAAAAACCCAATGTTTGAACACAATTTAAAAAATTTAAAAAAATATCTCCTCCACCATTTTTTTTATAAACATGCTCGAAAGTATTTTCTATCAAATGAAAGAAACAGTTTTTTTTTTCATTTGCTCCAATGTTAGATATACCAGTTTAAAAATGATCTGTTTTTGAACTAGTTTTGCTCATAATTTCGGTTCAGAAAACGCTACCTTCATGCGCTAGTCATAAATTGGTTTCAACAAACTCTAAAAGATATTCAAAGACACCAAAAACGAAAAGTGGAAAATAAGAAAGCTAGAGCAAAAAATCTGATTTTTTTAGGAACACCCTAAGTTGCTCTATTAAATTAGCTGTAACACTAAAACCGTTAGACATACTACAACAGTGTTTTCGACAAAGTTGCTCGATATAAATTTTCCTACAATTTTCCTCTATCTCAACACATACGGAAACTAATTTTTGCATCACCCTAATAACAAGAACCACCCTAATACCATATGCTTCAAAATATGGCTTATCTTTCACTGATCATTTGTTCTAAAGACATCATAGCTCTAAAGTATAAGCCACAAATGTTTTTGTCCCCCTAAATGATGAATCCGGACCAGAGCTGCTAAATGTCACTATGAGCGAGTAACTTTGCACGACGAAGATTGGAAAGTTTATGTCACTGGACTGCTGCCAACCAGGCTCTACCAATCATCATATATTGAGTGTCTGAGAGCCGATCTGTCATAACTTAAATTCTCTTGATATTACACTCACCAGGACGCTCATTGATTGCCGATGCGATTGATATTATCTTCATTTCTCCTGTCACTGCTTGATTACGATGTGACTGAATATTAATCAAGCAGCATAAACATTGAATTAAATTCATGTACACCAATAAACTCCGAAAACCGATGATTTTTTACAAAGAACAATGAACTTTTGTGTTTATGTTAGTACTCTCATAATTTTTTTACTTCAACAGGGAATAGGAGAATGAGAGAGAGAACAAAATGCGTCACCCGTCTTTGACTGAGTATACTTCTACTTGGTCATTGAACTATCGAGTATCTCATTTGACAGACACTTTCACCGTACCGATTACAGCTGACGATGATTTTAGTCAGTCTGTCAAGGTCATTTGACTTGACTGAAAATTTTCAGCTCTGATCCGGACCACTGTACACTGTGAAAATCGACTTTTTGACCGAGGCCCGGTCTTTTTTCAGAGATGGCTGAACCGATTTTCACAAACTAAGATTCAAATAAAAGGTATTATGGTCCCATAGTTTGCTATTGAATTTCATTTGAATGTGGCTTCCGGTTCCGGAGTTATATGGTAATATGTGAAAATTTGAGAAAAAGTTTACACTCAATTATCTGTGGAACAACTCAACCGATTTTCGCAAACTAAGATTCAAATGAAAGGTCTTACAATATCTGAAAATTTGTAGAACATTTTATCTGGATCCGACTTCCGGTTCCGGAACTAAAGCGTTATACGTGGAAAATTACCAATTTTAATAGTGTCTACGATCACGCCGATCTATCAACTAAGCACGCAACCATTCTACGAAGAATCTTGTCAATTTGTCGGAGTACCGCGATCGGCTTTATCTCATAGCTTCGGATTGATGAGGGAGAAGATCAACAGCCATCTCTTATCAACCATATCATCTTTGGATTGAACGACAGTTACCAAGCAATCGTGATCAGAGACAGTCGAGTAAGGGCAATGCCCTGTGCATGAAGTTTAATTGTTAGATTAAGATCAAATATAGTTAAGTAATAAAATTCAAGTGATGTTAATTTAGAAAAGAATAAAATGTGTGTTTAATGTGAAATGCTAGTTTGTGTTTGAATATCGAATACCGCATGGAAGCGCATTCTCCACGGATGCCATCGCAAGGAACCCATTATTACCCTCACTGCATCACTGAGGAAGCGAAAGATCATTTGGCGGTCATCAAGGGCACGCTACTGTGAGGATACATCTCAAACGAAACGTACATTGCTGGTCCTTCGAGCCTTTTCGGAAAACCTATGGATTGAAATCTTGGCAAACTGAGTGGCGTCTCTCGAGCACCGCCATTGCAACCACACTGACGCGGCGTCGGTTCTATTGTCTTCGGAGAACAATCAATCTCACAACCGCATGAAGAATCTATTGTGGACGGCCATCATCATCTTCATCTTATCATCATTACTTCATTTTGCAATTCGGTTTATGGTTCGGATGACATCATCGCTACCACTTCAAGGCATGGTGTCAATGCATCTAGATGGAATCGGAGCAGTTAATTTTTTGTGAGGTTAGTAGAACGGGTATATGTGCAGCCGAAGCCACGATCAGCAATATTCTAACACAATCATTTCGATTCTCATCATTGAACGTCTCCTGCCTAAATCACATCTCGAGACTGAGGACTATTGACTGGTAAAACGGTACCAAGGAATTCTACCACGCAACACCCGGACGATGGTTCTCCGGAAAAAATAGACGTAACGGACTGGACATCGTGCATCATTTATTTCTGTCAGGTAAATACACTTTAGTAATGTCCAGCCGTTGCTTGATTCTGGATGATACTACACCAATAAATTGCACTGCTTGATTACGATGTGACTGAATATTAATCAAGCAGCATAAACATTGAATTAAATTCATGTACACCAATAAACTCCGAAAACCGATGATTTTTTTACAAAGAACAATGAACTTTTGTGTTCATGTTAGTACTCTCATATTTTTTTTACTTCAACAGGGAATAGGAGAATGAGAGAGAGAACAAAATGCGTCACCTGTCTTTGACTGAGTATACTTCTACTTGGTCATTGAACTATCGAGTATCTCATTTGACAGACACTTTGACCGTACCGATTACAGCTGACGATGATTTTAGTCAGTCTGTCAAGGTCATTTGACTTGACTGAAAATTGTCAGCTCTGATCCGGACCACTGTACACTGTGAAAATCGACTTTTTGACCGAGGCCCGGTCTTTTTTCAGAGATGGCTGAACCGATTTTCACAAACTAAGATTCAAATAAAAGGTATTATGGTCCCATAGTTTGCTATTGAATTTCATTTGAATGTGGCTTCCGGTTCCGGAGTTATATGGTAATATGTGAAAATTTGAGAAAAAGTTTACACTCAATTATCTGTGGAACAACTCAACCGATTTTCGCAAACTAAGATTCAAATGAAAGGTCTTACAATATCTGAAAATTTGTAGAACATTTTATCTGGATCCGACTTCCGGTTCCGGAACTAAAGCGTTATACGTGGAAAATTACCAATTTTAATAGTGTCTACGATCACGCCGATCTATCAACTAAGCACGCAACCATTCTACGAAGAATCTTGTCAATTTGTCGGAGTACCGCGATCGGCTTTATCTCATAGCTTCGGATTGATGAGGGAGAAGATCAACAGCCATCTCTTATCAACCATATCATCTTTGGATTGAACGACAGTTACCAAGCAATCGTGATCAGAGACAGTCGAGTAAGGGCAATGCCCTGTGCATGAAGTTTAATTGTTAGATTAAGATCAAATATAGTTAAGTAATAAAATTCAAGTGATGTTAATTTAGAAAAGAATAAAATGTGTGTTTAATGTGAAATGCTAGTTTGTGTTTGAATATCGAATACCGCATGGAAGCGCATTCTCCACGGATGCCATCGCAAGGAACCCATTATTACCCTCACTGCATCACTGAGGAAGCGAAAGATCATTTGGCGGTCATCAAGGGCACGCTACTGTGAGGATACATCTCAAACGAAACGTACATTGCTGGTCCTTCGAGCCTTTTCGGAAAACCTATGGATTGAAATCTTGGCAAACTGAGTGGCGTCTCTCGAGCACCGCCATTGCAACCACACTGACGCGGCGTCGGTTCTATTGTCTTCGGAGAACAATCAATCTCACAACCGCATGAAGAATCTATTGTGGACGGCCATCATCATCTTCATCTTATCATCATTACTTCATTTTGCAATTCGGTTTATGGTTCGGATGACATCATCGCTACCACTTCAAGGCATGGTGTCAATGCATCTAGATGGAATCGGAGCAGTTAATTTTTTGTGAGGTTAGTAGAACGGGTATATGTGCAGCCGAAGCCACGATCAGCAATATTCTAACACAATCATTTCGATTCTCATCATTGAACGTCTCCTGCCTAAATCACATCTCGAGACTGAGGACTATTGACTGGTAAAACGGTACCAAGGAATTCTACCACGCAACACCCGGACGATGGTTCTCCGGAAAAAATAGACGTAACGGACTGGACATCGTGCATCATTTATTTCTGTCAGGTAAATACACTTTAGTAATGTCCAGCCGTTGCTTGATTCTGGATGATACTACACCAATAAATTGCACTGCTTGATTACGATGTGACTGAATATTAATCAAGCAGCATAAACATTGAATTAAATTCATGTACACCAATAAACTCCGAAAACCGATGATTTTTTTACAAAGAACAATGAACTTTTGTGTTCATGTTAGTACTCTCATAATTTTTTTACTTCAACAGGGAATAGGAGAATGAGAGAGAGAACAAAATGCGTCACCTGTCTTTGACTGAGTATACTTCTACTTGGTCATTGAACTATCGAGTATCTCATTTGACAGACACTTTGACCGTACCGATTACAGCTGACGATGATTTTAGTCAGTCTGTCAAGGTCATTTGACTTGACTGAAAATTGTCAGCTCTGATCCGGACCACTGTACACTGTGAAAATCGACTTTTTGACCGAGGCCCGGTCTTTTTTCAGAGATGGCTGAACCGATTTTCACAAACTAAGATTCAAATAAAAGGTATTATGGTCCCATAGTTTGCTATTGAATTTCATTTGAATGTGGCTTCCGGTTCCGGAGTTATATGGTAATATGTGAAAATTTGAGAAAAAGTTTACACTCAATTATCTGTGGAACAACTCAACCGATTTTCGCAAACTAAGATTCAAATGAAAGGTCTTACAATATCTGAAAATTTGTAGAACATTTTATCTGGATCCGACTTCCGGTTCCGGAACTAAAGCGTTATACGTGGAAAATTACCAATTTTAATAGTGTCTACGATCACGCCGATCTATCAACTAAGCACGCAACCATTCTACGAAGAATCTTGTCAATTTGTCGGAGTACCGCGATCGGCTTTATCTCATAGCTTCGGATTGATGAGGGAGAAGATCAACAGCCATCTCTTATCAACCATATCATCTTTGGATTGAACGACAGTTACCAAGCAATCGTGATCAGAGACAGTCGAGTAAGGGCAATGCCCTGTGCATGAAGTTTAATTGTTAGATTAAGATCAAATATAGTTAAGTAATAAAATTCAAGTGGTGTTAATTTAGAAAAGAATAAAATGTGTGTTTAATGTGAAATGCTAGTTCGTGTTTGAATATCGAATACCGCATGGAAGCGCATTCTCCACGGATGCCATCGCAAGGAACCCATTATTACCCTCACTGCATCACTGAGGAAGCGAAAGATCATTTGGCGGTCATCAAGGGCACGCTACTGTGAGGATACATCTCAAACGAAACGTACATTGCTGGTCCTTCGAGCCTTTTCGGAAAACCTATGGATTGAAATCTTGGCAAACTGAATGGCGTCTCTCGAGCACCGCCATTGCAACCACACTGACGCGGCGTCGGTTCTATTGTCTTCGGAGAACAATCAATCTCACAACCGCATGAAGAATCTATTGTGGACGGCCATCATCATCTTCATCTTATCATCATTACTTCATTTTGCAATTCGGTTTATGGTTCGGATGACATCATCGCTACCATTTCAAGGCATGGTGTCAATGCATCTAGATGTAATCGGAGCAGTTAATTTTCTGTGAGGTTAGTAGAACGGGTATATGTGCAGCCGAAGCCACGATCAGCAATATTCTAACACAATCATTTCGATTCTCATCATTGAACGTCTCCTGCCTAAATCACATCTCGAGACTGAGGACTATTGACTGGTAAAACGGTACCAAGGAATTCTACCACGCAACACCCGGACGATGGTTCTCCGGAAAAAATAGACGTAACGGACTGGACATCGTGCATCATTTATTTCTGTCAGGTAAATACACTTTAGTAATGTCCAGCCGTTGCTTGATTCTGCATGATACTACACCAATAAATTGCACTCTCTCGATGAAAACTGGATCGATACTTTTTTGCGAACGTGTCCCTGCATGGTTGTTACTCTGAGGATTTTGTATCGATAATCACATCGTCGTTCTACATTGCTCGTTGTTCAGAATTAATTATATGCTGATGCCGTTACTTTACAACCGGATCTCTTCGGTCAATTGTTCAACTATTAGTTCTCAAAGGTGAGACTACATAGTATATGTTTGGCCGAAGAGGCTCTTTGTGATACTACATAATATTTCCTTTTCATTTCGGACTCCTAAACTCATCGCTTCACTTGAACTGTGGACGAACCAGAAACGGTGTATAGTATGCCGACATCATCCTCTACGAGTAAAAAAGGTCTCTCGCTGAAGTCATTGTTGACCAAACTTAAGGGCCAACAGACTTCTTTTAATAATATCGCGAAGTTTGTTGAAGACTATCCTGACGGTACCACTGCTAGTCAAATCACTGTGCGCTTAGAACGGTTAGATGATTTATGGGAAAAAATTGGGGAGTCAATATACGAGGTTGAGGCCCACGAGGATTTCGCAGAGAGTGAAGTAATTGCAAAGGAACGAGCGGACTTTGAAAATCGTTACTATGATGTCAAGTCATTTTTGCTGGATAAAGAAAAGGATCTGCAAGATGTTCCGCAACTTGACCAATCAACTAGGCCAATGGATGCGACGTTGCGGAGGAATGGATCATGTTCGTTTACCACAAATAAAACTATAAAATTTCGATGGGAACATAGACGAATGGCTCAGTTTTCGTGATTTATTCACCTCATTAATACACTGGAAGACAGATTTGCCAGAGGTTGAAAAATTTCATTACCTTAAGGGCTGTCTAGGAGGTGAAGCTAAAGCACTTATTGATCCGTTAAAGATAACCAGAGGAAATTATTTAATCGCTTGGGAGACCTTACTTAAGCGATATAATAACAGTAAGCTTTAGCAGCTTAGGAGACAGATTCAGTCGCTGTTAAAACTGCCAGTGCTTGGAAAAGAATCGGTAACTGATTTACAACGGCTACTTGAAGGTTTCGAGAGAAGCATTCAAACATTAGATCAAGTAGTCCAGCCTGCAGATTATAAGGATCTATTATTGGTAGAAATTATTAGTTCGCGATTGGATCCGAATACACGGAGAGACTGGGAGGAACTTTCTTCCACGAGATAACAGGATACATTGAAGGAGTTACTAGACTTCATTCAAAGGCGTATACGGATTTTGGAATCACTTCCTGTTAAGACTTTCGAGAATCGTCAGGACTCCACACCAATAGCAAAGAAAAAACCGTGGACCCGCGTTTCCAACAATGCGGTACAACACACATCTTGGAAAAGCCCTGCATGTCCGGACAGTCATTCATTACATTTATGTCCGGCCTTCCAACGAATGAGCGTTTCGAGCAGAGAGTCTCTATTACGGACTAATTCTCTTTGCCGTAACTGTCTGAGACGAGGACATCTTGCAAAGGATTGCTCGTCGAAATTTTCGTGTCGCAAATGTAAGGCTCGTCACCACACCATGTTATGTTTCAAGGGGGAATCAGACTCGAAACTACAAGCGTCACAAAAGGATATCCAGGGTGCTGGCGTTAGTGATGAGACATTGAAGAGCTCTGATGAGAGAATTCCCAATGTCAGCTCAACTCGTACGGTTTCCGCTAACATGGCACGCGGACAAACTTCTAACATCCTTCTCGCTACTGCTGTTGTACTAGTCGAAGATGATACAGGCACCCGGTATCCTGCACGTGCACTGCTTGACTCTGGATCTGAATGCAACTTAATGTCAGAAGGTTTGAGTCAAAGAATAACCGCAAGCAGAGAGAAGATTGATGTATCTTTCACACGGGCAATGAAATCACCTTAGGGGAAGGCTTACCATTGCTAACCGAATCAGTATTCGGATGGATAGTATCTGGCGAGGTTACTAGAACGAATTCATCTGCGAGAACTGTATGCAACATGACACTAACAGGAAGTCTGGAGGATTTAATGTCACGGTTTTGGGCCTGCGAAGAAGTGGGAACCGTCAATAATCATTCTCCCGAGGAAGCGCGCTGTGAGACGCAGTTTGCACGCACGGTACGAAGGGAAACGAATGGTCGTTACACAGTCACTCTCCCGAAAGTGAATAACACAGTGTCACAATTAGGAGAATCGGAAGATATTGCATACAGACGCCTTCTAGGATTAGAGAGGCGATTAGAACGAGATGAGTATTTAAAACAACAACCTAGAACATTCATGATGGAATATCTACGGCTAGGTCATATGCACAGGGTAGAAGGCGATTCAAGAAACAAAGCAAAACGATGCTACTTGCCGCATCATCCCGTCATTAAGCAGAATAGTACTACGATGAAGGTTAGGGTGGTGTTCGACGTCTCGTGTAAAACATCGAGTGGGGTCTCACTCAAAGACGTTCTTCTTGTTGGACCTGTTATTCAACCAGATTTACGAGCATTAGTACTCCGATGCCGAACCCGGCAAATTATGGTGGTAGCCGACATTGAAAAAATGTTCAGGCAAATAAATATGGATAAAGCAGACACCCCATTGCAAAGCATACTCTGGCGGTTTGACAAGAATGAAGAAATCTCGACGTATGAGCTGACAACTGTCACGTATGGAACGAAACCCGCGCCGTTTCTGGCGACACGTACGTTAAAACAATTGAGTTTAGACGAACGAAACAAGTTTCCCCTCGCTTCGCGGACCATCGAGAAGGACATTTACATGGATGACGTTATCTCTGGGGCGGATGATGTTGGCGCCGCAGTTGAACTGCGCAGACAATTGGATTCTATGATGATGAGTGGCGGTTTCAAACTTCGGAAATGGGCGTCAAATAGCCCGGCAGTATTGGCCGGTATTTCAAAGGATAGTTTGGCACTTCCTGAAATCGACGAATTATGTTGGGATCAGAATCAAACAGTGAAAACATTAGGCTTATCTTGGATTCCAAGTACAGATCACTTTAAATATCAATTTCAACTTCAATCGCTTGAACCAAATGAAATACTTACAAAACGCAAGGTATTATCTGCGATCGCCATGTTTTTCGATCCGTTAGGACTTTTAGGAGCTACTATAACACTGTCATAATGCAACGATTATGGTGTCTGCGAAATGATCAAGGCGAGCGCTTAGACTGGGATGTAGAGCTTCCTACAATTATGGCGGAAGAATGGCGTAATTATTACAATCAATTACCGTGCCTGAATGAATTACTCATTTCAAGATGTGTTATGGCGCCCATGGCAAAGCTTATACAAATTCACGGTTTCTCAGATTCATCAGAAAGAGCGTACGGGGCTTGTCTCTATATACGGAGTGTGGACAGTCAGGATAGGGTATCAGTGAAATTGTTTACTACCAAATCAAGGGTGGCTCCGGTTAAGGTTCAATCCCTTCCCCGGCTAGAACTGTGTGGTGCTTTATTAGGAGCACAACTGCTCGAAAAGGCTATGGAATCGATTAAGGGTTCATACAGTTACGAAGGGAAACGAATGGTCGTTACACAGTCACTCTCCCGAAAGTGAATAACACAGTGTCACAATTAGGAGAATCGGAAGATATTGCATACAGACGCCTTCTAGGATTAGAGGGCGATTAGAACGAGATGAGTATTCAAAACAACAACCTAGAACATTCATGATGGAATATCTACGGCTAGGTCATATGCACAGGGTAGAAGGCGATGCAAGAAACAAAGCAAAACGATGCTACTTGCCGCATCATCCCGTCATTAAGCAGAATAGTACTACGATGAAGGTTAGGGTGGTGTTCGACGCCTCGTGTAAAACATCGAGTGGGGTCTCACTCAAAGACGTTCTTCTTGTTGGACCTGTTATTCAACCAGATTTACGAGCAATAGTACTCCGATGCCGAACCCGGCAAATTATGGTGGTAGCCGACATTGAAAAAATGTTCAGGCAAATAAATATGGATAAAGCAGACACCCCATTGCAAAGCATACTCTGGCGGTTTGACAAGAATGAAGAAATCTCGACGTATGAGCTGACAACTGTCACGTATGGAACGAAACCCGCGCCGTTTCTGGCGACACGTACGTTAAAACAATTGAGTTTAGACGAACGAAACAAGTTTCCCCTCGCTTCGCGGACCATCGAGAAGGACATTTACATGGATGACGTTATCTCTGGGGCGGATGATGTTGGCGCCGCAGTTGAACTGCGCAGACAATTGGATTCTATGATGATGAGTGGCGGTTTCAAACTTCGGAAATGGGCGTCAAATAGCCCGGCAGTATTGGCCGGTATTTCAAAGGATAGTTTGGCACTTCCTGAAATCGACGAATTATGTTGGGATCAGAATCAAACAGTGAAAACATTAGGCTTATCTTGGATTCCAAGTACAGATCACTTTAAATATCAATTTCAACTTCAATCGCTTGAACCAAATGAAATACTTACAAAACGCAAGGTATTATCTGCGATCGCCAAGCTGTTCGATCCGTTAGGACTTTTAGGAGCTACTATAACACTGTCAAAAATCATAATGCAACGATTATGGTGTCTGCGAAATGATCAAGGCGAGCGCTTAGACTGGGATGTAGAGCTTCCTACAATTATGGCGGAAGGATGGCGTAATTATTACAATCAATTACCGTGCCTGAATGAATTACTCATTTCAAGATGTGTTATGGCGCCCATGGCAAAGCTTATACAAATTCACGGTTTCTCAGATTCATCAGAAAGAGCGTACGGGGCTTGTCTCTATATACGGAGTGTGGACAGTCAGGATAGGGTATCAGTGAAATTGTTTACTACCAAATCAAGGGTGGCTCCGGTTAAGGTTCAATCCCTTCCCCGGCTAGAACTGTGTGGTGCTTTATTAGGAGCACAACTGCTCGAAAAGGCTATGGAATCGATTAAGGGTTCATACAAGGTATGGTTTTGGACCGATTCAACTTGTGTTCTCCGCTGGATAAGTGCAACACGTAGCACCTGGACTACGTTTGTGGCAAATCGCGTTGCCAAAATACAAAGAATAACTGAAAGCATGTTCCAGGTAAAAATAATCCTGCGGACCTCATATCACGCGGTATCCTTCCAAACGCAATCAAAGAATGCAATTTGTGGTGGGAAGGCCCCGAATGGCTCAAGCAGGAGATGAAAGATTGGCCGAACCAATCACCTACTTTACTAAAAGATACAACGGAACAAAGGCGGAACATTCTGACTTGCGTTGCTGTGGATAAACCAACTTTCAGTCTTTGGTTTATTTCAAAATTTTCGTCCTACACAAAATTAATTAGAAGTACTGCTTATTATCTACGGTTGATCAAATCGCTACAAGACATTCATGCTAAAAGGGAAAACGTGTTTCTTAGTACGAGCGAATTGAAACAGGCTGAACAGATCCTTATTCGAAATATTCAAGGTGAAGCATTCCGGAAGGAAATTAACGCTGTGTCAGAAGGTAAACCTATCAGCTGTAGTTCCCCTTTACGCTGGTTCAACCCAGTAATCGACGATGAGGGAATATTGAGAATTGGTGGAAGGCTAAATCTGTCAAAGGAGGCATACCAAGTCAAACACCCAATTATTCCACCTTCTAAACATCCGTTCACTGATATGGTCATGCATCATACTCACAACCAATTACTACATGCGGGACCGCAACTTCTTTTAGCTTCAGTTCGATTACGCTTTTGGCCTCTAAGAGGAAGAAATAGTGCTAGAAGGGTTGTCCACAAATGTTTACGGTGCTTCACAGCTAAACCAACAATTATTCAACAGCATATGGGAGAACTCCCTTCAGCAAGAGTTACGATATCGAGGCCGTTTGCGAAAACGGGTGTGGACTATTTTGGCCCGGTGTACATTCGCGAAGGGCGACGACGAGCTACCGTGAAGGGATATGTTGCAGTCTTTGTTTGCATGTGCATAAAGGCTGTTCATCTAGAACTCGTAACGGATTTATCAACCGAAAGATTTCTACAGACGTTAAGGCGGTTTACTGCTAGGCGAGGTAGATGCTCCGATATTTACTCCGATAACGGAACTAATTTCGTTGGGGCGAGGAACCAAATCCGAGAACTGTTTGCCATTTAAAAGGAATAAAAACATCAGGAAGCAATCACGAAGGAATGTGTCAGCCAAGGAATACAGTGGCATTTTAACCCTCCAGGCGCTCCGCATTTTGGAGGCCTATGGGAGGCGGCAGTACGGTCAGCAAAATTTCATCTATTACGAGTTTTAGGCGGTAATGCAGTTTCATTCGAAGATTTCTCAACGCTCTTGGTTCAAGTTGAAGGGTGTCTCAATTCGAGACCATTGACTCCACTATCGGAAGATCCTATGGATTTGGAGCCACTAACTCCAGCTCATTTTTTAACTGGAAGCTCCCTGCAGTCACTACCTGAACCAGATTATAGCGCGATACAATTAAATAGACTAAATCGATGGCAGTTGGTTCAGCGGCAATTGCAGGATTTCTGGAAACGTTGGCGTACCGAATATCTTTCTCAGTTGCAAGGACGAATGAAAAATTGGAAACCGGCAATAGATATGAAACCAGGCCGACTAGTCGTAATAGTAGATGCAAACTCACCACCTTTACGTTGGAAAATGGGCCGAATTCATCATGTACATCCTGGACCAGATGGGATTATTCGGGTCGCAACGGTCAAAACATCAACAGGCTATTTGACACGGCCAGTTGCCAAACTCTGTTTACTACCAACAGAAGACTAAAATCAACTCCGATAGCAACCATATCGGTCGATTCATACTAGTGGTATCCGTCCAGGAAGTCGAAGGAGGGCATCTTTCTTTCTCGTTTCAGAAGTCGCATGCTACTTCAGGGGGGTGAGGATGTCTACGATCACGCCGATCTATCAACTAAGCACGCAATTATTCTACGAAGAATCTTGTCAATTTGTCGGAGTACCGCGATCGGCTTTATCTCATAGCTTCGGATTGATGAGGGAGAAGATCAACAGACATCTCTTATCAACCACATCATCTATGGATTGAACGACAGTTACCAAGCAATCGTGATCAGAGACAGTCGAGTAAGGGCAATGACCTGTGCATGAAGTTTAATTGTTAGATTAAGATCAAATATAGTTAAGTAATAAAATTCAAGTGGTGTTAATTTAGATAAGAATAAAATGTGTGTTTAATGTGAAATGCTAGTTCGTGTTTGATTATCGAATACCACATGGAAGCGCATTCTCCACGGATGCCATCGCAAGGAACCCATTATTACCCTCACTGCATCACTGAGGAAGCGAAAGATCATTTGGCGGTCATTAATCGCACGCTACTGTGAGGATACATCTCAAACGAAACGTACATTGCTCCACGAACGATGGTTAAAAACAGGTACAAATTCCATAAAACTGTCTGATCTTCTAGTTTGCAGAGCTTGTTAGTTTGTGGGCATGAAAACTTAATTCGGCACTACTGGTCCCCTCTTTTCCTGCTCCGATAGCACCGAAAGTGGAGAAGTAAAACTCCTAAAACTAAACTCACTTCGATTTCTCTGCGATTCTTGAACCGAATTTCACAAATCTTGATTTGAATTAAAGTTCATACTGTCTTCAAAGCTACTGTGAAATTTCATCAGGATCCGACTTCCGGCTTCGCAGTTACAGGGCGACGAGTGTCAAAATTTTCAAATTGCCGTATAGAGTGACAATATGTACAACACCGAAAGAAGAAGAAAACACAAAACGAACAAGGCGTGCTTTGTTCTATTTCGTACACGTTGTGTAGTGATGTTAATATACTTACTACATGTTTTATGCTGCTGATTCACGCTGTTTAGCTTGACTTACATATGCAGAAGTAACAGAAACGCAGGTTCGTTTCATTTGTTAGATTTCGTTCAATTGGTTTAATCGAAATAGAGCATGAGATAGTAAGTATAGGTTTAACTACATTCAAAACTGTTCCAAATTGTAGGTTATATTTGTTGGTAGCACGCGAATCAACTTCGGCTATTCCGTTTATCTGAATCCGGTTACAGTTTCATACGGAATTCCTTAATTTGTTGTGTATACTTGTGTGTTTTCATGAAATTATTTTAATGACCGTCGTTTTAAATGAATTGTAGTTAAAATTTTGGAACTGCAAGACGAATCGAAGATAGAAATGATATGAAACCTTAAAATTATTCCTTTCAATCTAAGCGTGTGACAATCGATTAAGCATTCCATGAGATGTGGAAGCGAGTTCCACTTTAAAGTTTTGTTTAAATTGATATAGAAATTTTCTTTTTCTATGACGGCTTGAATTTAAAAAATGTATCGCCCTGTGAATTTAAAATTGTAAATCGAATCAGATGAATTCATCATTTTCTATGGGATCATAAGTTTATTTTAATTTGAATTTTTGTCTACTAAATTTGTTTTGGCCTAAAAGAAGGCTTGTCTGTTCCCGATACTTTCAAAAAAGAAAATTGGTGTAGACGAAGTCAGTTAAACGCCGAATAGATTGTTAACCATTTCATTAGATTCGAAATTTTTGAAAATCAGTGTAGCCATCTTAGAGAAATCGTAGAGAAATTTTGGGTACCTTCCGGGATAAAAAATCAAATACTGGTCAACCCGATAAATTTATATGAAATTTTTACACTAATCACCCTGCAGATCCTGAACCGAAAGTCGGAGCTGATAAAAAAAGTAGTTTTTATGGGACCTACAGATCTTTTATTTGAATGTTAGATGAACGAAATCGGTTCAGCCATCTACTAGCAAAATGAGTGCCAATTGGGGAGCAAAACTTTCATGTGCATGTCTCCCTGCACCTAATGAAAATCGATATACAACGAATTTTTACGTTGATCCTTGTTGGTGACTGTCTCTCGAAAGTTGTTGAATTTGGAAAGAGCAGCTGTTTTTGCGGCTAGCCATTCGAAGACTGAAGAGAATAGTACAGCTAACAGACCTGTTACACAGATCCGCTCCAGACCTATGACGTTTGTTTCGGGGAAAAATGAAACACGATTTTCTAGACAATTTTATGCAATTCTCTTTTCGCCCCTCAAAAACCATACACACCACCCTTGTTCGCGAAGTTTCGAATTTAGCACGGTTCGTTTTTGGCAACATAATCGTTTGAGCATGACATGTGTATTAGAAAGATGGCAGTAGTTTCAAAATTGAAACAATTTAATATTTATATTGATTTATACTGCTTGTAACGACAATTGCTGGAAGAACACAACTTCTTACACCCTTATACCATTCGAAGAAGTTCGTCGAGATAAGCAAATTTGTGTGTGAAAAATAATTTCAATAATTTTTCTCGAGGATGGCCTAACTGATTTCTACAAACTTAGACTCATATGGACAGTCCTATGCTCCTATATAAGGTTTATGAATTTTATGTGGATCCAACTTCCGTTTCCGGAACTACAAGGTAATATGCACAAAAAATGTGGAAATAATGCACTGAGTTCGATACTGGTTTACAGTTAGTGAGAGAATAATTATAACAATATGGACACAAAAAGTGTAGTGGAAAAAGGAATATGTGAAAATATTAATACAAGGATGAGAAGAACCATAAGTAAAAATGGAAGACAGAAAGACAGTCGGTGTTTAACAGTCGTTCGCACCGCACGCGTATAGCTCTTGCCTCCTGGAAATTTTTTCTGGCTACATAGAGTTTCATTCATTCAAGGCTTCAGTCTTTTTCAAGGCTTCCTGAATCACTAACAGTCTTTTTAAAGACTATCAATTAGTCAGCCTTTCTCAAGGTTATACAAAGAGTGATATTAGAGTGACTACAAAGAGTGATATTAGAGTGACTAAGAAATTAAGCAGTCTTTATCAAGACTTTTCCAAAGTAGGAGTCTAATCGAAGACTAATTTAGTCTAGTTAATTTAATTTAAAATTTCTTTCATTTCAAAAATGCCTGCGTCCAACCGGAAAGGCAACAAGTCTAAGGCTAAAAATAATTCAATACGGAATAAATCACAATCCCTTATTCAACATTTTTCTTATAACATTCACGATATAATAGAATCTGAATGTAAAAATAAAAGACAACGGACGGATTTTCCTTCCGTTGATTCTGTGCCGTCTAACAATATTTACGAGATTCTTCCTGAATCCGATTGCAGCGACATAGAAAAAAATTCTTCAAAAATTCCCAAAATGGACGCTTGTCGTTCTGGGAAGAAACAACAATCTATTCCACCAGTGACGGTGATGATTTCCGACTTCAAAGCATTCCGTACTGAGCTTTATACTTTTCTCCCGGAAGTAAAAGTCTCATTTCAAATCGGACGAAGAGGAGAATGTCGAGTCTTGGTTGATGGATTGGAAGATTTCGAACGACTTATTCGATATTTGTCCGAGAAACTTCATATATTTTATAAATATGATATAAAATCAGGCATACCCTTCAAGGCTGTCTTGAAAGGCTTATCAAATGATAAAAGTACTGATGAAATTAAAAATGAACTAAAAGAATTGCTTGGTTTTGCCCCTTCCCAAGTAATACTTATGAAAAAACCCTTCTTAATCCACCTAGTGGTGTGATAATGCCTTTCTCTTCTTTCATAACAGTCTCATGAAAATATGTTTCATACATTTATTAAATAATTTTAGACACCAATTGATTCGGATTGATTCGAGTAGTTCACAAAAGCATGCTTCAGTGTTTATGTCACACAGTCAGCATCATTTTTCCCAAACTAGTGCTTGACATTTGCGTTGCCTATTTGTATGAGAACAGTGATGCTAATCTAAAAAACCCTTCTTAATCCACCTAGTGGTGTGAGAATGCCTTTCTCTTCTTTCATAACAGTCTCATGAAAATATGTTTCATACATTTATTAAATAATTTTAGACACCAATTGATTCGGATTGATTCGAGTAGTTCACAAAAGCATGCTTCAGTGTTTATGTCACACAGTCAGCATCATTTTTCGAAAACTAGTGCTTGACATTTGCGTTGCCTATTTGTATGAGAACAGTGATGCTAATCTAAAAAAAGCCTTCTTAGTCCACTTAGTGATGTTTTCATAAATCTTGAAAAATCACCATAGGGGGGAGTACATGAAATTTTCGAAATCGAAAAAAAATTTTTGATGCCAAAAGGCTTAGAATTGCATGAAACGTCGAGATTTAGTGTCATCTCGAAAAAAAAATTTTTGAAAAAATCGACTTTTTGGGACTTAGAAAAAATATGAAAATTTTTATAAGTCCCAGAAAGTTAATTTTTTCAAAAAAAAATTTTTTTGAGATGGCACTAAATTTCGATGTTTTATGCAGTTTTAAGAGTTTTGGCATCAAAAAAAATTTTCGATTTTGGAAATTTCATGTACTCCACCCTATGGTGCTTTTTCAAGATCGAAAATTGCCAAACCTTTACCTGCACCCCTTAAGCATGTCCGATTTAGGTCAAATTTTGCATGAAGGCTTTTTTCGAGGTGCCTAAACTTTTGAGCACTAGAACTTTACGAAAATAGAGTTGATCCGGAACCAAAACTCACAGCCATTTGATCTTCGAACTTGATCAATGGTCCGATAGTAGCTTTCAAACGAGCCCAAGTTTGTTAAAATCGGTTCAGCCATCTCTGAGAAAATTGAGCGCGTTCAAATAGCACGATTTTTGTCGGTTACGTCACTTATACAATCATATCTCCGGAACCAAAAGTCACAGCCATTTGATCTTCGAACTTGATCAATGGCCCGACAGTAGCTTTTTAAACGAGCCCAAGTTTGTTAAAATCGGTTGAGCCATCTCTGAGAAAATTGAGCGCGTTCAAATATCTTCGAAAAGTGCACATACATACACACACACACACACACACACACACAGACATTTTCCGATCTCGTCGAGCTGAGTCGAATGGTATATAACACTATGGGTCTCCGAGGCTCCGTTCGAAAGTCGGTTTTTCCAGCAATTCTAATACCTTTCTATAGAGAAAGGCAAAAAGCCTTCTTAGTCCACTTAGTGATGTTTTCATATATCTTGAAAAATCACCATAGGGGGGAGTACATGAAATTTTCGAAATCGAAAAAAAATTTTTGATGCCAAAAGGCTTAGAATTGCATGAAACGTCGAGATTTAGTGTCATCTCGAAAAAAAAATTTTTTGAAAAAATCGACTTTTTGGGACTTAGAAAAAATATGAAAATTTTTATAAGTCCCAGAAAGTTGATTTTAAAAAAAAAAATTTTTTTTGAGATGGCACTAAATTTCGATGTTTTATGCAGTTTTAAGAGTTTTGGCATCAAAAAAAATTTTCGATTTTGGAAATTTCATGTACTCCCCCCTATGGTGCTTTTTCAAGATCGAAAATTGCCAAACCTTTACCTGCACCCCTTAAGCATGTCCGATTTAGGTCAAATTTTGCATGAAGGCTTTTTTCGAGGTGCTTAAACTTTTGAGCACTAGAACTTTACGAAAATAGAGTTGATCCCAAAATTTTGGCACCCTTATATATATAAGAGCGGTAAAAATCAACGTGTTTTGTCGGTTACGTCACTTATACCATCATATATCTGGAACCAAAAGTCACAACCATTTGATCTTCGAACTTGATCAACGGCCCGACAGTAGCTTTCAAACGAGCCCAAGTTTGTTAAAATCGGATCAGCCATCTCTGAGAAAATTGAGCGCGTTCAAATACAACGCTTTTTGTCGGTTACGTCACTTATACAATCATATCTCCGGAACCAAAACTCACAGCCATTTGATCTTCGAACTTGATCAATGGTCCGACAGTAGCTTTCAAACGAGCCCAAGTTTGTTAAAATCGGTTCAGCCATCTCTGAGAAAATTGAGCGCGTTCAAATAGCACGATTTTTGTCGGTTACGTCACTTATACAATCATATCTCCGGAACCAAAAGTCACAGCCATTTGATCTTCGAACATGATCAATGGCCCGACAGTAGCTTTTTAAACGAGCCCAAGTTTGTTAAAATCGGTTGAGCCATCTCTGAGAAAATTGAGCGCGTTCAAATATCTTCGAAAAGTGCACATACATACACACACACACACAGACATTTTCCGATCTCGTCGAGCTGAGTCGAATGGTATATAACACTATGGGTCTCCGAGGCTCCGTTCGAAAGTCGGTTTTTCCAGCAATTCTAATACCTTTCTATAGAGAAAGGCAAAAAGCCTTCTTAGTCCACTTAGTGATGTTTTCATATATCTTGAAAAATCACCATAGGGGGGAGTACATGAAATTTTCGGAATCGAAAAAAAATTTTTGATGCCAAAAGGCTTAGAATTGCATGAAACGTCGAGATTTAGTGTCATCTCGAAAAAAAAAAATTTTTGAAAAAATCGACTTCTTGGGACTTAGAAAAATTATGAAAATTTTTATAAGTCCCAGAAAGTTGATTTTTTCAAAAAAAATTTTTTTGAGATGGCACTAAATTTCGATGTTTTATGCAGTTTTAAGAGTTTTGGCATCAAAAAAAATTTTCGATTTTGGAAATTTCATGTACTCCCCCCTATGGTGCTTTTTCAAGATAGAAAATTGCCAAACCTTTACCACCGGGCAGCACCCCTTAAGCATGTCCGATTTAGGTCAAATTTTGCATGAAGGCTTTTTTCGAGGTGCTTAAACTTTTGAGCACTAGAACTTTACGAAAATAGAGTTGATCCCAAAATTTTGGCACCCTTATATATATAAGAGCGGTAAAAATCAACGTGTTTTGTCGGTTACGTCACTTATACCATCATATATCTGGAACCAAAAGTCACAACCATTTGATCTTCGAACTTGATCAACGGCCCGACAGTAGCTTTCAAACGAGCCCAAGTTTGTTAAAATCGGATCAGCCATCTCTGAGAAAATTGAGCGCGTTCAAATACAACGCTTTTTGTCGGTTACGTCACTTATACAATCATATCTCCGGAACCAAAACTCACAGCCATTTGATCTTCGAACTTGATCAATGGTCCGACAGTAGCTTTCAAACGAGCCCAAGTTTGTTAAAATCGGTTCAGCCATCTCTGAGAAAATTGAGCGCGTTCAAATAGCACGATTTTTGTCGGTTACGTCACTTATACAATCATATCTCCGGAACCAAAAGTCACAGCCATTTGATCTTCGAACTTGATCAATGGCCCGACAGTAGCTTTCAAACGAGCCCAAGTTTGTTAAAATCGGTTGAGCCATCTCTGAGAAAATTGAGCGCGTTCAAATATCTTCGAAAAGTGCACATACATACACACACACACAGACATTTTCCGATCTCGTCGAGCTGAGTCGAATGGTATATAACACTATGGGTCTCCGAGGCTCCGTTCGAAAGTCGGTTTTTCCAGCAATTCTAATACCTTTCTATAGAGAAAGGCAAAAAGAGCGAATGGTACTTCTAAACCACGCTCTGGAATTTCCCATGAACTTTACCTAATACACTTCAATCGAAGTGATATAAACAATTTGAAAACTTTAGAAAAAGTACGTTTCATTTCCCACATTAAAATTCATTGGGAACATTATAAACGGCATAACCGTATTGCAAACTTAACGCAATGTCGTCTTTTCGGCCATGGAAACAAAAATTGTCATATGGATATACGGTGTTTGAATTGTGGTAAATCGCATTCGAAAGACGTTTGTCCAATCAATGAAACCACTGATAAATTTTGCAATGGAAATCATAAATCCAACTATTTGAAATGTCCTGTCAGGGAAAAAATTTTAAACGCTCTTTCGCTTAGACAACAAGTCAAATCAACGACCTTAAATTTACAGAACATACCTAAAAATCAAAGAAACCGTTACAAATGCCAGGTCTAATTCTTCTAAGGCACTCATTTCTTCGAATTTAAAACAAAAAACAGGTACGCCTGCCAATTCGTCAATTCGTACGAAAACAATTTATTAATAGGTAGATCGGCCATATCATCTTCTTCTAATGGCAGTCTACCTACAAATATTCCATCAATGCCATTCGCTCCTTTAAATGAAATTGATATAGGCGATATAACTGAAAATATAATGATCTACCTACAAGATCAACTTTTTCAAATGATCATCCGAATGAATTCGACTTCATCACTTTTTGAAGCATTTCAAATCGGATGGCAATTTGCAAATAATATTATAATGAATTTAAAATTAAACAGTGATGTTAAATAATTATTTGAATATTTTAAATTGGAATGCTCGATCTTTGAAATCGAGTGAAGATGAATTTTATAATTTTCTCAAAGTTCACAAAATTCATATTGCCATTGTGACAGAAACTTTTCTTAAACCAAATGTCAAATTGAAAAGTAATCCACATTATGTGGTTCATCGATTTGACAGGTTTACTGGAATGGGTGGTGGAGTTGCCATTTTTGTCCAACGGCAAATTAAACATCGAATTTCACCTCTTTTCAATACTAAAGTTATTGAAAGCTTGGGAATCGAAGTTGAAACCATTCATGGAATTTATTTCATCGCTGGAGCATATTTGCCATTCCAATGCACCGGCGAGCAATTAAATTTCTTTAAAGGCGATTTGCAAAAACTCACAAGATATCGACCGAAATTTTTCGTAATAGGGGACTAAAATACTAAGCATGTCCAGTGGAATTGTAGGCAAAATAACAGTAATGGTAAAATACTTCATAATCAACTCTCAGCTGGTCACTTCACAGTTCTTCATCCCAGTAATCCGACTTGTTTCTCTTCCGTGAAAAACCCGTCTACAATTGATCTGGTTCTAACAGATCAAAGTCACATTTGTAGTCAACCGATTACACATGCTGACTTTGACTCTTCCTGTAACATTCAGACTTTCCAACGAAGCTATAATTAATCCAATTAGTTCTATATTCAACTATCATAGAGCTAATTGGTTGGATTACAGATCTCACATTGAAAATCATGTGGATCATAAAACTATTTTAGAAAATTCTGTGGACATCGACACAGCAATTGATAATTTGAAATCTTTCAGTTCCCAATGCTCAAACTAAATTAAATTCTCATATCATCGATGACAATCTTCAACTGCTCATTCGGTTGAAGAATGTTCGTCGACGACAATATCAACGTTCTCGTGATCCTGCTATGAAAATCATAGTTAAGGATTTACAAAAAGAAATTAAACATAGATTTACTCTTTTGCGAAATGAAAATTTCGCTAAAGAAGTTGAACAAATTAAACCCTATTCTAAACCCTTCTGGAAACTTTCTAAGGTTCTTAAGAAACCTTAGAAACCAATTCCTGCTCTCAAGAAAGGAAATCAAATACTTCTTACAAATGGCGAAAAAGCTCAAAAATTTGCTCAGCAGTTCGAGCGTGTACACAATTTTAATTTGAACGTTGTGAGTCCTATTGAAAATGAAGTCTCACTGAAATGTGATCATATTTCAACCCAAGTGTTACACAAGATGACATTATTGAGACGAATTTTGATGAAATTGAATCAATTATTAGGAAACTTTAAAACATGAAGGCTCCTGGTAGTGATGGAATTTTTAATATTCTTATTAAAAATCTTCCCGATGTTGCCTTGAGACTCCTGGTTAAAATTTTCAACAAGTGTTTTTTATTAGCTTACTTCCAAAAAAAATGGAAAAACGCTAAAGTAATTCCTATCCTCAAACCTGATAAAAACCCAGCAGAAACATCAAGTTATCGACCAATTAGCTTACTTTCTTCTATCAGTAAACATTTTCAAAAAATTATCTTGTTGAGAATGATGTCTCATATAAATGAGAATTCAATTTTTTTACCAGAGCAGTTTGGATTTCGTCGTGAACAGTCAACTACTCAGAGTAACGAACATGATAAAAGCTAATAAATCTTCTGGGTTATCCACTGATGTTGCTCTTCTAGACATAGAAAAAGCATTCGACAGTGTTTGGCACAAAGGTTTAATAGCAAAAATGTCTGATCCAGTTTCCTATTTATTTGATCAAAATGATTCAAAATTCAGTTTTTGCAATGACTGAGCGGAAATATATATTGGAGAAGCCAAGTGAAAGAAAAACTAACAGAAAAGATGAATTTTTGGAAAAAGATACGCTTAGAGACAGGACTCGAACCTGCGTTCTTATGCATTCCGTGCATACGCGCTACCATTTCGCCACTCTGATCTTGCTTTAGCCACACTAAAACTCACAGACATAGTAGCAACGTACATCGAACATGGTCCACATCCTGGCCGTCATCCGACCGACACCTTATATCCAAACATCTTCTCTGTCCATCAAACACTAGTCCTTTCGCATTATACCTACTTCTCCGATCAAGCATTGAGTAGGAGAGTGTATTTATAATCGCTTGTCACCTTCTTTAATGGTGCCAGTCGCTGGCTGGACATCGTCAGCGACAGACCCCTATGAAAGCTGTATTGATTGTCTGCCCTTTCCTACCAGAAGCAGATTGTTACGGAAAATCAAACCGCAATTGTTTTTAACGATTTATTAATTTTTAGTTTGACGTAAGCCGCCATGACTAAGTTCAGTTTTTGCAATGACTGAGCGGAAATATATATTGGAGAAGCCAAGTGAAAGAAAAACTAACAGAAAAGATGAATGTTTGGAAAAAGATACGCTCAGAGACAGGACTCGAACCTGCGTTCTTATGCATTCCGTGCATACGCGCCAGCGACTGGCACCATTAAAGAAGGTGACAAGCGATTATAAATACACTCTCCTACTCAATGCTTGATCGGAGAAGTATGTATAAAGCGAGAGGACTAGTGTTTGATGGACAGAGAAGATGTTTGGATATAAGGTGTCGGTCGGATGACGGCCAGGATGTGGACCATGTTCGATGTACGTTGCTACTATGTCTGTGAGTTTTAGTGTGGCTAAAGCAAGATCAGAGTGGCGAAATGGTAGCGCGTATGCACGGAATGCATAAGAACGCAGGTTCGAGTCCTGTCTCTGAGCGTATCTTTTTCCAAAAATTCATCTTTTCTGTTAGTTTTTCTTTCACTTGGCTTCTCCAATATATATTTCCGCTCAGTCATTGCAAAAACTGAACTTAGTCATGGCGGCTTTACGTCAAACTAAAAATTAATAAATCGATTCAAAATTATTTAACTGATCGTACTCTTCAGGTTAGCTATCAGAATTGTAAATCTGAATTGCTACCCGTACGAGCAGGTGTTCCGCAGGGTTCGAGGGTAGCTCCAATCTTGTATAACACTTTCACTTCTGATCTTCCAAATCTACCCGTTGGTTGTCAGAAATCTCTATTCTGTGACAACAAAAGTCTGTTAGCTAAGAGTGATCTGCAGTCGCCTACAAAGAAGTTTAAATATTTTCAGTGATTATCTGTCAAAATGGAAAATTAAACCAAATGCAGCAAAAACGCTATTAATTATCTTTCCTCATAAGCCAAGAGCTTCTTTTCTTAAACCAAACAATAATCACATTCTCAAATTGAATGGCTTGGAATTGACATGGTCTGATCAAGCTAAATACTTAGGTTTAACGTATGACAAAAAACTCACTTTCAAGGATCACATTGAAGGAATCCAGGCAAAGTGTAATAAATATATTAAATGATTATCCTATATATATTAAATGATAATCCTCTTATCAACAGAAATTCTAAGCTCTGTCTAAAAAACAAATTGTTAATTTATAAACAAATTTTCAGACCAGTCATGCTTTATGCAGTACCAATTTGGTCAAGTTGTTGTTCCACCAGGAAGAAAACGCTTCAAAGGATTCAGAATAAAATTCTGAAAATGATTTTGAAGCGTCCTCCCTGGTATAGTACAAATGAGTTACACAGACTCACAAATATAGAACCATTATATGAAATGTCACATAATATTATAAGTAAATTCCGACAAAAATCGATGCAATCTTCAATTGAATCGATTCGCTCTCTGTATTAGTTAGTAAGTTAGTATATAAGTTCCTTTTCCCCATTACACAATACAAGTAGGTTTAGAATTTTCCCTACACAAAAATCTCAGAATTGCGGAAGCATATGATGTCCTCATGGTAACAACCAAATCATATATATAATAGGGTTGAAAAGTCACCACTTGTGGCTGAACACCCAATTTAAATCTTAATAATTTAATTTATTAATTATTCATATTTAAAAAAAAAGAAGACAGAAAGAGTAAATTAATGGTAGTACAGCTCACTGTAACTTATGTTGGTCTACTATTGAAACGAATATTAAACGAAGTGAAAAGCAGGAATACATTTTCAGTGGAAGACGTGGAAGCACGAAAAAGAGTAGTAACTGTCTTAATAAGTATAGTAAAGAGGCCGATATCAGAAGAGCCAGTGCATTTGGAGAAAGAGAGAGTTGGCATCACTAGACACGATACGGTGTCTAAGTGTTGCTCTCAAAAAGTCTAATTTCAATGTGTTGTTTAATACGTAAAGTTAAAAATTTGGTCGAAACAGTAATTTTGAGTGGTAGTGGTGGCAAGTTTGTTTTTAGTAGTGAGAGTGCTATGTATTCAATAATGTTGATTCGCAAATCTAAAAAAGATCAAGCGGCGGAAACTGAGAATTTATCACCCCACAATTCAAATTCTGCCTTGTTGTGGAAAACACAACCGAAATTAAAAGAACAAAAAATCAAATAGAACTATTAAATTGAAAGAGCATGCCACTTATTATTACAGGAAATATAGATAGTTGAAAATGAAAATGAGAAATTATGAATGATTATGAATTATGATCATGAATGATTTCGATTTATTGCCAACCGCAGGGCATGCGAGAATAAAACGAACGTTAAACACAATAAAACAAAGATAACACTGGAAATCAATGGATGGTGACATCACCAAATTTGTAGAGAAATATGTAAAATGCCAACAAAACGTGGATCATACAACAAAATACCCTAGACGTATAACTAGCACCGCATGTCAAGTATTTAAAAAAATATTTTTGGATATAGTTGGTCCACTTTTACCAGGTACTAGAGGTAACCGGTATATACTAACTACTCAATGTGATTTAGCGAAATACGTGACGGCAATACTAATTCAAGACAAATCAACAGAGACTGTGGCCGAAGCGTTTGTTGAGAATGTCATATTGAATTATGGTATGCCCATGCAAATTCTGACAGATAGAGGTACAGAATTTATGTTCCCCAAAATTTGTGAAGTTTCGAAAATTGAAAAACTACATTCTACAGCTAACCACACCAGACAATAGTAGTGTTGGAAAATTCTGCTGGGAAATTTTCTACGCATACAAACAGATAACTCGTATGGAAATTGATCAGCCTGGGTTATTATAAATTTACATATATTAGGACGGTACACGGTTCAACGGGAATGACCCCCTATAAATTAGTATTCGGCAGACAATGCATCTCACCAACCAATTTATCTGAACAGAACGAGGTTGACCCGATTTCACCCAACTGAAAGCGAGAAGGGACCTTATAAAGCTGAAAGAGGATAAGGTTCTGGGATGTAATGGAAAACTTCAAACTAGAATTTTTACAAAAGGGTAACTAGTTCTCGTAAAAAAGAGACAGCAACAAAACTAGAGAACAAACACGTCGGATCTTTTGAAGTCATAGAAGACTTGGATTCCAATATAATCATTAACAAACAGAGTAAGAAAACAGATACGGTCCAGAAAGAAAGAGAAAACCAGTTTACATCAAGCTAAAAAACAGAAAAAAGGATAAATGATAAATAATGTAAAACAAAAAAATACAAGGATAAATTTTTTAATATTTTCATTTAATTCTGTAATAAGTATATAACGTCACTATACAAATTCACTATGTATCTCACAACACTATAAATCATGTATAATGAACGTCACATCACATATACGTATTTCGAATACAATTTATTGTAACCATCTTTTACACACACATTGTAATCATTGTTCGAATATATACAAGGTGTTACGATAATATGCATGTATAATTCTTAATTTAAAAATTAACTTTTTTATTTATGATCTCTGATCAGTCAGTAATTTTTACTTTTTTTCGGTTTTTAACGATATCAAACTAACTAGAGATTATAAGAAGAGAAAGAATATGAAATTAAAGAGCCATAGTACTCAAGAAAGAGCCAGGATGTGAAGAATAAAGTGCGGAAAGTAGGACGTGACAAGGGTCATTTAAGAAAGCAGAATGTGACAACTTATCGTAACTTTACTTTTGCCGGTTTGGATAGTACATGGCAAACGACCTTTGCCTTTACTTTCTGACATATCAGAGACTCGGATGACTCGTATCGCTAAGATGCCTAAGCTCGACTCCTCTGGTATAAGGTAAAAGTTTAGATACGAGAAGCATTCTGCTTACTTAAATGACCCTTGTCACGTCTCACTTTTCCGCACATTATTCTTCAAATCCTTGCTCTTCCTTGAGTACTATGGCTCTTTAATATCATATTCTTCCCCTTCTTATAATCGCTAGGTAGTTTGATATCGTTAAAAACCGAAAAAATTTAAAAATAAAACTGCAGACTAATTTTATAATTTAATAAGAAAAGGTGTGTAGTGGATAAGGACCCGTGTCGCAAGTGCGAAAGTCAACACTTAACAACTATGTATCCAACGCAGTATTAGGCAGGCACGATCACGCCACCCGGACAGAGCGCAGTTTATGATTACGGGCCGAAAAGGGTCACATAACCACCACCTGACTAGGGCCTAGCTATTACGTACAATAAGTTTCAATAAAGAGACTTAAAAACCCACGACGAGTATGCATCATTTAAAAAAACGATAACGGATTTCAACGTTCGAAACATTAAAGTTAGAATACTATTTACATTTTTAGCTTTTTGGATAGTTATTACCGTGTGGAATCTAAGTCTTAAAACATATTCTGTTTTCAAGGTCAATTGTGACATACATTGTATAACTTCATATAACTTAAAAAGTAAACATCCTATCTTAAAATCATTCAATAGCGTTCAGAATGACTTGGAGACATTTCATTTGCGATTAGTTTGATCAAAATCGGTCCAGTCATTTCTGAGCTCTCGATCTCTTTTTTATATTTATTAAAAACGATATTATTATAAAAATCTTAGCCCTTGCCCTTAGCTTCTTTAGATGAAGTCGACTTGGGCGATTAACAGAAAATAAAATGATCTACCTACAAGATCAACTTTTCCAAATGCGGATGATCAATGACTTCAACACATCACTTTTTAAAGCATTTCAAGTTGGGTGGCAATTTGTCAATAAAATTATCATGAATTTGAAATTTAACAATAAACATCTTAAAATCGACTGAGGATAAATCTTATAATTTTCACAAAATTCATATTGCTATTGTGACAGAAACATTTCTTAAGCCAAATGTCAAATTGAAAAGCAATCCACAGCCAAATTGAAATTACAACGGCTGCTCGGCCACCCATGGAATTTGACCATCGATATCCACTTCCCTTTCTGAGTAGCCTAGATAGCCGTGTAGTGTCGGTAGCGGTTTACCAACTGGCTAAGAATAACGTTATGATCCACCTGTACCGGTAAGCCCACCAAACAGGTAAGTCATGTGGCATCCGGCGGAATTATTATTATAGCAAGAATTGATCCACTAGTTTCCAGTTCCATGTCGTAAAAGGCCCCAAAAATAGGAACTACCAAGTCAAAGTGTATTTCGTGCCGATGACTGAATGTTTACAGGAGGTTAAACAATGCAGTCGTGAACGGAATATCTTGGGTTTTTCCTTTAGTGTGTTAAGTGAATCTCTGGCACAGTGGACAATTTCATTCCTCGTAATTCGTGAAATTTAAATGATTATAGCATTTAAAATAATCCTTCCATGGTTTGTTATAGACCAATGTATTTGGTTTCATCCAGTTGTTGTACGATAAGTGCTGGCGATGAAGTGTTCATTACTTTAACTGATAATGGTTAGAGTAGCACAAATCAATCTCCAGCATAAACGTACAGCAACTATGAATCTATCCAGACCTTTACAAGAAGGTAAATGCGTTGGAAAGTTGTTAAACCCAGTCTTCGTTACCTTCAACAAGAACGGTATGACTAATCCACGAGAAATGAAAATGCAAATGCAAATAGTGCTCTCGATGTTTCTTTCATATCGGAGCTCACAACTCGGGATATTTGTACTGTCACAGTTGGTATGACTATTGATGGCATAGATAGAAAATATGTCTATTGTTCGGCATATTCACCGCATAACCTACCTTCGTCAAGCGATGATTTAAAAAAGGTTGTATCATACTGCTGCAAAAGTGATTTGAGGCCGCGCATATATAAATTCGACTTTTTTTTATATATAAATTCGAGAGGCACTGATGTGATGGTATTTGTGAGCAATACAAACCTGCACATAGTCAATGCAGGAAATCGTCCAACTTTTGCGAGATCTGGAAGAGAGAAGGTTTTGGACGTAACTTTCTGATCTGATCAGGAATCAGGAATCGGCTCAGATGACACGTTCCCCTTATTATGTGGAGATTTGTGCCTAGCCTTAAATTTGCATATCATCATTTTCCTGTATCAAAGGAGAAAGGAAAATAAGGAATTTAAGGAAAGGTAAGGGTTGGAAAAGGGAGGAAGGAAATTGACGACACAAAAGCAGAAGTAAATTCTGCACCCGGTCAAGATGCTGAACAGTCTGCTAGAAGTACAGAATTTACAGCAGAAGTAAATTCAATACCTCTGAAAGATACCGAACAGTCTGCTTTGAAAGCCTTTTAATAGGTTGTTATTTTTGTTTGAGCCTTTTCTGATGAACAGCTCGCACAAAAATTCTCTGAAACCCCAAATTCTGCATCGATACTGCAGAAAAACAAGCGCTTTTCTGCAATAACTGGAGCTTTTAAAATCTTCCATCGAAGAAATTGAATCTCTGGGTTCTGGAGTTGCAATCGCTTCAAAAGATCGACATCAGCCAGTCTCTTCTCTGAGTCCCAAGGAACAGAGAGACTAATCCGATTTTGATGCAAATTGTATGGTTCTATAACGAACCTATTTTCGCCAGCCTGTTCGTTTATCAGTCCCAGCTTGTGCTTGAGCCAGTGCTCTCCTGATTCTCCGGGGAGAACCATACGATGCCGTGTCTGAGCCCATGCCCCTTGAAGCTGGGAATAAAAAACAAAGGTGGGGTCGAAAAGAGACACTTATTTAGATCTCTAATTAGATCGTTTTTCAGTTCCTCATTCCATTTAAGATACGGATTTGAAAACGATCAGTTTTTCCGGAGACTACTTCTCTAGACGGAGAAATACTGTTCTCGGAAGAGTTTTTCTTGCGAAGTCACTTATTTCGGTTTCGCAGGAAATTTTTCCCATTGCCATTGTTCACATTTCCTTTTTATCAGTAGCAAACAATGCATTGGATGGAGTATCACTCGTATTTTGAGCACTCTCAGGACCGCTTTTTCCAACATCCATAATCTGGTCGTTTCGAGATTCCATCTCGGAAACAACAGAATCTTGGCTGCCAGAAGCTGCAGAGTTTGAGTGCTCAGGTGTCTGAGTGAAGTTCGTAGCCAAACACCGTGTGAAGAAAACGAATCTCATGCTCCGGCAGCAGATGCTAGCCGTGGGGCACACATTCTACTACCGCACAAGCCCCGCTCCACACACACGATTTGGAAAAGTAAATGTTAAATATAGTTAAAGATGTTAAAGTAAACACTTTGATCGCAATAAAGTTGAGCCACATTTCTCTGATAGAATGCTCTCACCACTATCTTCGTGGGCATCGTCAAGCACAAGACCCAAAAATTATCTAGGCCATGCGCTCGAAAAACCGATCCCCACAACCAGCAGTGAGAGTCACAACAGCAAAGAAAACTCACACCTTTATAGTTACTTGGTCAAAATTGACTAGACACGGCACCGGATTACGCGCCACGTATCAAACCCCAGCCCGCCACTATCCCTTCATACGGTCTCGTATATGAGGCAAACGACATGAGCATAGAATATACGTAAATATAAACTATCCCACTCACCATCTATACAGCCTTGCAAATAGCCTATTGAGATAAGACTTGCCATTACACCGATGTGATGTTTATGTGGGAAAGCTATACTTAAGCAATGGCATACAAAACAAAATTTTTAAGTACCATTTTGATAGCTTTTATCCACAGGTACCAAAAAAACATAAAACATACATGCATTATGCAAATCATGCTGTGATAGCCATTATTTACAGATGACTTTATCCCTGATAAAATCACTTTATCACAAAAATAAAACATTTCTGCTTTAAGAATCTTGTACTTATCTGATCTGATCTGATAGAATTGCGCATGAGTTAGTAAATTGGCTCGTCACCGATGAGCTCGAACCGTCGTTATCTGATCATAAGTAGGAGGCATTCATGTCGACTCGAAGGGCTTACAAAAATGCTCTTCGATCGTCTGAGCGAAGTGGTTGAAAAAGCCTTTTCACAAATGTTTCTAGTCTCAACGAGGCTGACAGATTAAATAAGTTACTGTCGAAATCTAAGGACTTCAATGTCGGTTTCTTAAGAACTTCAGATAGTGAGATGTATGGAGTCATCACCGACGGCTGTTCCTGAGACTTTTTCGAGTAGTAACGATTCTTGGGCCCTTGCTCAAAGGATTGCGACGATTGAATCGGTCAAATGGGTAGTTGAGAGTTTGGCTCCGTTCAAGTGTCCTGGAAAGGATGGAGTTTTCCCAGTGTTACTGCAGAAAGGGAATGAACATTTCAAACATGTTTTGAAGAAAATATTTACTTTTAGTCTTGCGACAGAATGTATTCCAAGAGCTTGGCAGGAAATAATTGTCAAACTTATTCCCAAAGGCGGTCGCGACACTTATGAGGGAGCGAAGAGTTTCAGACCTACCATTCTTAGCTAAGTTCTTCCTCAAAAACAGCACGGAACGACCGAAATTAGCTCTGCGTTTAATTCGTATTACTGTTTTTGAATTAGTTGATTCTAACAACAAAATTTCCAAAATAACTATAAAATTAGTTAAAATGTAGAATTTACTGTGCTGAAAAAAACTCTTATTTTTAGAGAATGTGTTTAGTTGGCGAATATTCTGGACACAAACCAGCAATATTTCAATCCAACACGAAATTCTCATTGACAACTAATTTCGTTATTAAAATCAGAAACTTTGATTCTATTTATCTATCACCGTCATTACTGAAGGACAGGCAAAACAATCCATTAAAAAGCTAAAAGGGACAGTCTTGTTGAAACTGCTCGCAAATTGTTTAGATGTTTTTCGCATGTGTTACGATATATCCATATTTAAATTTCTAAACCGATATGTAAAAATGACGTAAACTGTTAGTGGAAAGTGTATTTATTCAGAATTTGTGCGCACTTGAAGCGATTGTGCGTAATAATGTTTTTACGCGGAGCAGTGATGTGAATTTCGAATGTTTCACTCTAATTGTGATGAAGTTTTTTTGTATCTTCAAACCTTCCGAGCTGCGCCGTCCGGTGTACTATTTGTATTCGGTTTTTGTTTTCCGAGTGCTCAAAGTTTTCAGTGAGAATGAAGAAACAGTGATTTAGAAGAAAAAAAATTCAAAAAGATGTTTACGTTTCGTTTATGTCTTTTTCTCCAATACAACATCGTATTTATACCTGCCAATATAGAAAAGACAACCGCGTCTGAATTTTTTTCGGCAGTAGTGTGCCATCTAGTGGCTAGTAGTCATTAAGGTGTTACCGTTTCGGTGACAGGGCGCCATATAGCTGCAGATTGCAGAAGCCAATTCAACCATTCATATTGGTTGAAAACAACATTATATTTCTTTAATTCAACTAAAAAATTAGTTGACTGGATATGAAGTGTGCCTTAGCTAAGAAATGACAGTACGTTTAATTTGTGAATTCAACTAAAAAAAATAGTCATTTCAACAAATATTTTATTATTATTAAGGGAATGAGATTAAAAAATCTAAATCAGCAAAAGTAAGATTTTTTTAGTTGTCTCAAAAAATAACTAACTAAAATCAGCAAATCAACTAAATTTTACGCGAAAATGCTGATTTCGGTCGTTCCGTGAGTGGAACGCATAGTCGATCACTACATCAGAAATGCATTTTTAGAAATATTTTAGTAAATGGATGTCTTGTAAAGTGGCCGAAAGGAGAAGTTACGACAGTTCACTAAGAGCTAAATCATCTTCAAAGGATGGTCCTAAAGGCGGTTACATTAGCACTCACGACAACTCCTGCTGCTGCTATAGAGGCGGTACTGTGCATCAAACCACTACATGTGTTCCTAAAACAAGAAGCATTTTCTTGTGCATACCGTCTTAAGGTTACAGGGCTTTGGAACAGTAACCATATAGACTATGCTACTACCCACACTAGCTTATGGTCTCAAATGGTTACCTGGGATGGGTCTTTACTCGCTACTATTTACCTAACTCTCACATGCAACTTTGCTTTCAAACCATTCAATGTACTAACCTCTTCGTGAGGAGTGGTTGACTTGTTATTTGGAACGACAACTTGATGAACACATAGTTTGTTATACCGACGGTTCTCTGTTGAATAGTCGTACTGGTGCTGGTGTCTACTGTCGTGAAGTGAGGCCAAAGCAGTCTCATTCACTAGATAGACACTGTACTACTGTACCAAGCAGTAATCAACGCGATTCTGTGCGGAATACAATCGGCACTTCATAGGAGCATCTGTGGTAAACGAATTTATGTTTGTTCCGACAGTCAGGCAGCCTTAAAAGCATACAGTTCGAATGATTTACGATCGAATCTAGTTATTATATGTCGAGCTCAAATTGAAGACCTCCTCATTTTAAATGCTGTATACTTCTCATGGGAACCCGTCCTTTCTGAGATTTTTGAGGCCAGGACTCTTGCGCTGCATCCAAACATGCCAGCATCTGCTGCAGCTTGCAAACTTACACATAGACAAAAGCATTTTTACTAGATTTGAATCTCAAAACGTCAAAATGTCTACTGCATTTCCCAAGCATAATTGCAGTATTCTGGTCAAAGCTCTAACTGGACTTTGCAAACTCAATTTTCACATGGCTACTATTATATTATTGAGTATTATTCGTGTGATTTGTGTGAATGCGATTACGGTACTTCATATCATCTGATATGTAACTGTGCCGCATTGATGCATCTACGTATCCGGGTTTTTGGTTCTCCATACACGGATGAGTCTGTGTGTAGGCGGAGCTAAAATTAAAGTATATTCTATTGTTTCTCACCCAATGTGGTAGGGAGCTATAGTCAGAAGGGTTCATCGTTCTTCCTGGAGTGAATGAATAGTTTCTGTATTGAACTTAAATAGATTTTAGAAGATTGTTTGGCATCCTTTATGGGGTGCAGAATTTACTTCTGCTCGTACATACTGCGAATCGTTCTGCATTCTCCCGGGAATGCAGAATGGTGTCGCTTTTGTAATCTTTTTTTAGGGGATGCGATTCGGTGATGCGATTTGTTTCTTTATGTTTTGTGCTGTTTTTCCACCTCAACCACTTCACAATTCCGTCGTTCTATAATTTGACTTGACAGCATTGAACACACTCCATATACCGAAAAGGAAACCTGTATGCTATTCATTGACCCAAAATTTAAACGCAAATCAGTTCGTTTGGAGCCAAACGATTTTATTAATAAGTTAGTATTCATATTTTGCACTCCAGCGGGCAAGCATTGAACAACTCGATACGCACCAAACAATCAGATAAGATCTAGCATGCATTGAGTGGAAAATTTCCAATTCCACACAAAACAATTTTCTAGATCTTTATGACGACGCTAACCTTTTTGTCCCCACCCTCCCCGTTTCTTGGCCATTTATGCTGACAACTAATAAGATCTTTTTGTCGACTCCAATTTCATTTACTCCCCTCCCCCTGTTAAATCCATTTCATGCAAACTTCTCTCTTTCTCGTCTACATAATTACCAACAGTTGCTTGACGATGACCAGAATGCGAGCCACTCGCCGGGTATTCGAGACCCGGTGATGTTTTCCGCGAACCCACATGGACAGAAGGATGCGGCCACCATCGATATGTACCAGCGTCACCGAGATCAGTTCTAACCCACCAACCATTGCCGACTATCATCTGGAGGCAGCACTCCCCAGAGTAGATCGCCGTTACCCCAACGCGACAACACCACAACAGTTGTGAGGTGGGAAAACAGCACAAAACACAATGAAACAAATCGTTCTGCATCCCCGAAAGGATGCTGAACGATCTGTAGGTGCCAAAATGCATATGAATATTTCATTATGAATATAATAGCTAAGATAGTCATTACAACGAAACTGAACTATCGTAAACGACTTGAAGCAACATAATGTACTTTTACATGTCAGTATCAGTTTGGTGTTTTATGCTGTGTTGCATACGACGCTCACATAATAAATTCAATGAACACCGAGAGAGTGGGCTTAATAATAAGGGTATAGAACAACAATGTGAACGCGGACGAAAATCGATCAAGCAGGGTATTTTTACATTTGATGCAATGTATTATACAATGACCATTAATTTAAAACTAGGTCAAGTTTATGTACGATATTTGTTGTTTTTGTTTGACGACCATAATCACGGTCAGGATCGTAATTATTTAATAATAATTGGTAGTCGAAGAAAACCAATCCTAAAATGTTGAAGGTAGTGAAACATAACTATTAGAAACGCACCGCGTATATGGAAAACTTCTGCAAATGTAACACATGGATCAATAAGTCCCGAGACTAATAATGGAAACATTTTTTTTGCAAAATTTTTTTTTATTCATCAACATAATCACCTTTTAGGGTGATACAATGGTTCCAACGTTCTTTTTTTGCCTTTCTCATATAGAAAGGTTATGCAATCACTTGAAAAACCGACTAGTGAAAATTGGCCCGGAGGGCCAAGTGTCATATACCATTCGACTCAGTTCATCGAGCTGAGCCATGTATGTGCGTGTGTGTGTGTGTGTGTGTCAAATAATCTCACTAGGTTTTCTCGGAGATGACTGAACCGATTTTGACAAACTTAGATTCAAATGAAAGGTCTCGTGGTCCCATACGGAATTCTTGAATTTCATCCGGATCCGACTTCCGGTTCCGGAGTTATAGGGTAAAGTGTATTACATATTGTACACCGTCACTTAAACCGGCGAAACAAAACACGTAAAAAATTTTCTAAACTGCTCTCAAAACTACACAAATCGATAGATGTTATCAGTAGGCAACTAAACAGACCAATTCCGGCTATCCTGGTTCTCGGTATCCGGTTCCGGAAGTACCGGAAATAGTGGTCATATATACCAAAATGGATCTCACTTACTTTTCTCAACGATGGTTTGACCGATTTCCACAAACTTAGATTCAAATGAAAGGTATTGTGGTCCCATACGGAATTCCTGAATTTCATCCAGATCCGAATTCCGGTTCCGGAGTTATAGGGTAAAGTGTATTACATATTTTACACCGTCACTTAAACCGGCGAAACAAAAACGTAAAAAAATTTCTAAACTGGTCTCAAAACTACACAAATCGATAGTTATTATCAGTAGGCAACTAAACAAACCAATTCTGGCTATCCTGGTTCCCGGTATCCGGTTCCGGAAGTACCGGAAATAGTGGTCATATATACCAAAATGGATCTCACTCACTTTTCTCAACGATGGTTTAACCGATTTCCACAAACTCGCGTGGCAATCGCGTGGCCGGAATCGGTTTGTTTAGTTGCCTACTTATAATAACTATCGATTTGTGTAGTTTTGAGACCAGTTTAGAAAATTTTTTACGTTTTTTGTTTCGCCGGTTTAAGTGACAATGTACAATATTGAACACACTTTACCCTATAACTCCGGAACCGAAAGTCAGATCCGGATGAAATTCAGGAATTTCGTATGGGACCACAAGACCTTTCATTTGAATCTAAGTTTGTGGAAATCAGTCAAACCATCGTTGAGAAAAGTGAGTGAGATCCATTTTGGTATATATGACCACTATTTCCGGTACTTCCGGAACCGGATACCGGAACCAGAATAGCCGGAATCGGTTTGTTCAGTTGCCCACTGATAATGACTATCAATTTGTGTAGTTTTGTGACCAGTTTAGAATTTTTTTACGTTTTTTGTTTCGTCGGTTTAAGTAACGGTGTAAAATATGTAATACACTTTACCCTATAACTCCGGAACCGGAAGTCGGATCCGGATGAAATTCAGGAATTCCGTATGGGACCACAATACCTTTCATTTGAATCTAAGTTTGTGGAAATCGGTCAAACCATCGTTGAGAAAAGTGAGTGAGATCCATTTTGGTATATATGACCACTATTTCCGTTACTTCCGGAACCGGATACCGGGAACCAGGATAGCCGGAATCGGTTTGTTTAGTTGCCTACTTATAATGACTATCGATTTGTGTAGTTTTGAGACCAGCTAAGAAAAATTTTTTACGTTTTTTGTTTCGCCGGTTTAAGTGACGGTGTACAATATGTAACACACTTTACCCTATAACTCCGGAACCGCAAGTCGGATCCGGATGAAATTCAGGAACCCACTTGGAAAAAACCTTTTTCATGCTCAATTTTTCATGAAGGATAGTAAATACACTTCCATATGATATCTGTGTCATCTCAGCAATCTCACGGAGCTTCACTTTACGATCTTTCATTATAATTTTTGTCACTTCACTCACATTTTCCGGTGTAACATCATCCACAGGTCTACGCGAGCGTTTCGCGTCATTTGTGTCGGTACGACCACGTTTAAACTCGGCGAACCACCGACAAATCGTTGCTTTTGATGGACAAGAGTCCGGATAACATTTTTCAATCCATTGTTTCGCTTGCACGGTGTTTTTACCCAATAAAAAAAAACAATGTTTTATCAAAACACGAAACTCGATTTTTCCATTTTTTAAACAAACTACAAATCGACTTTACTCCATCCTCGATAACTAAGCTGTTTCTGGTCGGATCGACCTAAAATTTTGACCCGTTTCAAGCAAAGGTTGGTACTCTAGAAAGACGTGGTTACTGGTTTACTACGAGCGCAATCTTTGCTTTAGTCTCGGGACTTATTGATCCATGTGTTACATGCAACAGTAATATACAACAGAGGCTTTCCAAGATACAAGAGTATAAAAATGTATATTTAATTACTAGTTAAAATAATAAAACGGCGTAACGGCCCAGCTAGTAAAAACTATAAAGCGATGATAAAGTCACATTGACAATGGGGATTCATCATCTAACACTCGATGTGGATAGACGAATAGCCTACTACGACTAATTTCGATTTTGTTTTCTCTTTTATTCCCGTAAAACGCGCCATAGATCCAAAGAATGCTAAGCATCTGAAGCCAAGTGATGTACAGGTGAACGACCTTTTCTGAGTAACAACCAATACGCTGATCTGCCAGTTGATGTCGGAGAGGATATAGAATGGGAATGGTGGAACTGCAGAAGAAGGAAAAAATGCCGCCTTTCTACCTGAAGGGCTTCCCGACTCTACGCTCGGATTTCAACACGCTGATCAGCAAAGGACTACATGCAACAATCCGTTTATGTACTGACGGCTACAAAATAACTCATTCCACTATTTCACTGTCACGTTATTACACTTTCACAAAGTCGCTATATTTAAATGAAGCATAACAAACGTTACAATACATTTTTACATCAGACATTTTACAATTATTTTTACATCAGACATCCCACCTCTTCCGGGTGGCGGTGTTCTGTCACAATTAGCTGATGACACTGCCACTCTTTACAAAGGTCGTGTCAGTAATGCTACAGAATAAACTACAAACAGGTCTGGACGCTCTAACTGAATATTTTACAAGCTGGAAAATTGTGATCAATGCAATGCATCAATGCAAAAACTCAGTTCATCTTGTTTACACATTCAAGATCTCCAAAACTTGTTCCATCAGACGAATGCCGAATACGATTCGGTAAAGAGATCATCCAATGGTCCGACAAAGTTATCTATCTAGGACTCACCTTTGACAGACATCTGATATTCAGGTCATATGTTGACAAAATCGTTCAAAAATGCAGCATACTCAATAGGTCTCTGTATCCGCTGATTTGTAGAACATCTAAACTGTGCCTGAAGAATCAGATGGCTGTCTATAAATAAATTATCTACCTTGCAATTGAATACGCAGTCTCTGTTTGGCGCGGCTGTGCACGAACGCACAAACTTAGGCTTCAGTGCATTCAAAGTAAGATCTTAAAGATGATTCTAAATCTACCCACTTGGACAAGGACTAGTGAAGTACATGAGATGGCCTCTGTGGATTTACTAGAACAAAAACTTGAACAATACTGCACGAAACTTGAAGAGAGGTGCTCAATCTCTGTAATACAAATAATTCACAATTTGTACGTATTAGGTTAGGGATAGTTATAAGTAGGTAGATATTTTATTAATAATTAAAATAAATATTATGAGTAAACATTAGTGTGCCAAACAAGAGTAACTAAAACACCTATTATCAATAACGAATCGTATGAACAACAAAGATGAAAAGCCGAAGGGTCAAAACAC
The DNA here is from genome assembly GCF_030247185.1 of Malaya genurostris. NCBI lineage: Eukaryota > Metazoa > Arthropoda > Insecta > Diptera > Culicidae > Malaya > Malaya genurostris. Next base: position 155,463,198 of record NC_080571.1, read on the forward strand.
TTGTACAGTAAAACGTTGATGTAATACACAAGAATAAGATTAATAAACAGATATTTATGCAAAAAAAAACAAAAAAATACATTGACAATGGTGAACGAAAATAATATAGGAGGTGATAGTACCTATCGATTTCCGTTGTTGGATGCAATACAATATATATCAGAGTTTCATGGTTCAATCAATGAACTGGAACCATTTTTGGGTCAAATAAGTTATTTTGCGGAGCAAATCCCACATGGTGCGAATTAAAAACCTCTAGGGAATTTTACTTATGAAATTAAAAGGAAATGCCAATACAATAAATTGTATGATTCGAAATTCGAGAGATCAATTTGCAGTAAATGTCACAGTAGAACGCAAATTACGTCAAGCAAAAACGTCAAATGCAAAATTGGTAACGATACGAGGAGAATGGATATACAATGAAGAGTGATGTGAGCAATCACACTGAAGCAAATGAAAACAACAAAAAACTTTTCATAGAATAATCCGGGGTAACAGGTACTATCAACCAGGACAATAAACAATAAAGGTGGCTGAATATGTTTAAGAAAGGTACCTCTTACTTTTGAACCAAAAAAGGAATTATATAAAACTCATCGGCAACAGGAGAGAAGAATCTCGAAATGCGAGGCAAGTAACAATGCCCAGATGCAGGGAATATACTCAGTCAATTATCAAACCTAGCTTACTGCATACTCAGTCGGTGTTGAACAGTCGTGCGAACCGCACGCGAGTAGCTCTTTGCTCCAGGAAAAAAATTCTGACTATCTAGAATTGTAACGATTCAAGGCTTCAGTTTTTTCAAGGCTACCTGAATCACGAACATTCTTTTTGAATACTAATAATTAGTCAGTCGTTTTTAAGGCTATACAAAGAGTGATATTCAGATCCAATCAGTCTTTTTCAATACTAATAAATTAATCAGCTTCATTTAAGGCTAGCAAACCAAAGAATTATTCTTCGAACTAATCGGTCTTTTTTAAGACTACCACAAAATCAGTCTTTATCAAAACTTATCCAAGCGAGAAGTCTGTTCGAAGACTGATTTAGCGTAGCTAATTTATATTCTTCAAAAACACCTGCGGAAGAAATCTCCAAGTAAACAAAAAGAAACTCTCATTTCCACTTAGGACCTTTTCTCGTGTTTGTCTTCATTTGTCCGAGAAACTTCATAAATTTAATTCATATGATATAAAATCTAATGCACCTTTCAAGGCTGTCTTACAAAGCTTATCAAATGATCAAAATACTGAAGAAATTCGAAATGAACTAAAAGAATTGCTTAGTTTTGCCCCTTCCCAAAAATACTGATGAAAAAAAAGAACGAATGGAATTTCTAAGTCACGCTTTTCACTTTAATCGAAGTGATGTAAATAAATTTGAAACTTTAGAAAAGGTACGTCTCATATTCCACATTAAAATTCATTGGGAACATTATAAACGATGTAATGGTACTGCAAACTTAACGCAATGTCGTCGTTGCCAAGGCTTGGACCATGATACCAAAAACTGTCATATGGACATACGGTGTTTGAATTGTGGTAAATCGCATTTGAAAGACGCCTGTATAATGAATGAAACCACTGATAGATGAAAAATGTTCTAATTGTTATGGAAATCGTAAATCCAATTATTTGAAATGTACTGTCAAGGAAAAAAATTAAACGCTCGTTCGATTAAACAACAACGAGAGAAATCAACGACCTTAATTTAATAGAACATACCTGAAAATAAAACAAAACAATACAAATGCCACGCCTAAGTCTTCTAATGCACTTATTTCTTCGAATGTAAAACAAAAAAACCTGTTTTAATTCACCTAGTGGTGTAATGATGCTATTCTCATATCAATCATACTATCATATATAATCATGTGGTATTCTTCAAAATAATTTTCTTCGATTCACGAAAGAATAAAACCGAAATCAGTTTGTTTGGCCGTCTACTGACAAAAACTATCAATTGGAGAAGATTTGAGGTCGATTTAGAAAATGTTTCACGTGATGGTATAAAATTTTTTAAACACTTCATACTATATTTACGGATCCGGATGAAATTCAGGAATTCCGTATAAGATCACAGGACCTTTCATTTGAACCTAAGTTAGTGAAAATCGGTCGCGCCATATATGAGAAAAGTTTGAACACATATTTTCATTCTTCTGCGCATTTTACCCCATAACTTCGAAACCGAAAACCACATCCAAATGAAATTGAGGAATTTAGTATGGGACCTAAAGAGCTTTCATTTAAATCTAAGCTTGTGAAAATCGGCCATCTTCGAAAAAAGTTGGTGCACTTTTTTCACCATTTTTCCACAGTTTACCCCATAATTCCCCATAATTTTGTATAGGACCACAAGACCTTTCATTTGAATCTAAGTTTGTGAAAATCGTTCAGCCATGACACTATATAACACTATGACACTAGGCCCTCCGGGCCTCGGTTCAAAAGTCGGTTTTCACAGTGATTGCATAACCTTTCTGTATGAGAAGGGCAAAACAGGTACGCCTTCCTCTTCATCTTGTAATGCACTTAATTCTACTAATTTTTTTTTTATTCAATATTATAGTATAATTTTAAGGCACACTGCTTAAGCTCTAAGATGCCAAGGGTATTTACTAATCTTAATTACGACTAACTTAAAACTAGAAAAGTATCATTATGTAATGTAGCGGTAGCGGATTCTCGAGAAGCTATCGGTAGTGGCCGGTGAATTGAATATCGCATGAGGGTCTTCCATATTCCGTTGGCGAAGATCCATGTTGGCCGCATCCTTCGGTCCGTGTGGGTCCGCGGGAAACACCCCCAGGCTACGAAGGCCCGGCGGGTGGCCCGCATGCTGGTTTTTCGACTGGGGCGGCCTTCCGTAGACGATGATGGTGATGTTACGGAAGAGAATGAAAAAAAGTAAATATTGTGGAAACGGGGTAAAAAGGGGATGTGGGAACAAAATGTTTGAAAACGATAAATATCTAATTAGTTGCCATCGAGATGGCGAAGAGACAGGGAAGGGGTAACGAAAAAGTTAGTGACAAAAAAAGATCTTGTTAGTTCCAATGAAGATGGTGGACAGGGACGGGGATCGAGAGAATCGGGCGGATGTTAGTGTCGAACCTGTAGGTGGAGTTTATACTTTCTGAGCAAGGGATAACACATTACACTTGTATATCAATGTGTTTAAGGTACTGGTATATGAGAAGCATATATAAACTATCCCGACTCGCCAACACATCCCGAACCGGAACCTCAGGCGGTCTACCTCGGGCCCTAAGGGATTCCAGTAGCTTCGACCTGGCGTCACGATACTCTACGCACGACCACACGACATGCTCGATGTCCTGATAACCGTCGCCACAGGTGCAGAGACCGCTCTCCGCAAGCCCAACACGCCGGAGATGTGCGTTGAAGGTGTAGTGATTTGACATGAGCCGCGACATAACACGAATGAAATCGCGACTCACGTTCATCCCCCTGAACCAAGGTTTCGTCGATACCCTAGGGATAATGGAATGTAGCCATCGTCCCAGTTCGCCATTGCTCCATGAAGTTTGCCAACTTTCGAGAGTTTTCTGACGAGAGATACTGAAAAATTCATTGAAGCAGATTGGTCTTTCATAAATATCACCTTCTAATGCGCCCACCTTAGCCAATGAGTCTGCCTTTTCATTGCCTGGAATGGAACAATGCGAAGGGACCCAGACTAACGATATTAAATAAGACCGTTCAGATAAAGTTCGCAAGTGTTCCCGTATTTTCCCCAGGAAATATGGGGGATACTTTCCTGGTTTCATTGCCCGGAGAGCTTCTATTGAGCTTAGACTGTCCGTGACAATGAAGTAATGGTCTTTGGGCAAGGTTTCAATGATCTCAAGGGTGTACTGAATAGCAGCTAATTCTGCGACGTAAACTGAAGCCGGATCATTGAGTTTGTGAGAAGCGGTGATGTTTTGATTGAAGATGCCGAAGCCTGTGGACCTGTTGATGTTTGAACCGTCAGTGTAAAACACCTTTTCACAGTTGACTGTTCTAAATTTATTATAAAAAATATTTGGGGCCACTTGAGGGCTCACGTGATCCGGGATTCCACGAATTTCTTCTCTCATGGATGTGTCGAAAAACACAGTAGAATCAGAAGTATCCAAGAAATGAGCACGATTGGAAACAAACGAAGAAGAATTAATATTCTGAGCCATGTAATCAAAATACAAGGACATAAAACGGGTCTGAGAATTGAGCTCGACAAGCCTTTCGAAGTTTTCAATCACCATCGGATTCAAGATGTCGCATCGGATTAGCAATCGATATGAGAGATCCCAGAATCGGTTTTCAACGGTAAGACGCCCGCGAGCACTTCGAGACTCATCGTATGAGTCGACTGCATGCAACCTAAGGCAATACGCAAACAACGATACTGAATTCTTTCCAGCTTGATGAGATGAGTGTTCGCCGCGGATCGGAAGCAAAAGCATCCGTTTTCCATCACGGACAATATCGTTGTTTGGTACAACCTGATCAGGTCTCCTGGGTGGGCACCCCACCATGATCCGGTTATTGTACGAAGAAAATTGATTCTCTGTTGGCATTTTTGTTTCAGATACCTAATGTGACATCCCCAGGTGCCTTTGGAGTCGAACCAGACCCCGAGATATTTAAATGTGAAGACCTGAGCTATGGTTTCACCCCCTAGTTGAAGCTGTAATTGTGCTGGTTCTCGCTTCCTTGAAAATACAACCAGCTCAGTTTTCTCCGTAGAGAACTCGATACCCATTTGAAGAGCCCATGTCGACAAGTTGTCGAGGGTATCTTGCAATGGTCCTTGGAGATCGGCAGCTTTGGGTCCTATAATAGACACAACGCTGTCGTCGGCAAGTTGTTTTAGCGTGCAAGATGTGTTGATACATTCATCAATGTTGTTTACGTAAAAGTTGTATAAAAGGGGGCTTAAGCATGAGCCCTGAGGAAGACCCATGTAACTGAATCGTATTGTCGACAAATCACCATGCGCGAAATACATGTATTTCTCGGACAACAGATTATACAAAAAGTTATTCGAAATTGGTGAAAGACCATGCTGATGCAACTTCTCAGATAGGATGTTTATGGAAACTGAATCAAAAGCCCCCTTGATGTCTAGGAAAACTGACGCCATTTGTTCTTTACGAGCAAATGCCATTTGAATTTCGGTTGAGAGCAACGCAAGACAATCGTTCGTTCCTTTGCCCCTGCGGAAGCCGAATTGTGTATCTGAAAGTAAGCCATTAGTCTCGACCCAATTGTCTAGACGAAACAGAATCATTTTTTCGAACAATTTCCGGATACAGGAAAGCATAGCAATCGGCCGATACGAATTGTGATCGGAGGCTGGTTTCCCTGGTTTTTGAATGGCAATAACTCTTACTTGTCTTCAGTCATGTGGGACAATATTATCCTCAAGAAGCCTATTGAATAAATTCAATAAGCGCCTTTTGGCAGAGTCAGGCAAATTTTTCAACAAGTTGAATTTGATTTTGTCTAACCCCGGAGATTTATTGTTACACGATAAAAGCGCAAGTGAGAACTCGACCATCGAAAAAGGTGTTTCGTTTCTGTTTGATGAAGCGACGCGCATGATTGTCTGTTCCGGAACAGAGTCAGGACATACTTTTTTAGCGAAATCGAATATCCAGCGGTTAGAATATTCCTCGCTTTCGTTTGTGGTGTTTTTGTTGCGCATTCGTCGGGCTGTGTTCCAAAGAGTGCTCATTGATGTTTCTCTCGATAATCCGTCTACGAATCGACGCCAATAACCGCTTTTCTTCACTTTAATCAAGCTTTTCATTTTAGCGTCTAATGCCGCGTAGTTTCTGAAATTATCAGGTGTTCCGTTTTTCCTAAACTCGACAAATGATGAAGTTCTCTCCGCGTTTAATTCTGATCACTCTTTGTCCCACCACGGGTTGGGGGGACGGATGTTAGTTTTCGCGCCGGGTACACGTTTCGTCTGAGCTTGAGTCGCGGTGTCGAGAATCAAGCCAGCCAAAAACGTGTACTCTTCCTCCGGAGGAAGTTCTTGTGTTGTTTCTAGATTCTCAGATATCAAATTTGCGTAGCATTTCCAATCAATGTTTCGTGTGAGGTCATACGAAACATTGATTGTTTCCGATGGTCTTAATCCGGTGGCGATTGAAATTACGATAGGCAGATGATCGCTACCGTGGGGATCAGGGATTACCTTCCACGTGCAACCCAACCGTAGCGATGTCGAGCAAAGGGATAAGTCTAGCGCACTTGGTCTTGCTGGTGGTGCAGGAATTCGTGTCATTTCTCCCGTATTCAAGATTGTCATATTGAAGTTGTCGCAGATATCATGGATCATAGTTGATCTGTTATCGTCGTGAAGACAGCCCCATCCCGTACCGTGTGAGTTAAAGTCTCCTAAAACCAACGTCGGTGCGGGAAGAAGCTCTATGATATCATTGAGCCGCCGATGCCCAACCGAGGCTCTTGGAGGAATGTAGATGGAAGCAATGCAAAGGTCCTTGCCTTTGATTGTAACATGACATGCGACAACTTCAATACCTGGTATCGAGGGGAGGTTAATGCGATAGAAAGAATAGCACTTTTTGATCCCCAAAAGTACTCCTCCATAGGAATCATCTCGATCCAGACGAATAATGTTAAAATCGTGGAAGTTTAAGGGTATTTCAGAAGTTAGCCAAGTTTCGCACAATGCAAATGCGTCACATTTCAGATTATTTACTAGAAATTTGAAAGGATCTATTTTTGGGATGATACTTCTACAATTCCACTGTATAACAGTGATTGTATCCGTGACCTCGGTGGGTGTCTTAGCCATCGAAGGATACGATCGCTGAAAGAAGGGGCCATTTTGCAGTCAACTGCTTCAAGAATGTTTTAACTGTAGGAATAAAAGCCATTATCAGGCTTTTAAGAGGTTCAGAAATATTGAAAGTAGACATGATCCAGTCCACAATATCAGAGAATTTACCAAACCCAGTATTTGGTAAATTTTCTGACTGATCTTTAGGGACTTTCGGGGGTTTTGAAGTCCCAGGAAGTGATGGAAATTCTTGCTCGGAATTTAATTTTCCAAGGCCTGGAGCTTTTTTCTCTGGTTTTTTTGCCATCACTACCAGTTGTTGTAATTTTTCGGAACCCATCAGAGGACATCTTCAAACCCTTACTAGGGAGCTTTTGAGAAGATTTATTTCTTCTCTTTCTAATTGATGAGCTATGAGGGACAGCCGAAGATGTACCTTCGAGGGGGTCATCATATTCGCTCTCGTCAGTTGACAAGTAAGCGTAAGGATTTTCGGTAGGTGGCGTAGCACATTTCAACATTTCTGCAAAAGAGCGTTTGGAATGTTGCTTGAGTGAACGCTTCATTTTATCCTTACGCAATTTGTACACGGGACAATCAGAGAGGTCATGCGGCCCCTCCCTACAGTAGAGACACTTTTCATTGTCTCCACTACAGGAGTTATCCGCATGACTCCCTCCACACTTTATACACCGGGATTTATTGCAACAATGGGATGCTGTATGTCCCAATTGTTTGCAATTGGTGCAGTTCATGACCCGCGGCACAAAAAGACGAACAGGTAAACGGACTCGGTCCAGGAGGACGTAATTAGGCAAAGCCGAGCCAGCGAAAGTCACCCGATACGAGTCTGATGGGATATAGGACTTAGTCCCATCCTCAGCGGTCGATACTGAACGCAATTGCTTGCAGTCCAGTATCTTAACGTTCTTGAGTAGGGGGTTTTTAAAACCGCCTGCCCCATGCTTAAGAACGTCCTCGCAAGTCAGACTCGGATTGGTGATCACGCCGTCTATCTCGACTTCGCGAGCTGGTACGTATACGCGATACTCCCGCGTGAAATGCTCACTTCGAACGATCTCATTAGCCTGTTTTGCACTGGCTAACAAGACCCTAAGCTTGTCCGGGCGTACTTTCTCAATTTTTTGTACAGTATTGTATCGCGAGGACAGGTCATTAGAAAGTCTTAGAAGGTTCAATTTTTTACCGTTGGCTTTGGTCCGGATGTAAACCGCATACGGTCCGGCCGGGAGTGCAAGCCCATCGGGATAGCTTCTAATGCGAGATTTATTGCCATCAGAAGCATCCATTTGATCATCTAGGGGAAGGTCAGGCAATTCTGTGCCTTTTGTCATGGCACGGAAATGTGTCCGTGCGGGTAAATATTAGGGGGCAATAAAAATCTAATGGTACTGAACAACAGGGAAAAAGAAAAAAAATACTTAGCTTTAGCTCTTGAAGGGTGATCGGCCGACAAGGCCCGGTCCTAGGCAACCGGTGAATATTCCAGTTCAATAAAGTGCAAAAAACCTCTTTGAGGAAAAAGCACTTTGTTTTTAGTCTCTCACTACACTGTCCAATGAAACCAATCTTTTTATCACTATATATATTTATCACTGTTTCTAATGTACAACGATATATACGCAGCGCCCAGCGCTGGCGCTGGCTAACGGTACCACACGCAGTGCTGCTTTACACAAGCTCACAGTCGGCCTTGAGAACGGATTAATTAGAACTATCACTCGACCGCACTGATGCAGACAATAGAATACGGAATGACCTTGATAACGGAATAAAACAATTCACCACGCGATTGGAGAAAGCAGAATTTACGTCCGATCGATCCGATAGTCACGGCACGAATGAATTCTACTAATGTAAACAAACAAAAAACATGAACACCTTCCAATTCGTCTTCGAACGAAAATAATTTATTAACAGGTTGATCCGCCACGTCATATTCTTCTTCTGGTGACAGTTACGCTAGCTTGACACGTACTACCTACCTACCTATCAGCAATCCTTCAATGCCATTCGCTTCTTAAAATGAAGTCGATTAAGGCGATATAACGGAAAATCAAATGATCTACCTATAAGTACTATGTTCAAATGATCATTCGAATGAATTCGACTTCATTGAATTTGATATTTAACGATGATTTTTTTCATGAACACGTTTATTTCATAAGGCAATATACATCAGTTTTTCTTCGCTGTAGCATGCTCAATACATAGTACTTTAAACCTAACATATTTCGAATATCATATTAGTATGTTGGTATTCATTAGTGGAGGGAGGAGTTCAACATAAAATAAAATAAATTTCAATGCACTTAATGAAATGATAAAGAAGTTTCATGTAAGGAAGGTCACGACAAACAAGAATGTCGCGAACTGGGACATTGCACAGTGGGGAAAATGGATTAAAAACGCAACGAACAAGCTGGAAAAAATTCTGGAACTTGTTGTTAAAGATCAGCTGATTAACTATTTGAACTCTAATTCTCTGCTAGTACTTCGGATTTATGTTATATAGTTAAACTTCAATACGATACAGTATAAAAAGCGAACTTGGGATAAAATAAACATGATAGCGTTTCGTGCGGTCCTTCTAAATACGTGGAATCGATTTTTCTGAAATTGCCTTTGAAACAATTTCAAGACCTTTATTGTTGCGATTTGGCATCGGGAAAATGGCACATGAATGGTTTGAAAACTATTTATGTGGTGGATCTCAAAAGACTGTTTTTAACGATGTAGGGTCTAGTTCCCTCGATAATTCACTTGGTGTGCCTCAGGGAAGTGTGTTAGGTCCTATTCTATTTATTATGTATATTAATGACATGAAGCGAGTCTTACGTTTCTGTGATATAAATTTGTTTGCTGATGATACTGTTCTTTTCATTACGGCTAAAGATTTCAATGAAGCTGTTGCACATTTAACGAGCATCTAAGTTCGCTGATTGGATGGTAAAAGTTTAAGCAACTGAAACTAAACGTCGCGAAAACTAAATAAATGGTTTGCACCGGTCATGACGCCAATGTGGAAATTTATGGTGAAACTATTGATTGCGTTAAAGAAATGAAGTATCTTGGAGTCATAATTGATGAAAAGTTAACATTCAAATCTCATATTAATAACGTCATCAAGAAGATTGCCAAAAAGTACGGTATATAGTAAGGTTCTTTTGTTTAAAACAGTCATTTCACCACACAATGACTTTTGCCCATCCATTCTGTTTCTTGCTAATAACACACAAATCTTGAGATTACAGTGACTGCAAAATAAAATCATGCGATTAATTCTAAAATGTAGTAGAAAATATGCTAATAACACACAAATCTTGAGATTACATCGACTGCAAAATAAGATCATGCGATTAATTCTAAAATGTAGTAGATATACCTCCTCAGATTTCCTACTGAACACATTACAATGGCTTTCAGTGAATGGCTATTTTGAGTTGATTGCATAGGTTTAAGTAATTTTGAAGATGAGCATCCTTTTTTTCTTGTTTGTAAGTTTTGTGTGATTTTTGTTTCCTATTTTTCAAATGGTTTAGTTGTGAATTCAACCATACAGGTAATTTGCTGTTATGATTTTTTCTTCTTCTTTTCATGGGCAAAGTTTCGGCGGCTAATATTTTGTTTATGTTTTTGTGTTCGGTATGATGATGATTGATTTTTGGTTTGTTTGAGAGTTAAAAATAATGAGCAGTCTACAAACGATTGAGCCTCGCGCGCGAAGTAGGTAGTGACTATTTGGGAAGCGAACAGGACTTCAGTGTGCATTCAGTCTGTTAAGTTTGCTCTTGACCTTGATCGCAAGGTTTGATTAATAATTTAAGGAATAGATTTGAGAAACTAATTGGGATCGAAAGTTGTTGATGGAATTGGGCTTGGCTCTGCTCATCCGCAGTCTCGTAACTCCATCGTAGCTGATGTGTGTAGCGATGAACTGGTCCGGCGGGAAGGGCCAGGTGAATTACTGTCTGATACTGGTAAAGATATCGGGTTCGATTCCTGATGTGATCTTCCCGGGTTGGAAATTTTCTTGATTAACCCTGGATAAAGACTGTCCCAGAAAGTATGGACGCAACTAAAAATCGCTGCCATTTCGCAATGGTTCAGAATCTTTCAATTTTTATGACTGCGTCCTGTTGTTTACACTCCTCTCTAACCACTTGTGCAATTGTTTATTCGTTTTCATTAGTTTGTTTCGAAATACGTGGACTTTCTGCAAAACAACGTCAAAAATTTGTGTACAAATAGTGCACATAACGCGGGCTGTCACTGAGAAAGATAGCAAAAATGGAAGGAGTAAGTGAAAAAGCCGTGCGAAATGCAATCAGGAAGTTCGGTGAGGATAACACATTTGAGGATAAACTGAAAACGGTCGAAAAAAGGGTCCTGCTAACCCTCAGTTGGATAAACGTATACTGAAGGTGTTCAAGCAAAAGAAGGAGGTTTCAGTTCGGGATGTGGCAAAAAAAGTGGGCACTTCGAAATCAAATGTTCGAAAGCTGTACAATACGATTCTTGCTCGAAATTTGAAATGCATAATCATAGACGACGAAACCTAAGTGAAACTCGATTACAAATCCTTGCCGTGACCACAATACGGTGCGAGAAGGGCAAGTGTTAAACCAGTCCGAGACATCGATTGAAGTCGAAAAATTTGGTAAGAAAGCTATGGTCTGGCAAGCAATCTGTAGCTGCGGTAAGATTTCGAAAGCCTTCATCACCACTGCTTCATTGAACAGCGAAATATACATCCAGGAATGTTTACAAAAACGACTTCTACCCATGATTCGAAACCACAAGGATCCTGTTGTTTTCTGGCCAGATCTTGCTTCTTGCCACTAATCGAAATCAACGGTATAATGGTATACTATCAAAAATGTCACTTTCGTCCCAAAAGACATGAATCCACCAAATTGCCCACAACTTCGACCAATTGATGAATTTTGGGCATTAACGAAGGCGAAAAAGATTGGAAAAAAGTGTCAAAACTTGTGGAAGTCTGTACGGAATTTAATGAGGAACGTTCGCAAGAAGGTAAGCCAGCTAGTCTACAATGGCTAAGTAGCAAATGTTGAGATTAATATTCCGTTGTAGTCTAATATTATCAGTATATCGAAAAAAATTTGAATATCTAACACTTGTGAATTATTTACAGCGAAATCAAAGTGCGTCCATACTTTCTGGGACAGTCTTTAGTAAATCCGAAATATTTGAATGTTTTTTGTGGTCAGTCGTTCTTTTGAAGAAGAGTACCTGCTAGATTAATCAGATCGTTTTCTTTTGTTTACTGGTTAAGATATGTGCAAAAATATTAATTATCATTTAGATAACTCGTTCTGCTCACACCTTTGTAGGGGTATGAGGTGGGACCATCATCATCATCATCATCTTCATATTACGTACAAAACGTCTGTGATTCTATCAAACACAATAGGAATGACAGTACTAGCCTGTTTAACCCTTTTTACCCCAATTTATATCAAAAGTCGTATTTCTGGTTAAACTTTCTTTCGCATACCGAAAGCAGGCTGATTGCGGTTTATGAAAACTGATTATTATTCAAAAGATATTTTTTATTCAGGCCTATTTGCGTACAAGCTTTACGTGGCCGATTTTTTGAATAATTTTTTTTAAGTTGAATCTTGTTGTCACCCTTTTTCTAGGGGAAGAGGAGCTTCCATTTCCCTCCTGCGATGATTCAATTGTTTATTTATTTCGTCAAGCAAATGTAGACTACATATAAATGGTTTACAATGTTTACTTAGATACTACGCATTATTTCTACGACTAAGCTGTAATTTCATTTCATTTTTGGACATACCAAGGTCAAGATATTCGCAATATTGATTGTAGTGGCGCATTATACGATTGATTGGGCTATATTTTGCATAATTTGTTCTAGTGTTTCTTTCTAAAAATAATTTCCTGGTTCGTAATTGACGGCTAGGTGTATGAAAATTTAGTTGCGATAATAAAGAAGGTGATTGAATGCGTTGAGAAACAATGTCGCTGATCAAATACAGCATTGCAAGGTCGCGGCGTTCTTATTGATGAGCATGCAGCGTGCTTCATATGATGGTAGAGCAAATGCTGTCCAGCTTAATTTACGAAGTGCATATAAAAGAAATTGTTTTTGAATAGATTCGATGCGTTCTTCGTGAATACTATTGTATGGATTCCATACTAGGCTGCAATATTCTAAAATAGGTCTGACATATGTAGTGTATAATAATTTAATTGTGTATGGGTCCTGAAAGTTATGACTGAAGCGTTTAATGAAGCCCAGCATGCTATTTGCTTTATTGATGAGCATGCAGCGTGCTTCATATGATGGTAGAGCAAATGCTGTCCAGTTTAATTTACGAAGTGCATATAAAAGAAATTGTTTTTGAATAGATTCGATGCGTTCTTCGTGAATACTATTGTATGGATTCCATACTAGGCTGCAATATTCTAAAATAGGTCTGACATATGTAGTGTATAATAATTTAATTGTGTATGGGTCCTGAAAGTTATGACTGAAGCGTTTAATGAAGCCCAGCATGCTATTTGCTTTATTGATGAGCATGCAGCGTGCTTCATATGATGGTAGAGCAAATGCTGTCCAGTTTAATTTACGAAGTGCATATAAAAGAAATTGTTTTTGAATAGATTCGATGCGTTCTTCGTGAATACTATTGTATGGATTCCATACTAGGCTGCAATATTCTAAAATAGGTCTGACATATGTAGTGTATAATAATTTAATTGTGTATGGGTCCTGAAAGTTATGACTGAAGCGTTTAATGAAGCCCAGCATGCTATTTGCTTTATTGATTATGGTATTGTAGTGTTCCACAAAAGTGAGCTTGGAGTCTAAGATTACGCCTAAATCTCTTACAATTTTACATTTTTCTACAAGTTGATTTACTAGATGTATGTTTATAGATATAGTTTCATTTTTCCTACTGAAAAATATTGAGTTACATTTTTTTACATTGAGTTGGAGTAAACTTTTGCAGCACCAAATGTGGAATAGATTGATTTCGTTCTGGAATATTACAGCGTCGTTGATATTTTTAATTTCCATGAAGAGTTTCATGTCGTCTGCATATATAAGCACTTTCAGATTTTTGAGTATGAAGGAAATGTCGTTTATATGTAAAATGAAAAGGAGAGGCCCTAAGTGAGAACCCTGAGGTACGCCAGAAGTAACATTAATTGGTTCAGAAAGAAAATTTTGGAAGCGGACTACCTGTACACGATTCGTTAAGTATGATTTGAGCCATTCCAGAAGAGTATGTTTTATGCCATATTTTTGTTGTTTGTGTAGAAGTAAAGGTATGTCAATACGGTTGAAGGCTTTGCTAAAGTCAGTGTAAAGAGTTTCTACGTAGTTGCCGGCGTCCATTGCATTCAGAGTGAATGTCATAAATTCTAAGAGATTTGTTGTAGTTGAGCGGCCTTTAAAAAAGCTATGTTGTTTGTTTGTTATTACATTTTTAAGTTGATGAAAAAGTTTTTCGTTTACAATTTATTCAAATAATTTTGGAATGCATGAGATAATGACTATTCCACGGTAGTTCCGAATGTTAGATTTTGCACCAGATTTAAATATTGGTACAAGAAAGGAAGATTTCCATGCTTTAGGAAAAGTACATTTATTAAGTGATAAGTAGTTGTAGTGGTAGTGTAAGTTCTTCAGCAAGATTTTTTTAAATATTGGTGGTATACTGTCAGGTCCAGGCCCTTTTGAGGCGTCTAAGTTTTTCAGTGCTGTCGAAATGTCATGTTCTGATAGATAGTTTACAGAGATGGAGTTGGAAAATGCAGGTATGAAAGAGAAGTATTCACGATCACGGTCAGTTTCTGAATAAGATGTATGTACTTCATGAAAAACATTCGCAAATTGATTGCAGATTTCTGTACTATTTTTCCCTACATGTTCGTCGAGGTGCATTTGAGATGGAAAATTGTTGCTTTTTAGTTTAGTTTTTGTGTAGTTAAAAAAGTTCTTAGGACAAGTCTTTATTTCGTTTTCAATTTTGCGGTTACATTCTTCATGTGCTGTGTTAATGGCTATTTTGAGTTGATTGCATAGGTTTAAGTAATTTTGAAGATGAGCATCCTTTTTTTCTTGTTTGTAAGTTTTGTGTGCTTTTTGTTTCCTATTTTTCAAATGGTTTAGTTGTGAATTCAACCATACAGGTAATTTGCTGTTATGATTTTTTCTTCTTCTTTTCATGGGCAAAGTTTTGGGGGCTAATATTTTGTTTATAATGTGATAGAATTTGTTTACTTCGACGTCGATATTTCCTTCTGTACTTAGTATGTTCCGCCAATTTATTGTACTTAGTCTACACTTGACTTATTCAAAGTCAATTTTATTGTATTCCGGCACTTCCTTATATTCCAAGTCGTAGGGAAGGGATGCATTGTGTGTAAATAATGAATATTCAATTGCGGTGTGAAATGCTTCATTTTTCCATAATGGCAGGTTTGATGCATTCACACAAAAGTCTTCTGTGAGATTTGTGAAAAGAAGGTCTAAATATGCGTTTTGTTGATTTTTTACGGAGTTTACTTGATGAAGGCCAAAATTAGAAATTTTGTCGAAAAAGTAGTGCAATGTTTCGTTTTCTCCTACGACTGGAAGTAAGATTGATTCATTTTCAATGTCAGAAATGAAGTCCGCATTACGTTGATTGAAGTCGCCAAAAATATGAAGCTTTACTTCAGGTTCCATATTCGAAATAATTGTGTCTAAAGATTGATAGAATAATTCAGAAGAGAATTTGTTCGAATTTTCGGGTGGGAAGTAGACAGAGCAGTAAATATGTTCTTCTCCCAATATTGAGACTTTGGCCCATACATGCTCAAATTCTTTATATTTAGGAGTAATAATTTCTTCAGAAGTAAAGCAAGAGTTAATGGCAATGAGGACTCTACCTCCAGATTTTTTCTGACAGAGAGATAAATTTCGGTCGTGCCGAAATACATTAAAATTATATCCAAATACTTCTTCGCTTCTTACACTTTCATCCCAGCCGCTTTCAGTTCCAAGGATTACGTCGAAAGAGGAGGTTATTAAATTTTGATGATTTTTTTTCATTTTGGCCGGGATTTTCATGCGGTTTAAGTTTTGGCAATAGACCAAAATTTCAGTCACATTTTGTCTGTGAAGCGAAGAAGTTTTTGAGAGTTCTGGAATACTTACATTACTAATTTCTGTGTCTATTCCTTCGTCAAAGGGCGTCGTTATTTCCGAAAATTCGACCTTGTAAAATTGTGTTCGGCTTCCCGGATTAGTTGGAGTCGGCGGATATGTTCACTTGTCAAAAATTTCCCATAAGATTCCAGGTCGGCCAGCGCTTCCTTAGGTTTCATTCCATATAACTGATGCACTTCGATGAAGATTCGTAGGAGGTGTTCAGGTGTTGTTGGAAGGCCTTCTGATGCTAATAGCATTTTTATACTAGTTGGTGTCATACTCTCGATGCATACTGCGGTTGTTGATTTTTCATGTATGACAAATACAGACGGACGACTTGCATTATTTTCGGGTCACGAAGTCTTGCTTTCAAGAAGCGTTCGTCGCCATTTACAGATTGTGAAGTAAGACGTACAATTGGAGGACGCATTGGATCAATTTCGAATTGGCTGTCTGTATTCATGTCCTGTGATATTGCAGACGTATTTATGTTCTGTGATATTGAAGATATGTTCACATAGTTAGTGGATGGTGCAGCTTCGATGTCATTACTTCCTAAGACCGGAGTAGTGTTGTTTTGAATACTTCTTGTTCCTTTGTAAGGGTTGATTGTTTCACCTTTTTGAAAATTTATGAATTTTAGAACAAACAAGATTCGGTCGGTCATTGAATCCATTTGTAATCATATGTTTAGGTCTTTCTTCGTAATATCAACCGATTTTCATCAACCGCAATTCGAAATACGAAAGAAAGTTCACCCAAATATACAACTTATGACATAAATTGTGATAAAGATGGTTAAACGGACTAGTATTGTCATTCCCATTATGTGTACTTGGGTCCCTAAAGTTTTCAACGTAATATGAACAAATATTGGTGGTTCATATTGGATCTGTTTATGGATTGTAAACCTGAGCTCAACGTAAAATTATATTTGTGGGAAAATTGAGGTAAAACGATGTAGCACTAAGCATGCGATCATGGAAATTATCTATTAACTATTTTTTGAAATTATATGCGAAACATATAACTGTCTTGTTTAACCATATTTGGTCCAAACACCGATCAGTAGAGCCTTTTTTTATGTTAATTTATAAAAGAAAATGAATTGGGGTAAAACAGAATACGGTTATTTGCGATCAATCTTTTTAAAAAAATTCATTTATCGAACTTATGAACATGTCTGGAATACCTTCCGATTGGTCAAATTAATTTTTTTTTTCAGAGTTTCACAGTGAGTTTTCGGAATAAAGTCATAAAAAACAGAAATTGGAGCATAACGGGCATGATAGTGAATTATACGGATCTTCTAACTATCATTAATGGATTCTAGGGAAAAATTTGGAAAAAAAATACTAACTTAGAAAATATTTGCTTAGGTTTTCATAAAATTATTGAGCAAAGTCGCATTTTTAATCGATTTTTCCCTACTGTGCATTGGATAGTCTACCTTGAGTACGCAATGAGAGCACAGTGAATAGACTCGGAAAGTCCAATTCGAAGGAGGTGTACATCTGAAGTGTAGTGATTGAACATGAGTCTGAAACACCACGCGAATAAAATCCCTACTCGCCTCCAGCACCCTGAACCATGCCTTTGTCGATATTTTATAATAATTATGTGTATCTATACGGAGCCCACTAGATTTTTGTCTTTTTTGTACTAGTTCCAGGATTGGTTTGTGAATTTGACAAACCAGAAGGGACACAGTCTTTGGTTTTTAATTTGGCTTTTTAGATTTTACACGGGTTTTTTTTCTAGGTGTCTTTTTTTGGTAATTTGGAGGAGGACTTCTTCCTCTTAACAAAACCTTCGAAGATATATGAAGAACTAAATAGAGAAAATTCATATTTCATGAGAATATGTCCTTTTTCTAAATTAGTCTGGGATCTCCATTGCCGAATTTATTATTGTTGTAATTCTCATGAAATTTTGAATAAACAATTTTTTTAAGTCAAGACGATGCGAGTAGATGTTTTCGAGATATTTTGAAAACAATATCGAAGAAAAATAGCTGGTTTATAAAACTACACTTTTTTTCTAAATCAGGTTCGGTTTTCCACAAGCAATGCCAAGGCGAACTGAATTCAAGTTGCAAAGTACAAATCACTTTTATTTGTTGATTGATATCTTTTCATTCTACAGCACCATCGTCATATTCCTCTTGTGATATATAACAAAACGAGATTGCTGTGAAATTATCTTGCTTCATTTTGAACTATTCGAAATATTTGCTGATGGTATTTCTTCTATATCATATTTCGATGCAGCTAGCGGTTTTTCTTCTAAATTATTTTTCTCGTTGTCGTTGGAAGTCGCAAATATGTATTGTAGTATTGACAGTAATTGCGCATTGCTTATACGCAAAGTGTTCAATCATACTATCTGTCACTTTACGACGCTTATACGAACAAGTTTAGCAATTATCACGAAAAGGTCTACAACAATTATATTTTCCCATCATTAAATCACACTCACTGAATACTATAGTTTGTTGATGCTAGTTTTCACACTGACGCTTTGCATTTAAAAAAGGTGCTTTTATAGTTAGGTGTAGGTAACCTTTTATGTCAATACTTAAAAGTTGGTACTTATTTCAATATGGCGGTTACTAACTTGTTGAACTTGTGATTTTTAAAACCCAGTGATTTTTTTTCGATTTTGTTTTCAATATAATTCTAAATCAATTACTCGCATAGTCTTGATGTCAAAGAGTAATCCATTCAAAATTTCATGAGGACTACAAAAATAATATATGGCGATGGAGAAAATTTGGAAAATGACTGCATTTAGCAAGTAGTTTCCTATGAGCTTTTTCGTCCAACGATTACAGAATACATTTATTCCGGTAAAAACATCGTTTTTCGAAAATTGTTAAAAAGTTTTTCCTTGAGAAATTTTTTTATTCATAATTTCTCCAACTTTTAAAAGCATTTATTAATTTTATTGTAATTGGGCTTTTTTGATATAGAAAATATAAAAAAAATCGTACGGTAAAATAACTGAAAATTTTGACAAATAAATATTATTTTCGACGTCACATCGGAAGATATTTTTTTCAGTGCATATTTTTTTTAGAAATTTAAAGTTTTAAAGTTTTAAAGTTTTAAAGTTTTAAAGTTTTAAAGTTTTAAAGTTTTAAAGTTTTAAAGTTTTAAAGTTTTAAAGTTTTAAAGTTTTAAAGTTTTAAAGTTTTAAAGTTTTAAAGTTTTAAAGTTTTAAAGTTTTAAAGTTTTAAAGTTTTAAAGTTTTAAAGTTTTAAAGTTTTAAAGTTTTAAAGTTTTAAAGTTTTAAAGTTTTAAAGTTTTAAAGTTTTAAAGTTTTAAAGTTTTAAAGTTTTAAAGTTTTAAAGTTTTAAAGTTTTAAAGTTTTAAAGTTTTAAAGTTTTAAAGTTTTAAAGTTTTAAAGTTTTAAAGTTTTAAAGTTTTAAAGTTTTAAAGTTTTAAAGTTTTAAAGTTTTAAAGTTTTAAAGTTTTAAAGTTTTAAAGTTTTAAAGTTTTAAAGTTTTAAAGTTTTAAAGTTTTAAAGTTTTAAAGTTTTAAAGTTTTAAAGTTTTAAAGTTTTAAAGTTTTAAAGTTTTAAAGTTTTAAAGTTTTAAAGTTTTAAAGTTTTAAAGTTTTAAAGTTTTAAAGTTTTAAAGTTTTAAAGTTTTAAAGTTTTAAAGTTTTAAAGTTTTAAAGTTTTAAAGTTTTAAAGTTTTAAAGTTTTAAAGTTTTAAAGTTTTAAAGTTTTAAAGTTTTAAAGTTTTAAAGTTTTAAAGTTTTAAAGTTTTAAAGTTTTAAAGTTTTAAAGTTTTAAAGTTTTAAAGTTTTAAAGTTTTAAAGTTTTAAAGTTTTAAAGTTTTAAAGTTTTAAAGTTTTAAAGTTTTAAAGTTTTAAAGTTTTAAAGTTTTAAAGTTTTAAAGTTTTAAAGTTTTAAAGTTTTAAAGTTTTAAAGTTTTAAAGTTTTAAAGTTTTAAAGTTTTAAAGTTTTAAAGTTTTAAAGTTTTAAAGTTTTAAAGTTTTAAAGTTTTAAAGTTTTAAAGTTTTAAAGTTTTAAAGTTTTAAAGTTTTAAAGTTTTAAAGTTTTAAAGTTTTAAAGTTTTAAAGTTTTAAAGTTTTAAAGTTTTAAAGTTTTAAAGTTTTAAAGTTTTAAAGTTTTAAAGTTTTAAAGTTTTAAAGTTTTAAAGTTTTAAAGTTTTAAAGTTTTAAAGTTTTAAAGTTTTAAAGTTTTAAAGTTTTAAAGTTTTAAAGTTTTAAAGTTTTAAAGTTTTAAAGTTTTAAAGTTTTAAAGTTTTAAAGTTTTAAAGTTTTAAAGTTTTAAAGTTTTAAAGTTTTAAAGTTTTAAAGTTTTAAAGTTTTAAAGTTTTAAAGTTTTAAAGTTTTAAAGTTTTAAAGTTTTAAAGTTTTAAAGTTTTAAAGTTTTAAAGTTTTAAAGTTTTAAAGTTTTAAAGTTTTAAAGTTTTAAAGTTTTAAAGTTTTAAAGTTTTAAAGTTTTAAAGTTTTAAAGTTTTAAAGTTTTAAAGTTTTAAAGTTTTAAAGTTTTAAAGTTTTAAAGTTTTAAAGTTTTAAAGTTTTAAAGTTTTAAAGTTTTAAAGTTTTAAAGTTTTAAAGTTTTAAAGTTTTAAAGTTTTAAAGTTTTAAAGTTTTAAAGTTTTAAAGTTTTAAAGTTTTAAAGTTTTAAAGTTTTAAAGTTTTAAAGTTTTAAAGTTTTAAAGTTTTAAAGTTTTAAAGTTTTAAAGTTTTAAAGTTTTAAAGTTTTAAAGTTTTAAAGTTTTAAAGTTTTAAAGTTTTAAAGTTTTAAAGTTTTAAAGTTTTAAAGTTTTAAAGTTTTAAAGTTTTAAAGTTTTAAAGTTTTAAAGTTTTAAAGTTTTAAAGTTTTAAAGTTTTAAAGTTTTAAAGTTTTAAAGTTTTAAAGTTTTAAAGTTTTAAAGTTTTAAAGTTTTAAAGTTTTAAAGTTTTAAAGTTTTAAAGTTTTAAAGTTTTAAAGTTTTAAAGTTTTAAAGTTTTAAAGTTTTAAAGTTTTAAAGTTTTAAAGTTTTAAAGTTTTAAAGTTTTAAAGTTTTAAAGTTTTAAAGTTTTAAAGTTTTAAAGTTTTAAAGTTTTAAAGTTTTAAAGTTTTAAAGTTTTAAAGTTTTAAAGTTTTAAAGTTTTAAAGTTTTAAAGTTTTAAAGTTTTAAAGTTTTAAAGTTTTAAAGTTTTAAAGTTTTAAAGTTTTAAAGTTTTAAAGTTTTAAAGTTTTAAAGTTTTAAAGTTTTAAAGTTTTAAAGTTTTAAAGTTTTAAAGTTTTAAAGTTTTAAAGTTTTAAAGTTTTAAAGTTTTAAAGTTTTAAAGTTTTAAAGTTTTAAAGTTTTAAAGTTTTAAAGTTTTAAAGTTTTAAAGTTTTAAAGTTTTAAAGTTTTAAAGTTTTAAAGTTTTAAAGTTTTAAAGTTTTAAAGTTTTAAAGTTTTAAAGTTTTAAAGTTTTAAAGTTTTAAAGTTTTAAAGTTTTAAAGTTTTAAAGTTTTAAAGTTTTAAAGTTTTAAAGTTTTAAAGTTTTAAAGTTTTAAAGTTTTAAAGTTTTAAAGTTTTAAAGTTTTAAAGTTTTAAAGTTTTAAAGTTTTAAAGTTTTAAAGTTTTAAAGTTTTAAAGTTTTAAAGTTTTAAAGTTTTAAAGTTTTAAAGTTTTAAAGTTTTAAAGTTTTAAAGTTTTAAAGTTTTAAAGTTTTAAAGTTTTAAAGTTTTAAAGTTTTAAAGTTTTAAAGTTTTAAAGTTTTAAAGTTTTAAAGTTTTAAAGTTTTAAAGTTTTAAAGTTTTAAAGTTTTAAAGTTTTAAAGTTTTAAAGTTTTAAAGTTTTAAAGTTTTAAAGTTTTAAAGTTTTAAAGTTTTAAAGTTTTAAAGTTTTAAAGTTTTAAAGTTTTAAAGTTTTAAAGTTTTAAAGTTTTAAAGTTTTAAAGTTTTAAAGTTTTAAAGTTTTAAAGTTTTAAAGTTTTAAAGTTTTAAAGTTTTAAAGTTTTAAAGTTTTAAAGTTTTAAAGTTTTAAAGTTTTAAAGTTTTAAAGTTTTAAAGTTTTAAAGTTTTAAAGTTTTAAAGTTTTAAAGTTTTAAAGTTTTAAAGTTTTAAAGTTTTAAAGTTTTAAAGTTTTAAAGTTTTAAAGTTTTAAAGTTTTAAAGTTTTAAAGTTTTAAAGTTTTAAAGTTTTAAAGTTTTAAAGTTTTAAAGTTTTAAAGTTTTAAAGTTTTAAAGTTTTAAAGTTTTAAAGTTTTAAAGTTTTAAAGTTTTAAAGTTTTAAAGTTTTAAAGTTTTAAAGTTTTAAAGTTTTAAAGTTTTAAAGTTTTAAAGTTTTAAAGTTTTAAAGTTTTAAAGTTTTAAAGTTTTAAAGTTTTAAAGTTTTAAAGTTTTAAAGTTTTAAAGTTTTAAAGTTTTAAAGTTTTAAAGTTTTAAAGTTTTAAAGTTTTAAAGTTTTAAAGTTTTAAAGTTTTAAAGTTTTAAAGTTTTAAAGTTTTAAAGTTTTAAAGTTTTAAAGTTTTAAAGTTTTAAAGTTTTAAAGTTTTAAAGTTTTAAAGTTTTAAAGTTTTAAAGTTTTAAAGTTTTAAAGTTTTAAAGTTTTAAAGTTTTAAAGTTTTAAAGTTTTAAAGTTTTAAAGTTTTAAAGTTTTAAAGTTTTAAAGTTTTAAAGTTTTAAAGTTTTAAAGTTTTAAAGTTTTAAAGTTTTAAAGTTTTAAAGTTTTAAAGTTTTAAAGTTTTAAAGTTTTAAAGTTTTAAAGTTTTAAAGTTTTAAAGTTTTAAAGTTTTAAAGTTTTAAAGTTTTAAAGTTTTAAAGTTTTAAAGTTTTAAAGTTTTAAAGTTTTAAAGTTTTAAAGTTTTAAAGTTTTAAAGTTTTAAAGTTTTAAAGTTTTAAAGTTTTAAAGTTTTAAAGTTTTAAAGTTTTAAAGTTTTAAAGTTTTAAAGTTTTAAAGTTTTAAAGTTTTAAAGTTTTAAAGTTTTAAAGTTTTAAAGTTTTAAAGTTTTAAAGTTTTAAAGTTTTAAAGTTTTAAAGTTTTAAAGTTTTAAAGTTTTAAAGTTTTAAAGTTTTAAAGTTTTAAAGTTTTAAAGTTTTAAAGTTTTAAAGTTTTAAAGTTTTAAAGTTTTAAAGTTTTAAAGTTTTAAAGTTTTAAAGTTTTAAAGTTTTAAAGTTTTAAAGTTTTAAAGTTTTAAAGTTTTAAAGTTTTAAAGTTTTAAAGTTTTAAAGTTTTAAAGTTTTAAAGTTTTAAAGTTTTAAAGTTTTAAAGTTTTAAAGTTTTAAAGTTTTAAAGTTTTAAAGTTTTAAAGTTTTAAAGTTTTAAAGTTTTAAAGTTTTAAAGTTTTAAAGTTTTAAAGTTTTAAAGTTTTAAAGTTTTAAAGTTTTAAAGTTTTAAAGTTTTAAAGTTTTAAAGTTTTAAAGTTTTAAAGTTTTAAAGTTTTAAAGTTTTAAAGTTTTAAAGTTTTAAAGTTTTAAAGTTTTAAAGTTTTAAAGTTTTAAAGTTTTAAAGTTTTAAAGTTTTAAAGTTTTAAAGTTTTAAAGTTTTAAAGTTTTAAAGTTTTAAAGTTTTAAAGTTTTAAAGTTTTAAAGTTTTAAAGTTTTAAAGTTTTAAAGTTTTAAAGTTTTAAAGTTTTAAAGTTTTAAAGTTTTAAAGTTTTAAAGTTTTAAAGTTTTAAAGTTTTAAAGTTTTAAAGTTTTAAAGTTTTAAAGTTTTAAAGTTTTAAAGTTTTAAAGTTTTAAAGTTTTAAAGTTTTAAAGTTTTAAAGTTTTAAAGTTTTAAAGTTTTAAAGTTTTAAAGTTTTAAAGTTTTAAAGTTTTAAAGTTTTAAAGTTTTAAAGTTTTAAAGTTTTAAAGTTTTAAAGTTTTAAAGTTTTAAAGTTTTAAAGTTTTAAAGTTTTAAAGTTTTAAAGTTTTAAAGTTTTAAAGTTTTAAAGTTTTAAAGTTTTAAAGTTTTAAAGTTTTAAAGTTTTAAAGTTTTAAAGTTTTAAAGTTTTAAAGTTTTAAAGTTTTAAAGTTTTAAAGTTTTAAAGTTTTAAAGTTTTAAAGTTTTAAAGTTTTAAAGTTTTAAAGTTTTAAAGTTTTAAAGTTTTAAAGTTTTAAAGTTTTAAAGTTTTAAAGTTTTAAAGTTTTAAAGTTTTAAAGTTTTAAAGTTTTAAAGTTTTAAAGTTTTAAAGTTTTAAAGTTTTAAAGTTTTAAAGTTTTAAAGTTTTAAAGTTTTAAAGTTTTAAAGTTTTAAAGTTTTAAAGTTTTAAAGTTTTAAAGTTTTAAAGTTTTAAAGTTTTAAAGTTTTAAAGTTTTAAAGTTTTAAAGTTTTAAAGTTTTAAAGTTTTAAAGTTTTAAAGTTTTAAAGTTTTAAAGTTTTAAAGTTTTAAAGTTTTAAAGTTTTAAAGTTTTAAAGTTTTAAAGTTTTAAAGTTTTAAAGTTTTAAAGTTTTAAAGTTTTAAAGTTTTAAAGTTTTAAAGTTTTAAAGTTTTAAAGTTTTAAAGTTTTAAAGTTTTAAAGTTTTAAAGTTTTAAAGTTTTAAAGTTTTAAAGTTTTAAAGTTTTAAAGTTTTAAAGTTTTAAAGTTTTAAAGTTTTAAAGTTTTAAAGTTTTAAAGTTTTAAAGTTTTAAAGTTTTAAAGTTTTAAAGTTTTAAAGTTTTAAAGTTTTAAAGTTTTAAAGTTTTAAAGTTTTAAAGTTTTAAAGTTTTAAAGTTTTAAAGTTTTAAAGTTTTAAAGTTTTAAAGTTTTAAAGTTTTAAAGTTTTAAAGTTTTAAAGTTTTAAAGTTTTAAAGTTTTAAAGTTTTAAAGTTTTAAAGTTTTAAAGTTTTAAAGTTTTAAAGTTTTAAAGTTTTAAAGTTTTAAAGTTTTAAAGTTTTAAAGTTTTAAAGTTTTAAAGTTTTAAAGTTTTAAAGTTTTAAAGTTTTAAAGTTTTAAAGTTTTAAAGTTTTAAAGTTTTAAAGTTTTAAAGTTTTAAAGTTTTAAAGTTTTAAAGTTTTAAAGTTTTAAAGTTTTAAAGTTTTAAAGTTTTAAAGTTTTAAAGTTTTAAAGTTTTAAAGTTTTAAAGTTTTAAAGTTTTAAAGTTTTAAAGTTTTAAAGTTTTAAAGTTTTAAAGTTTTAAAGTTTTAAAGTTTTAAAGTTTTAAAGTTTTAAAGTTTTAAAGTTTTAAAGTTTTAAAGTTTTAAAGTTTTAAAGTTTTAAAGTTTTAAAGTTTTAAAGTTTTAAAGTTTTAAAGTTTTAAAGTTTTAAAGTTTTAAAGTTTTAAAGTTTTAAAGTTTTAAAGTTTTAAAGTTTTAAAGTTTTAAAGTTTTAAAGTTTTAAAGTTTTAAAGTTTTAAAGTTTTAAAGTTTTAAAGTTTTAAAGTTTTAAAGTTTTAAAGTTTTAAAGTTTTAAAGTTTTAAAGTTTTAAAGTTTTAAAGTTTTAAAGTTTTAAAGTTTTAAAGTTTTAAAGTTTTAAAGTTTTAAAGTTTTAAAGTTTTAAAGTTTTAAAGTTTTAAAGTTTTAAAGTTTTAAAGTTTTAAAGTTTTAAAGTTTTAAAGTTTTAAAGTTTTAAAGTTTTAAAGTTTTAAAGTTTTAAAGTTTTAAAGTTTTAAAGTTTTAAAGTTTTAAAGTTTTAAAGTTTTAAAGTTTTAAAGTTTTAAAGTTTTAAAGTTTTAAAGTTTTAAAGTTTTAAAGTTTTAAAGTTTTAAAGTTTTAAAGTTTTAAAGTTTTAAAGTTTTAAAGTTTTAAAGTTTTAAAGTTTTAAAGTTTTAAAGTTTTAAAGTTTTAAAGTTTTAAAGTTTTAAAGTTTTAAAGTTTTAAAGTTTTAAAGTTTTAAAGTTTTAAAGTTTTAAAGTTTTAAAGTTTTAAAGTTTTAAAGTTTTAAAGTTTTAAAGTTTTAAAGTTTTAAAGTTTTAAAGTTTTAAAGTTTTAAAGTTTTAAAGTTTTAAAGTTTTAAAGTTTTAAAGTTTTAAAGTTTTAAAGTTTTAAAGTTTTAAAGTTTTAAAGTTTTAAAGTTTTAAAGTTTTAAAGTTTTAAAGTTTTAAAGTTTTAAAGTTTTAAAGTTTTAAAGTTTTAAAGTTTTAAAGTTTTAAAGTTTTAAAGTTTTAAAGTTTTAAAGTTTTAAAGTTTTAAAGTTTTAAAGTTTTAAAGTTTTAAAGTTTTAAAGTTTTAAAGTTTTAAAGTTTTAAAGTTTTAAAGTTTTAAAGTTTTAAAGTTTTAAAGTTTTAAAGTTTTAAAGTTTTAAAGTTTTAAAGTTTTAAAGTTTTAAAGTTTTAAAGTTTTAAAGTTTTAAAGTTTTAAAGTTTTAAAGTTTTAAAGTTTTAAAGTTTTAAAGTTTTAAAGTTTTAAAGTTTTAAAGTTTTAAAGTTTTAAAGTTTTAAAGTTTTAAAGTTTTAAAGTTTTAAAGTTTTAAAGTTTTAAAGTTTTAAAGTTTTAAAGTTTTAAAGTTTTAAAGTTTTAAAGTTTTAAAGTTTTAAAGTTTTAAAGTTTTAAAGTTTTAAAGTTTTAAAGTTTTAAAGTTTTAAAGTTTTAAAGTTTTAAAGTTTTAAAGTTTTAAAGTTTTAAAGTTTTAAAGTTTTAAAGTTTTAAAGTTTTAAAGTTTTAAAGTTTTAAAGTTTTAAAGTTTTAAAGTTTTAAAGTTTTAAAGTTTTAAAGTTTTAAAGTTTTAAAGTTTTAAAGTTTTAAAGTTTTAAAGTTTTAAAGTTTTAAAGTTTTAAAGTTTTAAAGTTTTAAAGTTTTAAAGTTTTAAAGTTTTAAAGTTTTAAAGTTTTAAAGTTTTAAAGTTTTAAAGTTTTAAAGTTTTAAAGTTTTAAAGTTTTAAAGTTTTAAAGTTTTAAAGTTTTAAAGTTTTAAAGTTTTAAAGTTTTAAAGTTTTAAAGTTTTAAAGTTTTAAAGTTTTAAAGTTTTAAAGTTTTAAAGTTTTAAAGTTTTAAAGTTTTAAAGTTTTAAAGTTTTAAAGTTTTAAAGTTTTAAAGTTTTAAAGTTTTAAAGTTTTAAAGTTTTAAAGTTTTAAAGTTTTAAAGTTTTAAAGTTTTAAAGTTTTAAAGTTTTAAAGTTTTAAAGTTTTAAAGTTTTAAAGTTTTAAAGTTTTAAAGTTTTAAAGTTTTAAAGTTTTAAAGTTTTAAAGTTTTAAAGTTTTAAAGTTTTAAAGTTTTAAAGTTTTAAAGTTTTAAAGTTTTAAAGTTTTAAAGTTTTAAAGTTTTAAAGTTTTAAAGTTTTAAAGTTTTAAAGTTTTAAAGTTTTAAAGTTTTAAAGTTTTAAAGTTTTAAAGTTTTAAAGTTTTAAAGTTTTAAAGTTTTAAAGTTTTAAAGTTTTAAAGTTTTAAAGTTTTAAAGTTTTAAAGTTTTAAAGTTTTAAAGTTTTAAAGTTTTAAAGTTTTAAAGTTTTAAAGTTTTAAAGTTTTAAAGTTTAAAGTTTAGTGACTATTTGAGAATATTGATTACTTACGATGGAATAAGCGGAGCTGGAAGAACCTGACCGCTCGGTCTTCCTTGAGGTAAAGGTGGAGCGTTGGCGTTGCCAGGCCTATTTGGAACAGCTGGAGCAGGTCTACCACTTGTTGGAGCTGGTGGAAGGTTTCTAGCGTTAGTCGTAGGAGCACCAACAGAACTTGACGTGCTCTGAGCCTATTGAAAGAAATTTGAAGATAAACATATTATTAATTCATATATTCACACACACGTACACACACAAATGGAATGTATATACATCATATATATTTATATATACCTATACTGTAAAATCTCATAAAGATTAAAAATTCGTCCAAGACATGAAATGTTCGTCTTTTCCTTAGCTTTTAGATGACCAATTGCATAAAACTATCTTTATAATTTTTTAATTTAAAAAATACAAAACTATTTAACAAATACGAAATAAATTACTTAGAGGTGGCTTGTGCCGCAGGACATCTCTAACTAGAACCTTGCTCGACCGTCGGTTAACCGGTGGAAGTGATTACCGTAGAAGTTAGGGCAGAAGTTAGGTCAGGCACAAAATTATGTGCTGTAGGGTAGTTAGTGCATTGAAGTGTAAAAAGCTGTTAAAAGAATAAAAAGGAAAAAAATAATAATAAAGTGCGGTCTATAGGTTCATTGAAAGAAATACCCCTCTCGCCGCTCGAGACTTCGCATTGTGGTGACAGCGGAAAAAAAAACATTTGAAAAAAATACGGAACGCTATTCGAGAGGAGGTATTGTACCGCGAGTGAGTTTTAAATGAAGAAAATTATAATCAGGTGAGTCTGCATTTAAATTTTTTATATACAGGGTCCGGCACTCGAAGTGTAACCAATTAAAAAGGCCATAAATTCAGTTTGGAAAATTGGAATGGAATGGCTGAAAAACAACGTTCTGAACTTCATCACGTCCACACAATGGCTCTCGAATTCACCAGATGCGAATCCAATGGATTATTCTCTTTGGGCCATTTTGGAGAGCAAAGTCCGAACTAAAAGATACACCAGTCTCGAGGCGCTGAAAAAAGTTATTGTCCGCGAGTGGGCCAAAATACCTGCAAGTCACATTCGGCCAAACGAAGCAACTCCTTCGCTCTCTCAAGCCATCAAGTCAAGGCAAAAGGTGGTCATATCGAGCAAAAGTGAATTGATTCTAAATTTTGTATTATTTTTACACATTTTGTACTTTGAATTAAGTAAAAGTAATTTTCCAAACTGAATTTATGGCCTTTTTAATTGGTTACACTTCGAGTGCCGGACCCTGTATACAGTGGATAAATAAACGCACGACAAGGCAAGTTTATGAACCCAGCATTGTGTACATTGTCGGTACCAGTGATATCCGCGGTCATGCTGAAAAATTAAGTTTCTTTTTCTTCACTTCGGTCAGGTTTACGGGCGCTAGAGTAAAAATAAAGCTAGGAATTATTGCGCACGCAGACAGTAAGAATAACAGCGGTCAGGTACATAATTGACTGAATGCATACGAAGTTCTGATCGTACTAATAATCAACGTCCGCGCGAGTATTTCTGTGCTAAGGAAAGCACATAATAGACATATTGATAAAACGAGCAAACGCAGCAGACACAACCACGTACACATATCGACAATAATATCATTGGGTAGCTTTTGCACTTGACGCGCGCGCGAATGAAATGAAATAAAAAACAGACATATATCTGACTCTTATATTTGACAACCGCTTATGCTCCGGCAATGATTCTTGGTTCATATTTTTGCTACCAACTATATCATAAGAAAAATATCGGAACAAGTAGTTTTGCATTTTAAATTCAAAGTATCTTAAATAGTACCAATAAATCTCAAATGAAACGGTAGAACGTTTTCTCGTACTAATTAAATATATTGAAACCCATTCACGATGACGACATGTCATCCACGATTCAAAGTAACAACCTATGCACATATCCGAAATAGTGACAAAAAGCGCAAACAATGCATTTTAAACCACGCGCATAGCAGCGGTATGATGAATGATGATACATACAGTGTAAATAATAATAACAATAAAGGGTAATAACTTCGCGAGATCGACTTCGCCAACGATTGAAACATTATTAGCGCAGATTAAATTCTCGTATGGTATGTAATACTAGGAAATTTGAAACTGTGTTGGCCATGGTCAAAATATTGCGGCCTACGATGATTTGTAGATGTTTGGAACATATCAAATTTGCTATGACTAACAAGTATTTCGAGATTCCAATCAAAATATTAAACTAATATAGATTGCATGAGTTGTAACAAAATAATAAATTACATTTACATTTTATGCTGGTTAGAGTTGCACACGATGCTAACATTTGTGTGTATGGTATATCATACGGTGTAATAATTTCGTGTAAAAAAGATTTCTAACAGTAGTTTTGCGTTTCCCATAATTTTCAACACATAATATGATGGAACTGATGTTATCAGTTCATTCGATTCAAATTTTAAAACCCCTGTGTTATAATGGATGTGGTAATACTAAAAGTACAGCGCAAAAATTGCAATTCCGGGCGAAAGTTGCTCGTGCAGGGCTTCTTATTGAGATGTGTTACACAATGACCAGTAATTTAAAACTAGGTCAAGTTTGTTTACGATGATTGTTCTTTTTGTTTGTCGACCATAACCACGGTCAAGATCGTAGTTTTTCACTGTTAAATAATGATAGGTAGTCGACGGAAATCGTACTGGTGGGGGGTAGTGAAAACAAAACTATTAGAAGCGCACAGCGTGTTAGAAAAATTCCTGCATATGTTAAAAATGATGCTCGTAAAAACATACAACTGAAGTTTTACAAAAATACAAGAGTATAAAAATGAAATGAAGAGCTACTAGTTAAAAAGATAAAGCGGCATAGCGAATTAAAGTCACATTTACAATGGCGAACAAAAATAATATTGAAGGCGGTGGTGCCTATCGATTTCCGATGTTGGATACAATACAATGTATACCAGAATTTCATGGTCCGGTTAATGAACTAGAACCATTTTTATGTCAAATAAGTAATTTTGCGGAGCAAATCCCGCAAGAAGCGAATGAAAAACCTTCAGCAAATGTGATACTTATGAAATTAAAAGGAAATGCCGCAACTTTTATTAATAGAATAAGAGCCAACACAATAAATGATGTGTTCCAAAATTTGAGAGATCAATTTGCAGTAGAAGTAGAAGTAGATTCTTATCAGGATCGAAACTCTTGAACAAAAATATGGAGAATCTTTTGAAGAGTACGCTGAAAGAGCGCTACAAATAATGGAATTTGTGTTTTGAAAATTTTAGCAGATCAAATTTGATATCATTGCTATTTATGCATATTTCATATTCGTCGAAATAAGAAGATGTTTCTTCTTATTTCGACGAATATAAAATATCCATAAATAGCAATGATATCAAATTTGATCTGCTGAAATTTTCAAAACACAAAAATAAAGAAAGTAATTTTGATGGAACTTTTGTAATAGTAAACAGTAGATCAGCATACAAAGAACTAGCCGAATTGATAGATTTACCACACGGTTTAAAAGACTATTTGAATGGAAGAATATTCGCAATTCCAGAGCATAAGATATGGGTATTAGTTTTAAATTGATCAAGTAAATCACTAACCGACACAAAAATTCTATTAGATGGGTTAGTACATGGTTTCAGTAATTGTCCCGAAGACATGAGAGTTGCGAAAAACATTCAGATAATTTCCTACCGAAATATGCAGAAAATTCCCGAATCAAATGTACTGAGGTTCATCGCAGAAAAATTTAATAAAATTTTCACCCTATACGCACCAGAAAAAGACAGAATGTGGGTACCAGAAAAAGATCGCGAAACTTTATTGAAAGAGTTCCACGATGCTCCTCTAGGTGGACATGTTGGAAGTAAACGAATGGCAGAGCGTATGAGTCCACTGTTCCAATGGACTAATATGCGCAAAGATATCGAAAATTATGTAAGACAATGTGATTCTTGTCAGAAGAATAAAATTGGCCGTTCGAATAAAATTCCAATGAAAATTACTACGACATCATTGGAACCATTCGAAAAGCTGTACATGGATATAGTAGTACTCCCAGAGTCTGACTGGGGTAACAAATATGGCCTTGTTATGCAAGACGATCTGACTAGGTATTTAGTTGTAGCACCGATGGAAAATCAAGAGAGTTCCACGGTTGCTAAAACTTTTGTGAATAACTATATATGTAGATTTGGGACACCCGCTGAATTAGTAACGGATAATGGGTCCAATTTTGTTAGTTCATTAATGAAAAATATCTGTAAAATTTTAAAAATTAGGAAAATTACTACTTGTACATATCATCCGCAGGCAAACCTAGTCGAAAGATCCAATAGAGAATTAAAAACATATCTTAGACAATATGTGGGTAACGATCCTAGAATATAGGACCAACTTTTACCATTTTTTACATTTGAATATAATACTACAATTAACGCTTCAACGGGTTACACTCCGTTTGAGTTACTTATTTTATTTATTTTTATTTATTTATTTAATCAACAGACAAATTTAAGTCCTAATGATTGTTTTTAAGTATATTTAAAAAATTTTCGCTTATTCGGCTGCATTCGGCTGGCTCACAAGTAACTCTTTCAATTGCAGCATCATGGAGGCAATAATCAAACCGCAAAGGGTCTTTCTTACGAGTGAACGTGATAATGGAGCATTTGCTAATGTTTAAAGCTATTCGGTTGATCTCGCACCACCTTGAAAAAATGGTCAGTTGACGCTGAAGGTATGAAGCATCCTCTGCACTCTTGATTATTTGGTATAACTTTAAGTCATCAGAAAAAGATAGTCGTGGGCCTTCTAGTGAGTAATTTACATCGTTGAAATAAAGGGGGAAAATCAGTGGACCGAGATGGCTTCCTTGAGGTATTCCGGAAAAAGCAAAGAACTCCTGCGATAGGCTGTCATTGATTTTGACCGCCAGCCGTCGATTGCAGAGATACGATTGCATCCATCGAAGAATACTGGAACCGAAACCCAGCCTATCCAGTTTGGTGATCGTGATAGCGTGATTGATTTTATCAAAAGCTGCGGAGAGATCCGTGTAAATAGCATCCGTTTGGAAGCCATTAGACATAGCATCCATTATGTACGTCGTAAAAGATAAGAGATTAGTAGCAGTGGAGCGTTTCGGCATGAATCCGTGTTGAGTTTCCGCGATGTATTGTTTACAGTGGTCGAAAATTGGTTTAAGAACTACTAATTCGAACAATTTAGGTATGGCGCTTAGGGCAGTAATTCCACGATAATTGTCAATGTTCTTTTTGTCTCCTTTTTTGTGAACTGGAAACATGTAGGAAGATTTCCACATAACGGGAAAGACTCCGGTCGTGAGTGATAGTTGAAACAGTTGGCATAAAGGAGTTACTATTGCACTTGAACATCTTTTCAAGACAACTGCCGGAATACCGTCGGGTCCAGGCGAGTGTGAAGGTTTAAGTTTTACGATTGCCGTTAGTACAGTGTCGATGTCGATATTGATTAAATTCAAAGACTGGCTCGATATGGGAACATTAAGAGCCGCCTGAGAGATTTGGTACGGGCTTAAGGTCTCTCTAGAAAAAACGCTGGAAATTTTTTTCCTAAACATATCGCTTATCTCTAGGGTGCAGGAACCAGTTTGTTGTTCGTAAAACATTGTCGAGGGTAGGTCCGATTCCTTTCTTAGCTCATTTACATGTTTCCAAAATGATTTCGGATCAGACTTTAGCCTCCTTTGCACATTGCGCAAATAGTTAGAGTAGCAACGCTTGGCTGTCTTTTTGTATACTTTATTTATTTGCATGTAATTTTGTCGAAACACTAAGCCGCCATTCTTCGAGTATTTCTTCAATGCGGTCCTTTTTGAACTTTTCAAACGTGTTAGCTCTGCGGTTTGCCACGGAGCCTGTTTGGAGGGCTGAATAATTCGCTTAGGAACGTATTGATCGATTGCATACGTCATAACGTTAGAAAAGGATTGAGTCGCAAGATTAACATCGTCGTTGTCAAGAATTTCACTCCAGGTCAAGTTAGAGAGAAAAACAATGATACTATTGTAGTCGGCTTTTTTGAAATTGTAGCTGACGATGCGAGAATTATATCGGTCGTGCGACGATCCATCTGATTCGAGTACAATGTGGAGCGGAGGGTGGTGTCTAACGGATTTCACCAGAGGAAAGGGTGCTGCGATAATTCTGGGTGCACAATCGGATTGGCTCGAGAAGCAGAGGTCGAGTATTCTGCCATTCTCATTTTGAACGTGATTCACTTGACGTAACAGGTTGAGACTGTATCGGTCAAGCAAGTTCGTGATACCAGTGCGGAAGGATGAATGTAACGGATCTACCTACAGGAAACCGTCCGAAGCGGGGATACATTTCAGGTCGGGAAAATTGAAATCACCGATAATAAGGATTTCATCACTAGGTCGCATATGAACGGAAGTAATTTCGTCTATCGATTGTATATGCGTATCGATCAGTGACAGGTCACGTATCCGGTCCGGTGGAAGATAAACCACACAGAGAAATAATGATGAGTTATCACTCAAACTGATCTTCACACATACTTGCTCAACGTTGTTTTCAGAAGCGTTCTGCAAAAGCTGTGCTTTCAAACGACGACGAATAGCAACAAGAACTCCACCACCGATGATTTTGTTACTATTGCGGGAGCTGCGATCGGTTCGAAATACTTCGTAATTGCTATCGAATGCTTGTATGGACAGCGTATTTTCGGTCAGCCAAGTTTCTGTTAATGCGATGATATCAAAACAGTCGTCCGAACAGGCTAGTCGGTAGTTCTCCAAGCATGAATTCATACCGCCAGCGTTCAGATAATAAACGTGAATTTTTAAAACGTTTCGAAGAGCAGGTAGTCTATGTAAGTTTGAGCTGGAAGCAGGGAGGCAGTCAATTGTTGAATTGTGCAAGTTGCTAGTATACTTGCCGGCGGCGACGGGTTGGAAGACCTCTTCACCGCTCTCGCACACTGGACCGGGACGGTTGACGAGCGCTGGCTGCGATGGCACGACTGTGGCGAGAGGATCAGAGGCTTCCATAATACCAACTGCATTGCGTCCCAGTGTCCGGTGAGTAGAAGTCATCGAACTGGAACCGGAGAACGAATCAGCGCATACATAACTGGGAAATGATAAATACTTGCCATGGAGAAAAGTTTGGAAACCCACCGCATCCGCCCACAGGACCGGGACGGCTGATGAACGCTGGCGGCGACGGCACGACTGGGGCGGGGGTGTCGGAGGCTTCCATTAATCGAACAACGGTGCGTCCCAGTGTGTTACATCCAGTTATTGTCGAGCAGCATCCACTTGCGGCGATGCAGGCGTGGGAGACGGGTCCACTACAGGAGGAATTCGAAATTTTTGAGTATATTTGTCACTGGAACATGAACGACGTTATCGCCTATAAGTTTAGATCCCGATTGGCACTCGGAAGCTTTTTGTTCGATATCAAGTCCACGAGGTCTTTTAGCCGGGCGACGATTGTCCAAGGATGGCCAGGGCCGATTGAATGGATTGGGTGTCCGTGGAGTCGGTTTAGATAACGCTTTTATCTCACTCTGTAAGCCGTTTATTGCCTCCGTGAGTGATAGCAATGGCGACTTCTCGTCTGCAGCTTTCGTGATAGAGCGGAGGTGCGAGTTCTCGAAGAAACTAGCGCAAGCATCACACATCCAGAAAAGATTTTTTTGATGCGATGTAAAATACCCCAAAAGAGCACGTGAGACTCAGTATCCACGGCAAACTACTGAATCAATACCGGTAATGACTTGACTGCATTTAGCACAATTTTTCTCCATGTTCCTCCAGGGAAGCGCCTTTGATCAGGCTATACACCAAGCAGATGAAGTATGCGAAGAACTCGATCAAGACGATAGCTTATTGTTTAAGCTGTACGCTGTACAAATAGCACTAAGCACAGCACGAATAAACGTAAATCACTAGCCAATATGCAATTGATGGCCAAGAATAACACCTCACACAGATTCAAACAGCATATAGTCAAACACCAGTTGAAATATGAACTATATAAAGATGCGGAAAACAGTTTAAATTGCAAAAAAACGGACTTTTAAAAACACAACAAACTTAATTGAACAGTGTTCCCAGAGTTTACATGGGACACGAGCAAATATTCCTAATTCAATGTACAAATATAACAATGATGGAATGTACTATGAAGATTATGTGAATGAAATGCGGTCATCATTCAAGCGATTGCATCATCAAGCACGAGAAAATTTAATTCAGTCAAAAGAAAAACGTAAGGAGCTGTATGATAAAAACTCCAACGAATGGCAACCAATGTGGGGGGACTTGGTGTTTGTCAAAGCCAATCCCACAGGCACAGGCCAAAAATTACAATCACTTTGGAGAGGACCATATGAAGTAGTCGCTCTACCTAGTGAACAAACAACAACAATTAAAAATGGAAACAGGCTTGAGAAAATCCATAATAATCGCTTGAAAAGATATACCGAATGATCGATGAAAAAAAAAACTCGTAATCACTCGAAAGATTTTAAATATAAATATAAATAACCAAACTTTTAAACCAAGTATGCGATTTTGGAACACAAAATCAAGATGTAATTCAAGTTAACAAAATATGAAAAATTATTAGCAAAAAAAAATCTTCGACAAAGCGATGTTGTTTGAATATGCAACATAAAAGTGTAGATAAGTTAATGTAAAACGAATAAAAGTTATTTAAAAGTGTACGACTAGATATCAACACGAACAAAACATTGAAGAATGAATCAGGGTTAAAAGTATCAAAGGAGAAATAATCCGTTTTGAAAAACTAGAATACGTAAAACAATATACAGGCATTTATAAAAGAATGGGAAAACTTAAAACTACAACCCAACATTATGGCTATGATGCGTTACAAAAACAGAAAAAAACGGGATTAAAACAAAATCAATGTTGTCAAGATGTTAACTGAGTATGAAAACCAAATGAGAACTTAAAATCAACTTAGAGGGATCAATGGATTACGGAAAAAGTTATGTAAAAAAAATATTCCACGCATGAAAATCAGTGGGATAACAGTAAAAAGATAACAAGAAAATATCATAAAAGAGAGAATTATGAGAAACATTTTTGCTTACAATGGAAAGCAAACTTAATACAAGGGAAACAATATCAAGTAGTAGTAAAAGGATGATGGGATATAACTACAAGGGGGTACTCAATCGGGTTTTTTTTCATAGTTTTTATAGATTCAAAATAAAATGACATGATGAACATTAGGTCAGCACAAATATATTGATTCATAGTTAGACATTAAACTAATACGATGAAAAATAAAATTCAACAATAACGTAATGGAATTAGAATACGACTAAACGTTAGAGGACAACAAAATGAGAAAGATATAAGAAACTAGTGGACAGAGTAACGAATACCAAAACGACGTTGGCCAACATATAATTCCTATGCCATAAAGGTATTTTAGAAATTTCTTCAGTATGAGTGTGGAAACAAGTGTCTGTGGACAAGGGGAGCCGGACCCCAGAATGAAAAAAAAGTGCGCACTATTTGAAAGGAATGGCAATATGAAATCAAATTTTGTGATAATTCTCAATACTCAAACAAGACAGACAATCGTAATGAAACAAGAATATGAACCTGAAAATCGGATTTTACTTGGAATCTCAAATTATTTATGACAAAATAAATACAATACTCAACGAATCGTACAGGGTCGTATAAAGGAATACTACATAAATAAAATCAATAGGGAATTAATTAATAATACCGAAGATTAAAAAAAAACGTGTTGAAAGGATGAAGGGAAATACAATTCATATGTGAACATAAAAGAAATCAATAAACCACTTTACAATGTATACTAACATATATATATATATCGGATTTATTCACAATTTGTGTTCAAATTAATCTAAAAGAGAAATCTAAGTATGTTTTCAGATCAATATAGACCGCCGAAAACACACCTCAGTAAGTAAGGGGAAATAGTTGCGGCATGGAACTGATCATTCGACCCGAATGAAAAGCAAAAGCCAAACAGAAGGAAGGAAGATAACCAATGAAGGAAAAACAAATCAAAAGGACAGAGATAAGCAATATGTAAGCAGCATTCATGGTAAGATGAGCTGAAATATCGCATGGAAGCGAGTTGCAGAAGTTGAAAAAAAGTATAATAATTTGAGTAGAAACAAAAGATTTACAGAAAACGGACTCCTGCAACAATCTTCCCATGCCACAACTCTAACGAAACGTTCTACTTTTACAGGTTAAAGGAAAGCTAATAGTATGTTGATTGCCAAAGATAGATTAGATTGATAGAAAGAGTGTACAAAAATAAACTGAAATAATAAAAAAAACACGATCCTACAATTGTTTACGAAAATTGATTTGTATATACACGCGGTGGAAACAATACATTATAGAAAGGATAACAATTGAGTATTAGGTACAAGTTACAGCTATGCAAGTTTATTAGGAGATTATTTGTAAAAGAAATCGGAGCCCTGGCCAACGTGTGCGTCCAACGTATTCATCGCGGTCTTGCAAGAAGGAAGGATGTCGGTAGCACAGCAAAGCTACCTAAGAGAACGAGAGGGTGTGGTCGAATGCGGTGGCAAGTCGAAGACAAAGGGGACCGTGGACCCATCAAGATGTTGGAAATATGAACACAAGAGCCTGTAAACCGGAAGAAGGTGCAAATTCGGTATTGGGGGCCATAGCAACGAATTGAAGTAAAACGCAGTCGACACAGTTAAAGACGATGCGCGGGTGCACCACAAAAGTCCAAAGTGCTATCCCGTGCTCCACACGCAATAAGACAAGAAGGAAGTAAACGCAGTCGACATCGTCGAGAATGATCTGCGCGGGGGTGCCACAAAAATACGAGGTACTACCCCGTGTCTCACTCAGTGGGCATCGTCAAAGCTCAACTGAGTGCCATGAACAAGCATAGAAAAAAGTCAATGATCATTGTTAAATCCAACACGAGAAAGCGACCAGACGAAACATTTTTGGAGATACGCTAGAAGCCTCAACTCATCGGGCAGAATAATGCAGTAGTTTCGATGACACCTAAAACGCAAACGAAACAGCGATTAATTATTAAACTATGGTCAACAAACCGGAGGATACTAACTGAGATGTTTGATTATGAAAAACCCGGACGAGAAGAAGGAGCTACTATGGAGGAAACGACACGGCACCCAGAGTCCGAGACTAGCAACCGTTCGATCACCCCACCCCACAGAGAAGGTACAGACAAAAGCGACTACAAGGCGGCACTGGGACTGGAATGGAAGCACACGCTACGGCATTGTAAGGTTAGAGAAGCTAACTTCATTAAATAATTAAATGGAACAAAGTAATATGTAACAAATGAATATGTAAACAGAAAAAAACCAAAAAAATAATTAATCTTTTGTAACAGCAATCTTAGGGCTAAAAGTTTTACATTCCGATAATACAACCTTTTGATTTACTACCCGCGCCGATCAACTTGATGTTATCATCAAGTTCAGTAAGTAAGGGGGCATGCAACAGCCCTAATTTTATCATAGATCAGGCCGAAATCTATATCTTAGCTAGTACAGATAGTAGATCAGTAAAGTTTTTGCAATACTCACGGCTGGCTATTTTAACATATTGCATCTGTATTGTATTCTGTATCTGTGAAAAAACTGTACCACCGAGCGAGTTGATTGATTATGTACATAAGCGACGCGATCGCATTGAATTCACGTATACCCATAGGTGGTAGTTATAGGTGGTAGTTAGTCAACCAGATATATGTAAAGCTGGAATATATATATATAAATATAGCTTTCGGTTAGGTACTTATATTTTGAGTATAAAAAGGACGGTTTTTGATTTTAGCGAGGCTTCTTGGTTCAACTGTTGGACCCAGAACACCGGAGCTCGTCGTTGTTTTTCCACTTTGCATCCGTTGGTCGATCTACTTCCTTGTTTGTAACGCAGGCGGGGAATCAGATTAACCAGACGACCAGAATTAGTATCGGCTTGTAACGCAGGACGGTACTAACTGGACGAAGGACTCCACCCCAAAGTCTACAAGCGTGTAGCATTTATTATTTTTACGTTTCGTCTTTGACTCATCAGTGCAGAGCAGTTCAAATTGAACTGCTTAGTGCTAAACTCGGCAGTTCAATTTGAACCGCTAAGCAGACGTAAAATTTCTGCTACTTACAGAACATTTTTTGTTTTGTAACGGAGTGCAATGTCTTTTCTGACGTGCCGAACGAAAACGCGTTTTCGACTCTTTCTGGCCGATGCAGGTTTGGTCATTTAGGGGTTAGCCAAATTTTGTGCTAGGGCACATAACCGTTTTTATTATTTTTACGTTTCGTCTTTAACTCATCAGTGCAGAGCAGTTCAAATTGAACTGCTTAGTGCTAAACTCGGCAGTTCAATTTGAACCGCTAAGCAGACGTAAAGTTTCTGCTACTTACAGAACACTTTTTGTTTTGCAACGGAGTGCAATGTCTTTTCTGACGTGCCGAACGAAAACGCGTTTTCGACTATTTCTGGCCGATGCAGGTTTGGTCATTTAGGGGTTAGCCAAATTTTGTGCTAGGGCACATAACCGTTTTTATTATTTTTACGTTTCGTCTTTGACTCATCAGTGCAGAGCAGTTCAAATTGAACTGCTTAGTGCTAAACTAGCATTTGTTGCGCAGGTGCTGCAAACTATAGACTCCATCTAGACTTAGAGGTGGCTTGTGCCGCAGGACATCTCTAACTAGAACCTTGCTCGACCGTCGGTTAACCGGTGGAAGTGATTACCGTAGAAGTTAGGGCAGAAGTTAGGTCAGGCACAAAATTATGTGCTGTAGGGTAGTTAGTGCATTGAAGTGTAAAAAGCTGTTAAAAGAATAAAAAGGAAAAAATAATAATAATAAAATGCGGTCTATAGGTTCATTGAAAGAAATACCCCTCTCGCCGCTCGAGACTTCGCATACGGACGGTTCTCTGTTGAATGGTCTTGCTGGTGTCTACTGTCGTGAAATGAGGCTAGAGAAGTTTCATCCACCTAATAGATACTTTACTGTGTTCCAAGCAGAAATCTACGCGATTCTGTGTGGAATAAAATTGGCACTTTAGCAGAGAATATGTGGTAAACGTATTTATTTTTGTTTCGACAGTCAGCCAGTCTTAAAAGCACGCAGTTCGAATGATTCACGGTCGAATCTAGTTATCGCATGTCGAGCTCAAATTGGAGACCTCAGCATTTCAAATGCTGTTTACTTCTTACTCGGCCTTTCTGGTATAACTGGAAATTAATGGGCTGATGAGGTGGATAGAGCTGGTGCAACG
The DNA here is from genome assembly GCF_030247185.1 of Malaya genurostris. Classification (NCBI taxonomy): domain Eukaryota; kingdom Metazoa; phylum Arthropoda; class Insecta; order Diptera; family Culicidae; genus Malaya; species Malaya genurostris. Next base: position 155,503,965 of record NC_080571.1, read on the forward strand.
AATGATTTCGTTGGTCTTGAACCAGCTTTACAACTTTCAACTAGTTGGATAAAGCACAAGATTCGTTCTTGGGCTGCATCGAAACATGCATGCTACTGGCGCAGCTTGCAAACTTGCGCTCAGACAAAAACATTTTTACCAGATTCGAATCTCAAAATGTCAAAGTGTCTACTGCATTTCTCCAAGCATCATTGCAGTACTCTGGTCAGAGCTCTGACTGGACATTGCAAACTCAATTATTACATGGCTACTATTCAGCGCGCTGAATATTATTCGTGTGATTTGTGTGAAAGCGATTACGGTACTTCATATCATCTGATATGTAACTGTCCCGCATTGACGCAACTACAAATCCGGGTTTTTGGTTCTGCATACATGGTTGAGTCTGTGTATGCGGAGCTAAAATTAAAGGATATTCTATCGTTTCTCAAACAATGAGGTAAGTAGCTATAATCAGAAAGGTTCTTCGTTCTTCCTGGAGTAAATGAATCCTTTCTGTATTGACTTCGAATAGGTTTTAGCAGATTGTTTGGCATCCTTTATAGGGTGCCGAATTTACTTCTGCTCGTACATACTGCGAATCGTTCTGCATTCTCCCGGGAATGCAGAATGGTGTCACTTTTGTAAAATCTGTAAATCCTCTCGGGGGTTGTAGGTTTTATTAACTATGCATTTTCGCACCTGCAGATCGTTCAGCATCCTTTCGAGGATGCAGAACGATTTGTTTCTTTATGTTTTGTGCTGTTGTCCCACCTCACCCACTTCACAATTCCCTTCCATGTTCTTTTTATCCTTCCCTTTCCATCAGGAAATTGATGAAAAGCTACGGCAAGGCACAAATCTTCAAATAACTAGGGGAATGTGCCACTTGAGCCAATTTGTTCTGATTCCTGATGTGAAATATCCATCTCCTCTGTGTGACGAAGAGCAAGTGTAATTTTTCCCTACGTACTGACAACATCTATGAGAGCTCTTCTCTTTCACATATATACATCATCTTTAAATGGAGTATGCACGCATCATGTGATCACTTGGGTGTATTTAGGCTAGAGCACGTGAGAGCGATTCATGCGAAGAAAATGTGGTTCTCTCGCACCAGCTTTCCTTTTTGTGTACTGTTTGCTTGCGGAATCCTCAGTGTAGAGAACTAAAACTTGCACCAGCGTGTATCACTCTAGTAAAATGCCATCACTGCTTTGCAGATAATAAGATAATTTTGTAGATTATTATTACTTTGTTCTCTTCTGTGTATTTTGTGTGCTTTCTGTTTTTTTTTTAATTTTGCAATGGCGGGTTAAACAACAATGGTAGTTTACTATCATGGTGTTTTCTTCTTCTTTTCATTTTCATAGTTGTTTTATATTGAATAGAATATTTGAACATTTTGATCGACATCGACAATACTAAATAAGTTTTGCCAATTTATAGTATGCAGCCTACGTTTGATTTCTTCAGATCTGTTTTATTATATTCCTGAGCTTCCTCGTACTCCAACTCAATGGGTAAAGAAGTTGTATGAATAAAAATCGAATATTCAATTGCTGTGTGATATGCTCCTTCTCTCCATAGTGGTGTCAATGATTTACTCACGCAAATTTTTTCAGTGCAGTTTGTGAATAGAAGATTTAAGTATGAACCTTGTCTATTTTTTACAGAATTTACTAGATGCAGACTAAAACGGAAATTTTGTCAAATAAGAATTATAGGGTTTCATTCTCCCGACGATTGGAAGTAAGACAGATTCGTTTTCGATGACTGTGTTAAAATCTATATTTCGTTGGTTAAAGTCTCCATAAATGTGAAACTTCGTTTCTGGATTAATTTCGAAGGTGATAGAAATTTGAAGATAAACATATTATCCATTCATATATTCACACACACACGTACACACACAAATGAAATGTGTATATATATATATATATATATATATATATATATATATATATATATATATATATATATATATATATATATATATATATATATATATGTATATATATATATATGTATATATATATATATATATATATATATATATATATATATATATATATATATATATATATATATATATATATATATATATATATATATATATATATATATATATATATATATATATATATATATATACTATAAAATCTCAAAAAGATTAAAACAAGATATGAAATGTTCCTTGTCTTTTCCTTAGCTTTCAGATGATCAATTGAATAAAACTATCTTTATAATTTTTTTAATTGAAAAAATACAAAACTATTTAACAAATACAAAAAAGTTTACTTGGGCCTAATTTATTTTCTTTTGTTAGTTTAAAGTTTTTTAGTTGATGCTCCAAAATTGCGTTGAAAAATTAGTTTTCGAGTACCAAGCAGATCATTGCGATATACGACTCTACTTCAAAATAGATTCCACAGGACTTTATTTGGAAGTAACGAACCTATAACTGCGTGCACACGAGCTTCTACTTCTGTTGAAACAATTTTTGAGTTTGATGAGCCTTTCCGTCGCTTCGCGGAAAGAATGAAACGAGCTACATTTTAAGGATCTTTTTTTTATGTGTTAATTTATTTCACTTGACTTTTTTTTGTGTTTGTTATTTAAAAGATAGTGGTTTTTGCGCCTGTCTGAGACTGGTATGAAATTTGTTCAACTCATATATTCTCACTCTGTCGGTTCGTTTAGACATATGTACGATGAACCCAATAAGAAATAAATAAATAAATACATAAATCAGTAAATAAATGAATAAATAAATAAATAAATAAATAAATAAATAAATAAATAAATAAATAAATAAATAAATAAATAAATAAATAAATAAATAAATAAATAAATAAATGAATAAATAAATAAATAAATAAATAAATACATAAATAAATAAATATATAAAGTTAATTAAATAATTTGCAATACGGACGGTTCTCTGTTGAATGGTCTTGCTGGTGTCTACTGTCGTCAAATGAGGCTAGAGAAGTCTCATCCACCTAATAGATACTGTACTGTGTTCCAAGCAGAAATCTACGCGATTCTGTGTGGAATAAAATTGGCACTTCAGCAGAGAATATGTGGTAAACGTATTTTTTTTTTGTTCCGACAGTCAGCCAGTCTTAAAAGCACGCAGTTCGAATGATTCACGGTCGAATCTAGTGATCGCACGTCGAGCTCAAATTGGAGACCTCAGCATTTCAAATGCTGTTTACTTCTTATGGGTACTCGGCCTTTCTGGTATAACTGGAAATTAATGGGCTGATGAGGTTAATAGAGCTGGTGCAACGAATGATTTCGTCAGTCTTGAACCAGCTTTACCACTTTCAACTAGTTGGATAAAGCACAAGATTCGTTCTTGGGCTGCATCCAAACATGCATTCTACTGGCGCAGCTTGCAAACTTGCGCTCAGACAAAAACATTTTTACCAGATTCGAATCTCAAAATGTCAAAGTGTCTACTACATTTCTCCAAGCATCATTGCAGTATTCTGGTCAGAGCTCTGACTGGACATTGCAAACTCAATTATTACATGGCTACTATTCAGCGCGCTAAGTATTATTCGTGTGATTTGTGTGAATGCGATTACGGTACTTCATATCATCTGATATGTAACTGTCCCGCATTGACGCAACTACAAATCCGGGTTTTTGGTTCTGCATACATGGTTGAGTCTGTGTATGCGGAGCTAAAATTAAAGGATATTCTATCGTGTCTTACCCAATGTGGTAAGTAGCTATAATCAGAAGGGTTCTTCGTTCTTCCTGGAGTAAATGAATCCTTTCTGTATTGACTTTGAGTAGGTTTTAGCAGATTGTTTGGCATCCTTTATAGGGCGGCTGAGTCACCCGCCGTCGGGAGCGGCGCCCCTCGCACACCAACCTGTAATCCACCCGTTTGCTCGGTCTATTTGAAGCTAACTGCTATCCCTTAGCCTCGCATTACAAAGCCGCAAGGCCCGCGAAGTTCCCTTTTTATTTTATTTTCTAGTTTTTATACCACGGCGACAAAGCAACCTCGGCAGCGTCAAGCCGCCTAGGTAACGCAGTCCGAGTAGTCCAAGCACTAACCGGAAAACCTGTAATCCAATTGTTTTCGGCTGTTATGTATTATTTGAAGTATTTCCAGAACAAATCGAATCTTAAGAAAATGTGTAAAATTGGAATTATGCCAAACAACAATTGTGCCAAATGAAGCAGTATGTGTTTTGATTTTATGCGAAATGACATTATGCTAAACAAATTTATGCCAAACAAATTTCGCCCGAATAACGTACACTCCACCGATCCAATACATCGCTTGTCTTTAATGTTCAAGAAACGCCTGCAACGATAGGAGTTGAAATAATGTTTAATCCATTTAGTAGTGTAATAATACTTTTCTCATGGGCGTTTATATAAAAAAATGTAAATGTATTCAGCTCGAAGTATGCTGCATTTGAATTTTTTGACCGCTATTTCCGGAACCGAAAATCGGAACAGACCAACTCGGTTTGATTTCGTTCGATATTCATTAGGCTTTTAATTGCAATTCCAGTTCCCGTGACTTCATAAGGCTTCTGATTCGCATATTCGATGTTCTTGTGGCTAAAAACCATTATCAAATCGACAAACCACATGAATTGGTTGTCAATTTGTCGAAGATCGAGTATAATGTTATTTAGCAGATTTTTAAACCTCTGTTATATCCCAATCAATTCAGACATAATTCTTCACTCTGCAATATGTTTTGTCACAATAGTAGAATTCACACAACAATTTTGAGTATTCACGTCATTGACGTCCCCGATCAGATATTTATTCCTCAAGTTTCGATACTCTTTGAATAAACACCTGGTGATAATCACCTTACGGATAGTCAAATGGTGAGATAAATAAGTCCTCACAAATTCCACAAATTATTATTATTATCATTATTATTAAAAGAGAAATATTATATTTCCTGCAGTACTGCGACGAAAGAAGAATATAACTTACACTGTGATATTAACTGTTATATATTGTATCATAGCATATTATTTCATATATTATTATATTATATTATAATATTTTATGCTATATTATATTGTACTATATTATTATGCTCAATTATATCGACAACGGAGTGGGGTAGGGAGTGCATCTGGATATCTTACAAGTGAATGACTGGATGATAGTGTGGATTGCCAACCTAAGTCACACAGGGAAAGCTTTTTGTTTTTCTCTGACGGTCTGAAATGAGTAAAACGCATTCTCCTAATAAATAAACCATCAGGCGGGTTTAGCTAGTATAGCGAAATTCGTTATTATATGGACGGATGTTCTTACTGGAAGACGCCGGGTCCTCAAAACCAATTTCGGTCTTCTTATCAGCAGTTATATGAAAGTTCTCTTATAATCAAATTAGGATCTACTTAAATCTACCTGCATACACTGGTAATGCCTCGAACTGATGGTGGCTTCTCACATTCACACATACATACGTACCTGGTCATAATCACCTTACGATTCTGGTACTAGATTCCGGAACTGAATTTAGTTTCGAAATTATAGAACTATATTGCCATTGAATTCTGAATTCCTTAAATCGGTTCTTTTTAGAATCATTAATACATTCCCAGAGAATTATGTGAAATTCTAATTCACTATACTATATACGTCTCTTTTCATATCGCAGACCTATTGAATCATTGATCAATCCAGCGAATTGATGTTTTCTTTACTGGTAGATTGTAATCGATTGTAAACGCAACTCGTCACTTTCCGTCTCGAAAGCCTTCATGAAAGGTTCTTTCCCGAACCACCATTATTTCATCATAAAGAACTATACCGATTATTTTGTAGTTTTGAATTGTGTGTCAGTATGTTTGATGTTACTAATCCATAGTTTAGTTTAGGAGCATCGTTTCAAATTCTAGTAATCATTTTAGGGGAAAGCTAGCAAAATTCACACAAACCATAAAAAAAATTGAAGCACCCGTGCTAGTTTTATTCGTTTTCACGTCATCCAGTTATATCTCTGAAATTATACACCCATACTTTTTACAGAGCTTTTCATGCGATTGAAATTCTGACAATAAACAAGAATTTCAATCGAGTTCTGCAGGGAAAGCGAAGGAGGATTTGGACTATTAATTAATTATACGTATTCTAATGAAAGAAAATTCCATATTCAATAATCTTTTGAGAGAATATTGATTGTTATTAAACTGCAATAGATTTCGATATTGTATATGCAGTTTGTGCAGAGTGTGGATGTCTAATTTCAATTCGAAAGTGTAATTCGATTCTGCTATAATTCAATTCTTTGAAATAATTTGTAGTGAGTAATACATATGAATTCTTAACGATGATATGGTTGGTGGTTAACTTTTTGATGCTAGTTGTGTTGCAATGACTAGTGAAAATACGAGGTCTGTTCAAAAAGTTCCCGGAATTTTTTAATTGCGCGCGTCTGGAGAGTCCGGTGGTCAAATTTTTTTTATTGTGTTGGTACATATGTCCCTAATGTATGGTGAAATTTTCAGCTGTATTCATTGTTTACATTCTGTCTTGCAGCGGCTGGTGTAGACGTGTTTTTTTGAGCTCGGCGATTTTTGTCTTGGTGACGCTGGGTGCTTCCACGTGGACGATTGTGCTTTTGTTTCGACATCATAACCGTACACCCATATTTCATCACCAGTTATGACCCTTTCAAGTAAATTAGGATCGTCGTTGACGTCGTTTAACAGCTCCTGAGCGATGGTAATGCGTTTGTTTTTTTGATCAAAATTCAGCAGTTTTAGAACGAATTTTGCCCGTTTCATGCCCAAAACATTTGAAAAAATATGATGGCATGAGCCAACTGGTATGCCAACTTCATCAGCAACTTCTCTAATAGTGATTCGGCGATCATCCATAATCATTTTTTCCACTTTTCCCACATTTTCATCGATTATTGACGTGCTGGGTCAACCGGAGCGTTCGTCGTCTTCAACGTCTTCGCGGCCATCTTGGAAACGCTTATACCACTCGTAAACACTTGTTTTTTTCATAGCAGACTCACCGTAGGCTCTCTGTAACATTTCGCACACTTGGTTACACTTTATTTCATTTTTCACGCAAAATTTAAACAATGAATACAGCTGAAAATTTCACCATACATTAGGGACATATGTACCAACACAATAAAAAAATTTTTGACCACCGGACTCTCCAGACGCGCGCAAATAAAAAATCCCGGGAACTTTTTGAACAGACCTCGTACATATTTTGCGTAACCTTTGAACGATTTTGGAAAAACAATAATCCTCTTGTAGGTCATTCTCGCCACACAGCATATATTTTCCGATATTTAGGCAGTAGCCCTTGATGAAGTAGGTAAGGTTTGCATTCTTTATTGCTGTGGTACCCTATAGTCAGCGTAAGTATTCGTAATGCTATGGTTCATGGTAGTATCGGTGATAACTTAGAGAATGTGTGGCTCGACTCTGCGAGAAGCATGCACTCACGTTGTGTGGCATTCTTAAGTACACCGCGGCGTGCGTCGGACAGTACCACAAGTGGCGACGAGGTGAAAAAAAATCTATGAGAAGAACGATGATTACAAGTGGTCGAAACCACCGAAAATTGGAAAGTCAATATTAGGCCGCCGTGTTGGTGGTGTGATTTGTGGCGAAAAGAATACTGCGCAGTGAAATATCTACCGGAAGTCTAATCAAATTAAGTTAAAAGGCAATCTGAAGGTGAGTTGAAAAATGCTGGGTTGTTACGAATTAATAAATGAATATTCAAAAGTTATTCTCAACCGGAAAAAAAAAATAGTAGACCGGTTGATAATACGCAAGAGATAATTAAACTAAATAAACGTATGTTTTCAGGATAATGGAAGAAACGGAGCAAATAATCCAGACCGTATCGTTATTCAGTCCCGCGTCATACAACCTGCCACAGTTTAAATTTTCGCATCTACCTACGTCAGAAATAAGAAATGCTTGGAATGTTTGGCTTCGCTGGTTTGAAAATGTTATGGTTGCATCAAATATTGCAGATGGCAGAAGTCGCAAAGCACAGTTGCTTGCGATGGGTGGAATTGAATTACAGAGTGTTTTTTATGGAATACCCGGTGCAGATGTTGCTGACTTGGATGGTGAAGATCCGTACGAGAAAGCAAAACAGAAACTCAATGAGCATTTCTCTCCGAAGCAGCATGAAAGCTTCGAGAGGTTTCAGTTCTGGTTGATGTGTCTAGAGAAGGATGAACCAATCGAGAAGTTTTTGCATAGAATCCAACAGAAAGCAGAAAAATGCGTTTTTGGCACGAATGAGCAAGAATGTCGTCAGATTGCGATCATTGATAAGATCATTCAAAACGCACCCGAAGATCTTCGTCGGAAACTACTGGAAAAACAACAATTAACGCTCGATGACGTGTCAAAGATGATTAACGCGTACCAATCCATAAGACATCAAGCTGCTCAAATGACCAACCAATCTAAACCGCAAGTTGACGTTCATAGATTAATAGTTAAAAAACGAGGCTTGCCCTTCTATAAGGATTCTGGGATACCAGCATACAAAGCAAAATGTTATCGCTGCGGAAGGCTTAAGCATCCTGAACTGGAAAAGTGTCCGGCCGTTGATAAAGTTTGTCACAGATGTCAAAATATTGGCCATTTTCAAACGATGTGTAGAACTAATGGAGGAAGGGAGCCGATGAGAGGGCAGAAACGCAGATATTCTCCTACGACAACAGGCTACCCTTGTGATCACCGTCAGCAACGTAAGTTTGTTAGACGCGTAGATACTCATAAGGAATACGTCCCTAAAGAAGAAAAACTTTCTATATACCAAATTTCGAGCGAAGACGATGAATACCTCTTATGCCGAGTAGGAGGGGTAGAAATCGAAATGATCATTGACTCTGGTTCAACGTACAATCTCATCGATGATACAACCTGGGAGCTTTTGAAGCTCAAGGATTTTAAGTACAATTCGCAAAGATTTGATTCTTCGAAACGGTTCCTTGCTTATGGCAAAGTACCATTGAAGCTTCTAGCTGTATTTGACGCTGTTCTTGAAATCTCGGATGCGGCTGAAATCATTTCATCTAATTGCACATTTTATGTGATTGAAGATGGTCAACAACCTCTCCTTGGAAGGCTCACAGCACGAAAATTAGGTTTGCTTCGAATCGGATTACCAAGTATGCTTAGGGAAGACATCAACCACGTAGCTGGACCGAAAACTTTTCCTAAAATTAAAGACTTTAAACTGGTTCTACCTATCGACCGAAGTGTACCACCGGTAATTCAGCCGCTTCGTCGTTGCCCTGTCCCAATTCTTAATCAAATGAAAGCAAAGTTGGAGGAGCTGCTAGAAATGAATATCATTGAGCGTGTCACAAAACCAACATCTTGGGTATCTCCACTGGTACCAATTATAAAAGATAACGGCGAGTTAAGATTGTGCGTAGACATGAGACGCGCGAATGAGGCGATCCAGAGATTAAACCACCCTTTACCAGTGTTTGAGGACTTATTAGCAAGATTCAGTGGTGCAAAATACTTCACTACGCTCGATATCAAACAGGCCTTTCACCAAGTCGAACTGTCTGAAGAAAGTCGTGATATAACCACCTTCATAACCAACTGGGACCTGTTCCGTTATACGCGTCTCCTATTTGGTGTAAACTATGCGCCTGAATTTTTCCAGAATCTCATGGAGAGTATTCTATCTGAGTGTAATAATACAGTAGTATTCATCGACGACATAGTTATCTGGGGGGTTACTGAAAAGGAACATGACGAGTCGGTTAAGAAAACACTATCAGTAATAGCGTCTTACGGTATATCGCTCAATGTCCAGAAGTGTAAATTCAAAAGACGGGAAATTGAATTAATTGGTCATAAAATGTCTCAAAATGGGGTTTTGCCTTCGGAGCCAAAATAAACTCACTACTGCAATGCCGTGCACCACGGACCAAAGAAGAGTTGCGGAGTTTTCTCGGTCTGGTGACGTATGTTTCTCGATTCATTCCAGATCTCGCAACACTGAGTCATCCTCTCAGAGAACTTTTGAAGGGATATAATCAGTTCGAATGGCTTCCAGAACATGAACAATCATTCGAAGCACTTAAACGTCAGATAGGTCGTGTCGATTACCTGGGCTATTTTGATCCTAAGGATAACACAATTTTGGTAACTGATGCTTCAGGGGTTGGCCTCGGAGCGGTTTTAATACAAATAAAAGAAAATCGAGCCCGTGTAATAAGTTACGCATCACGCAGCTTGTCAGAGACAGAACGTCGATACCCACCTATAGAAAAAGAGGCCCTAGCCATTGTCTGGGGCGTCGAGCATCACCGTCCCCTAGAGGTGTTGTTCACTGCAAAATCCCGTCCAACAGCTCGAATCGAGAGATGGATACTCAGGTTGCAGGCATTTAGGTTTCGAGTGGTTTACAAAAAAGGATCTTCTAACATAGCAGACACACTTTCACGTCTAGCATCTCATGTACATGATCAATCTTGGCAGGAAGATTCGGAAGTCTACATCCGGAGAACAGCTGCTAATGTGTTAGCAACACTGTCTCCCGAACTACCAGGTATGGATTATGACAGAGACACGGAGGCAACAATTAGAGTAATACAAGAAACTGCAGCAATTGATATTTCTGAGATAATTGAAGCCACGGCGAACGACGAAGAAATGCAGGCCGTGAAGTCATCGATTTTGGAAGAGTCGTCGTCGAATCTAGCGAAACAGTATTCGGCTTTCCGCAGTGAATTATCGTTCGCTAATGGATTAATTATGCGAGGCTCAAAACTAGTTGTACCTATGAATTTAAGGAACAGGATGCTAATGCTCGCACATGAGGGCCATCCAGGGCAATCCTGCATGAAACGACGCCTCAGAGAACGCTGTTGGTGGCCAAACATGGATAATGAAATTATAAAGGTTTGCGAAAAATGTGAAGGTTGTAGACTTGTCCAAATTCCCGATCCACCAGAACCAATGCAGCGCAGACCATTACCAGATAAACCATGGATCGACATAGCCATCGATTTTCTTGGTCCCTTGCCGAGTGGAGAATACATATTAGTTGTGATAGATTATTTCAGTAGACACGTTGACATAGAAGTAATGACAGTAATTACGGCTAAGGAAACCATTAAACGATTGTGTAAAATATTCGGATTGTGGGGAGTACCGCGCACAAAAACGCTGGATAATGCGAAACAATTTGTTGCTGGCGAGTTTCACGATTTTTGCAAGTTGAAGGGAATCCACCTAAATCATACTTCACCATACTGGCCTCAGGCTAACGGTGAAGTAGAACGCCAAAACAGATCTTTGCTAAAACGTTTGAAAATCGCAAATGCATTGTACGGCGATTGGAAAGCTGGTATGGAACAATATCTGGAAATGTATAACAATACACCACATTCGACTACTGGGAAATCTCCAAACGAACTACTTCAAAATCGTCGACTTCGGTTCAAGCTTCCTAACTTAGAGGATTTAGCAACTGCAGTCCCATCAACAGAACACGGAAATAAGGATGCTACTCGAAATTTTTTGGGAAAGGAGAGAGAGGATGCTAAACGCAGATCCAAGTCTAGTAGCATTTCCGTACTCATGCGGAATCTTCATCCTACGAATAAACTCTCTACCAACTTTCTGCAGGAAAAGTATCTGGTAGTAGAGCGAAATGGAGCTAATGCCCGAGTTCGATCAGCGGACACAGGTAAAACGTATGACAGAAACGTGTCACATTTAAAAAAGATTCCAGGTACACTCTTGTTAGATACTAAAGAAGAAATTAACGATCCAACTGAGAAACCCTCTGAAACAGCTATGCCACGACGATCTGTACGAACTCGAAAACCACCTGTCCGTTTTGATTAAATTAACTCATTAAAAAAAAAATAAATAAATAAACATAATTACTTCTTTATTATTTCTTTATAGAAAGGGGGATGTGGTACCCTATAGTCAGCGTAAGTATTCGTAATGCTATGGTTCATGGTAGTATCGGTGATAACTTAGAGAATGTGTGGCTCGACTCTGCGAGAAGCATGCACTCACGTTGTGTGGCATTCTTAAGTACACCGCGGCGTGCGTCGGACAGTACCACAATTGCCTTGTCTGTTGATATTTTAATAACTTTATTGTTTACTGGAAGTGGTTCGAGGAGCATATTATATTATGTTCTACTATATTATTTATTATTATACTGTTGAATACGAGTTGTGATGAGTATATCTATAACAAATCATAGCTATACTGATTCAAAAATTTTTTCGAGATTACATAAACATTGCAAGATGAATTACAATCTAAATTTCCACCATCAACTTCGATGCCTGTTCCTATGAAATTGAAATCTCTTCATTTCTATCTTTTTGTAGGTATCAGTCTGCTGTTCAGAAGGCATTTTATACTACTGACAGACATGTGATTTCCGTACAATGATTTCTGCACAACGCTGTACGCGTACAATGATGAGGTGACAGACATGTTTTACGCACAGAAAGAATATACGCAGTGAAACGAAACAACTCAAACTTAACTTGATTTCCCAGCTCAGATGATCGATAATATAGAAAAGAAAAATTTTTGCGGTTTTAAGTGTATTCCTAGTAACTGATTTATAACAGATTTAATCAATGCCTCTCTGAATTATTAAACTAATTTTGTGTGTGAGTGTTCTTCGGATAACAGTTTCACTCATATCAAATTTTAAGGTACATTTATGACACGGTTGTTTCTGGGATACATGATTTTTACCTTCATTATTCAAATGTAACTAGCATTAGGGAAAACTTGGTGTCCATAATTTTGATGTTCTACCGAAACATTCACAAACATTAAAAAATAGAAAATGGAGGAAGTATGAAAGACTTTTAGAACTAATTTTCGGAACACTAGCACTATTTTGTATGCAACGGAGCTGATTTCTTCCCAAAAGGTGATGAATCACCAAATTTTGTTTGTAAATCATGCCTAACTTTGCAAAATCCGAAAAATTTCAAGTTGTTCAGTAATTATTCCTTTTTTACCCGCATATTCACAATAAAAATAAGAGCACATAAACTTTTAACATTGAGCCTCAAAATAGTATATAAATCTAAGATATTCTTAGATATTCTGGCACACACATATTCCAAAAAAAAATGCTTTCAACGAAACCGTTTATTCATTACGAAATTTTTATAAAAAGGATTATGTTTATCATAAAGCTGATTTTAAAACCTTCTTGAATTTGAAATCATTCCGAAATAGATTTGACATAGGTGCTTCGTTTTACTTCATAACGCTTATAAAAAATGGTCTACTATGCTGGAATATAATCTTATAATGGTTTTATTTCGATTTTGGTGAGTTTAAAGTTGTGACTACACAATTAGTTTATTGATGTATTGGATATTTATCGTTTATTATTACCACGTGTGCATTCAAAATATGAATTATTATGTGTTATAAATCCATTTCAACAATAAATTTACTTGTTATTGAATAGAAAACAATAACTCAATATTGCTCAATGCTAATTTTATGTACAAATACGAATATATTGTTTTCCTTATTTGTATTTAAAAACTTCACCAAATTTATGAACTTTTCTTTGTTTGACTGCTTTTTAGAAATAAGCTACAACGTTGATAAAGTGTAGTTTTATGGTGCTGGTTAGCAATTTACCGAGATTTTCTCAAAATAAAACAAAGGTTGTTTATTATTTGATACTCAGAAGAAGGAAATATTGTTTCGTGAGTTCACCATCGCTCGTCAATGGCGCTGGTAGCAGTAAACAGTGATGTGATTTTGCACAGTACAACGATGAATGACCGTAGTACGGAAATCACCGTTATATCATGATGCTCGCGTGATACCACCGTGATTTAGGGTGACAGACATGTGATTTCACGGTGTACAGTGATTCCGATATCACATGTCTGTCATAAGCATTAGTTTTGTTTCTAAAATAGCATTGACATCGGAGAAGTCTGTAAACATTTTTAAACCGTTTATTGCATTTGCAATATCGTTCAGTAAAGGTCTGTAATTTTCCAATCTGATGGTATGAAAGATTCAGTGGCGTCCGGTCTTTATCAATCTATTTCCAGTTTGTATGGTGAATAGTTCAAGGTTTCTCGCCAGGTCGTAAATTTGAATGATTTGCAATAATATAACAATGATGCCCAGAATAGTTGTCGTTAGTAGTTGTGTCCGCTTTGACTAAAACGAGAAAAAAAGAATAGAAAAAAATAACGAAAGCTCTAACAGCAGAAAAATTATTTCCGGATGCGTCGAAGTTTTTCTTTGTGCAGTTGCATCTATGTATGTATGCCTAAAGAGTGTATCGATAAGTAGTTAACAACATTCAAACAGTTGTTACTCTGAAATGGCTTATTTTTATGCAGCGTGTTTTACGGTGACATGTTTGTTTACATGTCAATAACAGCTGCGCAATCGATTGGTTTCGGTACGGTTTATCGTTTCAATGATGAGTCGAATTGATCCGGAAACGCGAAAGAAAATTCTGCACACTTGGTGCTCAGAAAGTGGTGTCACGTACAACGAAATTGCAAAACGGGTGAAAGTGCACCACACCAGTGTCAAAAATATTATCGAGAAGTTCGGTAAGACCCTTTCCATGAAGGATTTGCCCCGATCCGGTAGGAAAACGGGTCACAGCCAGCTCGCCCGGGACTTAAAAGTGGTTGAGTACATCAGGGAAAACCCATCGGCGTCGACGCGGGATTTGGCCAAGCAGTTCAACACCAGCATCGTGATGATTCAACGGATCAAAGTTCGGAACTCCCTGAAAACGTACAAGAAACAGAAGGTGCCGAAAAAGTCCCTGGTACAGCAAGTTCAGTCCAAAACAAGAGCGCGAAAACTGTATAACCGAATTCTACAGAATAAAGACGGATGCATCCTGATCGACGACGAAACCTACGCCAAGGAAGACTCTCCAGCGCTGCCCGGACCGCAATATTATACGAAATCGGTGTACCAGGACCTGGACGACGCTGACACCATGGTGGCGATGGAAAAGTTTAGGCAGAAGGTGTTGGTCTGGCAAGCAATTTGTAGCTGTTGTTTGCGGTCGTCGATTTTCTTCACGAAGGGCACAATTAACGCCAAGGTGTACGAGGAAGAATGTTTGAAGAAGAGAATGCTGCCACTGTACAGAAAGCATAAGGCTCCTCCTCTCTTCTGGCTGGATTTGGCTTCAGCCCACTACGCCAACTCCGTTCTACAGTGGTTGTCAAAAAATAATGTACAATTCGTGGAAAAGGGCATCAACCCACCCTGCCCGGATCTTCGGCCAACTGAAAGGTATTGGGCAATTGTCAAGCGGCACTTTCGGAAGGAAGGTACAGTGTCCCAAAACATGCAGGAGTTCAAAAACAAACTGGGCAGCTGCCACCAGGAAAGTCACAAAAGTAACTGTGCAGAATTTAATGAAGAATGTCAAGTCCTAAGTGCGAGCGTATCACATAAACTAGGATTTTCTTCAATATAATCATGCATAAAAATGTAATTTTTCTGCAATATATCGAAACACGATGTCAAAATATGTTTTTTTTCGCTTTATTGTTCAATAATCAATGTTGCTAACTACTTTTCGATACACTCCTTAGTTGCATACAGGCATGTCCAAACACTGCACTGCACTGCGTGCTTCGTATAACCACCACCACCGCGTGTATTGAGAATGCCATTGCGTGCCAGTGCACTTCGGCACTGGTATTTCAAGCTTCAGCATACACCGAAACCGCGTGTTTTCAGTATCGTTAAACACCGGAGCCGAGTGTTTTCAATTTCAGGAAGGCACCGAAGAGCACCCATGTGTTGGTTATATTGTCAATCAATTGAATTCAATCAAACGCGTATTGATGAAAAAAGAATTAATCATTCAAACGCATTTTACGTCATATCGTGGCGTTATAGGCGCTTATAGTACAAGCAACGTATATGGCAAATCAGAAACACTCGGCTTCGGTGTTTGCCGAAGTCAGGAACGCTCGACTTCAGTGCTGCCCGAAAATCCGAAAAAGCACCGTTGTTTGGCATTTACACGACCACCGCTATGGGTGCTTTTTCTATTGCGTTCGGTGTTTGTTTCTCAACACGGGCGCGAAGCGCAGCATTCAATACTCCTGGTGGTGTGCTCACGAGTGAAGGTGAGTACCGTGCAGAACAGATTCGTGTTTTTCCCATGCCTATGTATGTATTCCATTTATTAGATCGAACTTGTACTAGTTGGTATCGATCTAAAGCTTTTGATTTTACACCTTGAATTTTGTTATAGAGAGCATCTTTGATTTCTTCGTACAGCTCATCTCTATGTCGGATTATCTCTTCCATGAGGAGAGGGCGTTCTTTTTCGATTAGTATACCATAGAAGACCTCGCGTGGCTTAAGCTGGGCTGTATGGATACTATTAATAAAAAGCACTGTGCACTTCTTTAAAACCGCATTTTGAAAGAAATTTCAATATGTTAAATTTTTCGCTCCGATTTCACGCACGGTCTCCAATGTTTACGAAATCTAAAATTGTTTACAAACTAACAGTGAAAATCAAATCAGCTGATTATAAATTCAGCATCCAGTGTTGGAAGAACAATGAGTAGCTCAAAATGAGAATTTTGGGAAAATTGAAAAAATTCTTCAAATAATATATAAAAAAAACTATGATAAAATTTTATTCTATTAATCTCTTTTACACTTTGTGATATTTTTGGTAGAAATTTTGAGATCAAAAGGGTTTATCCTTATATTTATTTAAATAAAAGAAAAAGCAAGCTAGCCTCACTGCTTTGTCTTGAACCTCATCACACGACGCCAAATGTGGTGGAATGTGCATAAGCTTGATGGTATATGTGCATTGTTTCAAACCAAAAATTTCATTTCATTAGACTATAAACGAATTTCAAATGCAGTTTGCAGCCATGTTTTAATCAATTTTTAGTGTATTTTATTGTTATAGAATAGTAAAAGTAGTTTTGTGAAATGTGATGTGATTTTTTGAAAAAATGTGATATTTTATATATATAGGGTAACAGAGGTATTTTGGTCACTTCATATATTTTGGCCCACCTAACAAACTTTATCAATTTCATCGGATTATATCGATGTTAAGTAACCCATGTTGCATCAATTTGAAGCTAATCACATTAAATTACCTATTGCGGAAGGTTTTTTCATAGATATTACAACACTTGGTGGATATTTTTACAAAGTGGGCCAAAATAAATTCAATCCTAAAGTGGGTCAAAATACCTCTGTTACCCAAAATGAATTTCATAAAAAGGGAAGTCTCGAAGTAAACGAAATTGGCGAGCTTCTGATCCAGTGTTGTCTTTCGAACGATGAAATTTAGGTAAAAGTCGAATATAACTATGAATAGAATTGAAACATAAGTGTGAATTAAAAAAACTAACCCAAAGAAATATACATGTATGGGTAAGTCGGCAGTCCATTTTATTTTGTTGATTTGTAGAACATTAATTGAACTTTGAGGTTTACTTTTTTAATGCTGAAAAGATATTTGATAATTTTTCAAAAAGTTTCTAATTTGATACAGAAAATATAATAATATTATCCATGTACACTAGACATTTGCCAATAAATTATCGTTGTACATGATCCATGACGCGTTGAAAAGTTACTGGAGTGATTTTCAACCCGAATGACAAAAGCAAATATTCGTATAAGCCCCCGTAAAAAAACCATTGATTTTACAGCATAAACAAGTGATTCACAATTAGATCTATGTTTTACAATACATTTTATTGTATCTTGAAAAGATTTTTTCAACGATTGAATATATTGTTTCTACGATTCACAATTGAATTTATTGCACACGTGGTGTTTCAAACAACATGCAAAGTGTACATTGAATTGTTTTCCAAGAAATCATGTATGAGAAAATTTTATGATTTGTACTGTTACGATACTTAACTACCTATACATTATATTGTGATAAGAATGTTCACAATTAATTTAATAGTAAATAACAATACATTAAAATATTTTTCAATGGTCAAAGCAAATCTGCTGAAGGTTTTGTAACAACAAATCGTATTATTTTTCTACAATATTTTTTATTCGGGCCAGGTTTCACGGAAAAGGCTGTTTTTTAATGTCTTTTGGATGGATTTCGACCTGGTGGAATCCAGATGATAGTCAACAACTAACCGCCACCATTGTTGTTCCGTTGCGTCAATTCTTATACAAACAAGAAAGAACCATTACTTTTTCCGTCAAGGGGAGTGGTTGTTCGACGGAAAAGTCGACATCGGATACGTTAGTTTTTAAGAGTAATAGAATTTCTTCGAACGCGCTTGCGGGAAATTTTTATTTATTATTATTGAGCTTATCTGACAATAACATGGTCCTAATGAATATGTATCAGTCAAGTCATAGAATTGTACAACGTAGTACTTTCTGCGAAAATTTGTGAGATGGTTCACCAATATCGAAAAGATGTTCAACAGTGCCAAATGTCTTTTTTTTCGTTTTGCTTTCTCTGTAGAAAGGTATTAGAATTGCTGGAGAAACCGACTTTCGAACGGAGCCGTTCGACTCAGTTCGACGAGATCGGAAAATGTCTGCGTGTGTATGTGTGTGCGCACATTGATCCAAGTTCGAAGATCAAATGGCTGTGACTTTTGGTTCCGGAGATATGATTGTATAAGTGACGACAAAAAGCGTTCTATTTAAACGCGTTCAATTTTCTCAGAGATGGCTGAAGATATATATATATATATATATATATATATATATATATATATATATATATATATATATATATATATATATATATATATATATATATATATATATATATATATATATAAGGGTGCCAAAATTTTGGGATCACCTCTATTTTTGTTAAGCTCTAGTGCTCAAAAGTTTAAGCACCTCGAAAAAAGCCTTCATGCAAAATTTGAACTAAATCGGACATGCTGCCCGGTGGTAAAGGTTTGACAATTTTCGATCTTGAAAAAGCACCATAGGGGAGAGAGTACATGAAATTTCCAAAATCGAAATTTTTTTTGATGCCGAAACTCTTAAAACTGCATGAAACATCGAAATTTAGTGTCATCTCAAAAAAAATTTTGGAATCACCTCTATTTTTGTTAAGCTCTAGTGCTCAAAAGTTTAAGCACCTCGAAAAAAGCCTTCATGCAAAATTTGAGCTAAATCGGACATGCTGCCCGGTGGTAAAGGTTTGACATTTTCGATCTTGAAAAAGCACCATAGGGGAGAGAGTACATAAAATTTCCAAAATCGAAATTTTTTTTGATGCCGAAACTCTTAAAACTGCATGAAACATCAAAATTTAGTGTCATCTCAAAAAAAATTTTTTTTTTTAAATCAACTTTCTGGGAATTTTGATATTTTTTCTAAGTCCCAAAGAGACGATTTATTAAAAAAAAATTTTTTTCGTGATGACACTAAATCTCGACGTTTCATGCAATTCTAAGCCTTCGATTTCGATTTCATTTCATTTCATTTCATTCATTTCATGTACTCCCCCCTATGGTGATTTTTCAATATATATGAAAATTCCACTAAGTGGACTGGGAAAGGTTTTTGCCTTTCTCATATAGAAAGGTTATGCAATCACTTGAAAAACCGACTAGTGAAAATTGGCCCGGAGGGCCAAGTGTCATATACCATTCGACTCAGTTCATCGAGCTGAGCAATGTCTGTGTGTGTGTATGTATGTGTGTGTGTGTATGTGTCAAATAATCTCACTAGGTTTTCTCGGAGATGGCTTAACCGATTTTGACAAACTAGGATTCAAATGAAAGGTCTCGTGGTCCCATACGGAATTCCTGAATTTCATCCGGATCCGACTTCCGGTTCCGGAATTATAGGGTAAAGTGTGTTCAATATTGTACACCGTCACTTAAATCGGCGAAGCAAAAAACGTGAAAATTTTTCTAAACTGGACTCAAAACTAAGCAAATCGATAGTCATTATCAGTAGGCAACTAAACAAATCGATTCCGGCTATCCTGGTTCCCGGTATCCGGTTCCGGAAGTACCAGAAATAGTGGTCATATGTACCAAAATGGATCTCACTCACTTTTCTCAGCGATGGTTTGACCGATTTCCACAAAATTAAATTCAAATGAAAGGTCTTCCGGTCCCATACGGAATTCCTGAATTTCATCCAGATCCGACTTCCGGTTCCGGAATTATAGGGTAAAGTGTGTTCAATATTGTACACCGTCACTTAAACCGGCGAAGCAAAAAACGTGAAAATTTTTCTAAACTGGTCTCAAAATTACACAAATCGATAGTCATTATCAGTAGGCAACTAAACAAACCGATTGCGGCTATCCTTGTTCCCGGTATCCGGTTCCGAAAGTACCAGAAATAGTGGCCATATGTATCAACATGGATCTCATTCACTTTTCTCAGCGATGGTTTGACCGATTTCCACAAACTTAGATTCAAATGAAAGGTCTCGTGGTCCCATACGGAATTCCTGAATTTCATCCAGATCCGACTTCCGGTTCCGGAATTATAGGGTAAAGTGTGTTCAATATTGTACACCGTCACTTAAACCGGCGAAGCAAAAAACGTGAAAATTTTTCTAAACTGGTCTGCAAACTACACAAATCGATAGTCATTATCAGTAGGCAACTAAACAAACCGATTCCGGCTATCCTGGTTCCCGGTATCCGGTTCCGAAAGTACCAGAAATAGTGGCCATATGTATCAAAATGGATCTCACTCACTTTTCTCAGCGATGGTTTGACCGATTTCCACAAACTTAGATTCAAATGAAAAGTCTCGTGGTCCCATACGGAATTCCTGAATTTCATCCAGATCCGACTTCCGGTTCCGGAATTATAGGGTAAAGTGTGTTCAATATTGTACACCGTCACTTAAACCGGCGAAGCAAAAACCTATTTTAATCCACCTAGTGGTGTAATGATGCCTTTCTCATATTACTCATTACGTCATAAATATAACCGTGAAATTCGCAAAAACAAGTGTTTATTGAATAGAAATAGGAAAATTTGTTCGGACCTAATCTCACAAACTCTACAGATCCTGTTTACCCTGTAGTTCCGAAACCGAAAGTAGTATCCACAACAAATTAAGGAATTCCATACGAAACTGTAAGACTTTTCTTTCGAACCTATAAGTTTGGGAAAATCGATTTGACCATCTCCAAGAAAAGTGAGTGAAATCCTTTTTACAGTTTTTATTCACCATTTCCAATTCTTCTGAAACCGGATTCAGATGAACGGAATAGCCGAAGTTGAATCGTTTGCTATTATAATTATTATTATTATTCGTTTTGTGTTTTCTTCTTCTTTCAGTGTTGTACATATTGTCACTCTATATGGCGATTTGAAAACTTTGACACTCATCGCCCTGTAACTGCGGAACCGGAAGTCGGATCCGGATGAAATTTCACAGTAGCTTTAAAGACAGTATGAACATCAATTCAAATCAATATTTGTGAAAATCGGTTCAAGCATCGCAGAGAAATCGAAGTGAATTTAGTTTCAGTAGTTTTTCTTCTCCACTTGCGGTGCTTTCGGAACAGGAAAAGAGGGGACCAGTAGTGCCGAATTAAGCTTTCATGCCCACAAACTAACAAGCTCTGCAAACTAGAAGAATTTATCAGACAGTTTTATGGGATTTGTACCTGTTTTTGACCATCGTTCGTGGAAAAATACTAATGAAATTGGTAATTTTCCACTTATCACGCTTTAGTTCCGGAACCAAAAGTCGTATTAAGATAAGATGTTCTACAAATTTTTAGGATATTAATAGACCTTTCATTTAAATCTTAGTTTGCGGAGATCGCCTAAGTAGTTCCAGAGATAATTTAGTGTAAACATTTTCTCAAATTTTCACATATTACCATATAACTCCGGAACCGGAAGTCGGATTCAATTGAAATTCAATAGCAGGCTATGGGACCATAGTACCTTTTATTTGAATCTTAGTTTGTGAAAATCGGTTCAACCATTTCTAAAAAAAGTGAGTGCATATATTTTTCATTTTTTTGGTACATATCATGCTATATCTCCGGAACCGGAAGTCGGATCGGAATGAAATTCAATAGCAGGCTATGGGACCATGTGACCTTTCATTTGAATCTTAGTTTGTGAAAATCGGTTCAGCCGTCTCCGAGAAAAGTGAGTGCATATTTTTGTTACATACACACACACATACACACACACACGCACACACACACACACGGACACACACACACACACACACACACACACACACACACACACACACACACACACACACAGACATTTGCTCAGTTCGTTGAGCTGAGTCGAATGGTATACGACATTCGACCCTCCGGGCCTCGGTTGAAAAGTCGATTTTCACAGTGATTGCATAGCCTTTCTATATGAGAAAGGCAAAACGTGAAAATTTTTCTAAACTGGTCTCAAAACTACACAAATCGATAGTCATTATCAGTAGGCAACTAAACAAACCGATTCCGGCTATCCTGGTTTCCGGTATCCGGTTCCGGAAGTACCAGAAATAGTGGTCATATATACCAAAATGGATCTCACTCACTTTTCTCAGCGATGGTTTGACCAATTTCCACAAACTTAGATTCAAATGAAAGGTCTCCCGGTCCCATACGAAATTCCTGAATTTCATCCAGATCCGACTTCCGAATCCGGAGTTATAGGGTGCGTATTAGAAGAGTTTGTGTGTCATGTTAGTTGGTGGCCGTACGAACCGACTTCGATTATACCGGTTCTCGGGTTCCGGTGCCGGAAGTGCATATAATAGTGAACCCATTTCGTTCTCTTAAGGATGGCTTACGCCATCAAAGCACTGTTTTATTCTGTATGTTATGCATAAACAATCACTCGGTTTCTTTCAAAAATCGAAGAGAAAATTTTTGAATAGAATACCACAATATTATATGTACATGAGAAAGGCATCATTACACCACTAGGTGGATTAAAACAGGTTTTGCCTTTCTCTATAGAAAGGTATTAGAATTGCTGGAAAAACCGACTTTCGAACGGAGCCTCGGAGACCCATAGTGTTATGTTATATCAAATGGCTGTGACTTTTGGTTCCGGAGATATGATTGTATAAGTGACGTAACCGACAAAAATCGTGCTATTTGAACGCGCTCAATTTTCTCAGAGATGGCTGAACCGATTTTAACAAACTTGGGCTCGTTTGAAAGCTACTGTCGGGCCATTGATCAAGTTCGAAGATCAAATGGATGTGAGTTTTGGTTCCGGAGATATGATCGTATAAGTGACGTAACCGACAAAAAGCGTTGTATTTGAACGCGCTCAATTTTCTCAGAGATGGCAGATCCGATTTTAACAAACTTGGGCTCGTTTGAAAGCTACTGTCGGGCCGTTGATCAAGTTCGAAGATCAAATGGTTGTGACTTTTGGTTCCAGATATATGATGGTATAAGTGACGTAACCGACAAAACACGTCGATTTTTACCGCTCTTATATATATAAGGGTGCCAAAATTTTGGGATCAACTCTATTTTCGTAAAGTTCTAGTGCTCAAAAGTTTAAGCACCTCGAAAAAAGTCTTCATGCAAAATTTTACCTAAATCGGACATGCTTAAGGGGTGCTGCCCGGTGGTAAAGGTTTGGCAATTTTCGATCTTGAAAAAGCACCATAGGGGGGAGTACATGAAATTTCCAAAATCGAAAATTTTTTTTGATGCCAAAACTCTTAAAACTGCATAAAACATCGAAATTTAGTGTCATCTCAAAAAAAATTTTTTTTGAAAAAATCAGCTTTCTGGGACTTACAAAAATTTTCATATTTTTTCTAAGTCCCAAAAAGTCGATTTTTTCAAAAAATTTTTTTTTCGAGATGACACTAAATCTCGACGTTTCATGCAATTCTAAGCCTTTTGGCATCAAAAAATTTTTTTCGATTTCGAAAATTTCATGTACTCCCCCCTATGGTGATTTTTCAAGATATATGAAAATTTCACTAAGTGGACTAGAAGGCTTTTTGCCTTTCTCTATAGAAAGGTATTAGAATTGCTGGAAAAACCGACTTTCGAACGGAGCCTCGGAGACCCATAGTGTTATATACCATTCGACTCAGTTCGTCGAGATCGGAAAATGTCTGTGTGTGTGTGTGTGTGTGTATGTGTGTGTGTGTATGTATGTGCACTTTTCGAAGATATTTGAACGCGCTCAATTTTCTCAGAGATGGCTGAACCGATTTGAGCAAACTTGGGCTCGTTTGAAAGCTACTGTCGGGTCATTGATCAAGTTCGAAGATCAAATGGCTGTGACTTTTGGTTCCGGAGATATGATTGTATAAGTGACGTAACCGACAAAAAGCGTTGTATTTGAACGCGCTCAATTTTCTCAGAGATGGCTGAACCGATTGTAACAAACTCGGGCTCGTTTGAAAGCTACTGTCGGACCATTGATCAAGTTCGAAGATCAAATGGCTGTGAGTTTTGGTTGCGAAGATATGATTGTATAAGTGACGTAACCGACAAAAAGCGTTGTATTTGAACGCGCTCAATTTTCTCAGAGATGGCTGATCCGATTTTAACAAACTTGGGCTCGTTCGAAAGCTACTGTCGGTCCGATGATCAAGTTCGAAGATCAAATGGTTGTGACTTTTGGTTCCATATATATGATGGTATAAGTGACGTAACCGACAAAACACGTTGATTTTTACCGGTCTTATATATATAAGGGTGCCAAAATTTTGGGATCAACTCTATTTTCGTAAGGTTCTAGTGCTCAAAACTTTAAGCACCTCGTAAAACGCCTTCATGCAAAATTTGACCTAAATCTGACATGCTTAAGGGGTGCTGCCCGGTGGTAAAGGTTTGACAATTTTCGATCTTGAAAAAGCACCATAGGGGAAAGTACAAGAAATTTTCAAAGTCGAAAATTTTTTTTGATGCCGAAACTCTTGAAACTGCATGAAACATCGAAATTTAGTGTCATCTCAAAAAAAAATTTTTTTTTGAAAAATCAACTTTCATATTTTTTCTAAGTCCCAAAAAGTCGACTTTTTCAAAAAATTTTTTTCGAGATGACACTAAATCTCGACGTTTCATGCAATTCTAAGCCTTTTGGCATCAAAAATTTTTTTCGATTTCGAAAATTTCATGTACTCCCCCCTATGGTGATTTTTCAAGATATATGAAAATTCCACTAAGTGGACTAAGAAGGCTTTTTGCCTTTCTCTATAGAAAGGTATTAGAATTGCTGGAAAAACCGACTTTCGAACGGAGCCTCGGAGACCCATAGTGTTATATACCATTCGACTCAGCTCGACGAGATCGGAAAATGTATGTGTGTGTGTGTGTGTGTGTATGTGTGTGTATGTGTGTATGTATGTGCACTTTTCGAAGATATTTGAACGCGCTCAATTTTCTCAGAGATGGCTCAACCGATTTTAACAAACTTGAGCTCGTTTGAAAGCTACTGTCGGGCCATTGATCAAGTTCGAAGATCAAATGGCTGTGACTTTTGGTTCCGGAGATATGATTGTATAAGTGACGTAACCGACAAAAAGCGTTGTATTTGAACGCGCTCAATTTTCTCAGAGATGGCTGAACCGATTTTAACAAACTTGGGCTCGTTTGAAAGCTACTGTCGGACCATTGATCAAGTTCGAAGATCAAATGGCTGTGACTTTTGGTTCCGGAGATATGATTGTATAAGTGACGTAACCGACAAAAAGCGTTGTATTTGAACGCGCTCAATTTTCTCAGAGATGGCTGAACCGATTTTAACAAACTTGGACTCGTTTGAAAGCTACTATCGGGCCATTGATCAAGTTCGAAGATCAAATGGCTGTGACTTTTGGTTCCGGAGATATGATTGTATAAGTGACGTAACCGACAAAAAGCGTTGTATTTGAACGCGCTCAATTTTCTCAGAGATGGCTGAACCGATTTGAACAAACTTGGACTCGTTTGAAAGCTACTATTGGGCCATTGATCAAGTTCGAAGATCAAATGGCTGTGACTTTTGGTTCCGGAGATATGATTGTATAAGTGACGTAACCGACAAAAAGCGTTGTATTTGAACGCGCTCAATTTTCTCAGAGATGGCTGATCCGATGTTAACAAACTTGGGCTCGTTTGAAAGCTACTGTCGGGCCGTTGATCAAGTTCGAAGATCAAATGGTTGTGACTTTTGGTTCCAGATATATGATGGTATAAGTGACGTAACCGACAAAACACGTTGATTTTTACCGCTCTTGTATATATAAGGGTGCCAAAATTTTGGGATCAACTCTGTTTTCGTAAAGTTCTAGTGCTCAAAAGTTTAAGCACCTCGAAAAAAGCCTTCATGCAAAATTTGACCTAAATCGGACATGCTTAAGGGGTGCTGCCCGGTGGTAAAGGTTTGACAATTATCGATCTTGAAAAAGCACCATAGGGGGGAGTACATGAAATTTCCAAAATCGAAAATTTTTTTTGATGCCAAAACTCTTAAAACTGCATAAAACATCGAAATTTAGTGTCATCTCAAAAAAAAATTTTTTTGAAAAAATCAACTTTCTGGGACTTAGAAAAATTTTCATATTGTATAAGTCCCAAAAAGTCGATTTTTTCAAAAAAATTTTTTTTCGAGATGACACTAAATCTCGACGTTTCATGCAATTCTAAGCCTTTTGGCATCAAAAATTTTTTTTCGATTTCGAAAATTTCATGTACTTCCCCCTATGGTGATTTTTCAAGATATATGAAAATTTCACTAAGTGGACTAAGAAGGCTTTTTGCCTTTCTCTATAGAAAGGTATTAGAATTGCTGGAAAAACCGACTTTCGAACGGAGCCTCGGAGACCCATAGTGTTATATACCATTCGACTCAGTTCGACGAGATCGGAAAATGTCTGTGTGTATGTGTGTGTGTGTGTGTGTGTGTGTGTGTGTGTGTGTGTGTGTGTGTATGTGTATGTGTGCACTTTTAGAAGATATTTGAACGCGCTCAATTTTCTCAGAGATGGCTGAACCGATTTTAACAAACTTGGGCTCGTTTGAAAGCTACTGTCGGGCCATTGATCAAGTTCGAAGATCAAATGGCTGTGACTTTTGGTTCCGGAGATATGATTGTATAAGTGACGTAACCGACAAAAAGCGTTGTATTTGAACGCGCTCAATTTTCTCAGAAATGGCTGAACCGATTTTAACAAACTTGGGCTCGTTTGAAAGCTACTGTCGGGCCATTAATCAAGCTCGAAGATCAAATGGCTGTGACTTTTGGTTCCGGAGATATGATTGTATAAGTGACGTAACCGACAAAAAGCGTTGTATTTGAACGCGCTCAATTTTCTCAGAGATGGCTGAACCGATTTGAACAAACTTGGGCTCGTTTGAAAGCTACTGTCGGTCCATTGATCGAGTTCGAAGACCAAATGGCTGTGACTTTTGGTTCCGGAGATATGATTGTATAAGTGACGTAACCGACAAAACACGTTGATTTTTACCGCTCTTATATATAGCGGGGGCCAAAATTTTGGGATCACCTCTATTTTCGTTAAGTTCTAGTGCTCAAAAGTTTAAGCACCTCGAAAAAAGCCTTCATGCAAAATTTGACCTAAATCGGACATGCTTAAGGGGTGCTGCCCGGTGGTAAAGGTTTGATAATTTTTTATCTTGAAAAAGCACCATAGGGGGGAGTACATGAAATTTCCAAAATCGAAAATTTTTTTTGATGCCAAAACTCTTAAAACTGCATAAAACATCGAAATTTAGTGTCATCTCAAAAAAAATTTTTTTTGAAAAAATCAACTTTCTGGGACTTAGAAAAATTTTCATATTGTATAAGTCCCAAAAAGTCGATTTTTTCAAAAAAAATTTTTTTCGAGATGACACTAAATCTTGACGTTTCATGCAATTCTAAGCCTTTTGGCATTAAAAATTTTTTTTTTCGATTTCGAAAATTTCATGTACTCCCCCCTATGGTGATTTTTCAAGATATATGAAAATTTCACTAAGTGGACTAAGAAGGCTTTTTTTAGATTAGCATCACTGTTCTCATACAAATAGGCAACGCAAATGTCAAGCACTGGCCCTTATTACCGTTCTCACTCCACTTTCACATTCACTTTACTTACATGTCACTTCACTTGGTTTTACCTATTACCGGTATCACGCATAGTGAAATGATCACTGTGGTGGAAAAAACTATTTTTTTCAACAAAATGTTGGTGACGTGATTTTCATAATGACATCAAGTTCATTCAAGTAATTACTTTTGTCTCAGAAGCGACTTCCGTAATAAGGACCTACATTCACTTCACTCGATTTTCACCGTGAAGTGGTACCCATAATAAGGGTCACAGTCACTTCACTTGGTTTTCACCATGTAGTGACACCGGTAATAAGGGCCACTAGTTTGGAAAAATGATGCTGACTGTGTGACATAAACACTGAAGCATGCTTTTGTGAACTACTCGAATCAATCTGAATCAATTGGTGACAAAATTAGTATCCAAAATTATTTAATAAATGTATGAAACATATTTTCATGAGACTGTTATAAAAGAAGAGAAAGGCATTATCACACTACTAGGTGGATTAAGAAGGGTTTTTAGATTAGCATCACTGATTACAAATAGGCAACGCAAATGTCAAGCACTAATTTGGAAAAATGATGCTGACTGTGTGACATAAATACTGAAGCATGCTTTTGTGAACTACTCGAATCAATCTGAATCAATTAGTTTCGAAATTAGTATCCGAAATTATTTAATAAAATTATGAAATACATTTTCATGAGACTGTTATGAAAGAAGAGAAATTATCACACCACTAGGTGGATTAAGAAGGGTTTTTTAGATTAGCATCACTGTTCTCATAAAAATAGGCGACGCAAATGTCAAGCACTAGTTTGGAAAAATGATGCTGACTGTGTGACATAAGCATGCTTTTGTGAACTACTCGAATCAATCTGAATCAATTGGTGTCAAAATTGGTATCCGAAATTATTTAATGAAAGTATGAAATATATTTTCATGAGACTTTTATGAAAAAAGAGAAAGGCATTATCACACCACTAGGTGGATTAAGAAGGGTTTTTCCTTTTGGCACAGACCGAGTCAGTGCCAAAGGTCCTCAAGCAAGATGTTTTCGGTTCGTAATACTTGAAAGTCGTTCGATGATCTGTACTAAATTGGTGAAACGCAGCGTAAGTTACATACCAGCTGATACGGATTCCAAATTAGGCGTGCATTTTCCTGTATAGGACGAACCAAGGAGCAAAATAACGCTTTCAAGTAATGAGGACCTTCGAAATCCCAACCGATCTTCGCAAAAACCTAGTTGCGTGGCGCCTTTGAAATTATAGATGAACAATGTAGATTGAAGATAAGTTTGGCATCTAACAAAACACCTTGATCATTTACATGATCAGCTCTTTGGAGCGTTTGTTCATCAATTTCAAAGTCGAATTTAATTGAATTCAGTATTCGGAGGAACGTTATGACCTGTCATTTCGCAATGTTGACAATAAGCCAGTTTCGAGCCAGGCGACGAATGTATCAAAAAGATTTTGAAGCCGGATGCAGTCGTCGATGGAGCGAACTTAAAGGTACAATTTCAAATCATCGGCAAATACTAATCTTTAACCAACACCGAGCAGCGAAACAGCATCATTGAAGAACAGCAAGAACAAAAGTGGATCCATATTACTGCCTTGAAGAACTCCAGATCCGACTTCCGGTTCCGGAATTATAGGGTAAAGTGTGTTCAATATTGTACACCGTCACTTAAACCGGCGAAGCAAAAACCTATTTTAATCCACCTAGTGGTGTAATGATGCCTTTCTCATATTACTCATTACGTCATAAATATAACCGTGAAATTCGCAAAAACAAGTGTTTATTGAATAGAAATAGTAAAATTTGTTCGGACCTAATCTCATAAACTCTACAAATTCTGCTTACCCTGTAGTTCCGAAACCGAAAGTAGTATCCACAACAAATTAAGGAATTCCATATGAAACTGTAAGACTTTTCTTTCGAACCTATAAGTTTGGGAAAATCGATTTGACCATCTCCAAGAAAAGTGAGTGAAATCCTTTTTACAGTTTTTTTCACCATTTCCAATTCTTCCGAAACCGGATTCAGATGAACGGAATAGCCGAAGTTGAATCGTTTGCTATTATAATTATTATTATTATTCGTTTTGTGTTTTCTTCTTCTTTCGGTGTTGTACATATTGTCACTCTATATGGCGATTTGAAAACTTTGACACTCATCGCCCTGTAACTGCGGAACCGGAAGTCGGATCCGGATGAAATTTCACAGTAGCTTTAAAGACAGTATGAACATCAATTCAAATAAATATTTGTGAAAATCGGTTCAAGCATCGCAGAGAAATCGAAGTGAATTTAGTTTCAGTAGTTTTTCTTCTCCACTTGCGGTGCTTTCGGAACAGGAAAAGAGGGGACCAGTAGTGCCGAATTAAGCTTTCATGCCCACAAACTAACAAGCTCTGCAAACTAGAAGAATTTATCAGACAGTTTTATGGGATTTGTACCTGTTTTTAACCATCGTTCGTGGAAAAATACTAATGAAATTGGTAATTTTCCACTTATCACGCTTTAGTTCCGGAACCAAAAGTCGTATTAAGATAAAATGTTCTACAAATTTTTAGGATATTAATAGACCTTTCAATCTTAGTTTGCGGAAATCGCCTAAGTAGTTCCAGAGATAATTTAGTGTAAAAATTTTCTCAAATTTTCACATATTACCATATAACTCCGGAACCGGAAGTCGGATTCAATTGAAATTCAATAGCAGGCTATGGGACCATAGTACCTTTTATTTGAATCTTAGTTTGTAAAAATCGGTTCAGCCATCTCTAAAAAAAGTGAGTGCATATATTTTTCATTTTTTTGGTACCATGTGACCATGTGACCTTTCATTTGAATCTTAGTTTGTGAAAATCGGTTCAGCCGTCTCCGAGAAAAGTGAGTGCATATTTTTGTTACATACACACACACATACACACACACACGGACGGACGGACACACACACACAGACATTTGCTCAGTTCGTTGAGCTGAGTCGAATGGTATATGACATTCGACCCTCCGGGCCTCGGTTGAAAAGTCGATTTTCACAGTGATTGCATAGCCTTTCTATATGAGAAAGGCAAAACGTGAAAATTTTTCTAAACTGGTCTCAAAACTACACAAATCGATAGTCATTATCAGTAGGCAACTAAACAAACCGATTCCGGCTATCCTGGTTCCCGGTATCCGGTTCCGGAAGTACCAGAAATAGTGGTCATATATACCAAAATGGATCTCACTCACTTTTCTCAGCGATGGTTTGACCAATTTCCACAAACTTAGATTCAAATGAAAGGTCTCCCGGTCCCATACGAAATTCCTGAATTTCATCCAGATCCGACTTCCGAATCCGGAGTTAAAGGGTGCGTATTAGAAGAGTTTGTGTGTCATGTTAGTTGGTGGCCGTACGAACCGACTTCGATTATACCGGTTCTCGGGTTCCGGTGCCGGAAGTGCATATAATAGTGAACCCATTTCGTTCTCTTAAGGATGGCTTACGCAATCAAAGCACTGTTTTATTCTGTATGTTATGCATAAACAATCACTCGGTTTCTTTCAAAAATCGAAGAGAAAATTTTTGAATAGAATACCACAATATTATATGTACATGAGAAAGGCATCATTACACCACTAGGTGGATTAAAACAGGTTTTGCCTTTCTCTATAGAAAGGTATTAGAATTGCTAGAAAAACCGACTTTCGAACGGAGCCTCGGAGACCCATAGTGTTATATACCATTCGACTCAGTTCGTCGAGATCGGAAAATGTCTGTGTGTGTGTGTGTGTGTGTATGTATGTGTGTGTGTATGTGTGTATGTGTGTGCACTTTTCTAAGATATTTGAACGCGCTCAATTTTCTCAGAGATGGCTGAACCGATTTTAACAAACTTGGGCTCGTTTGAAAGCTACTGTCGGGATATTGATCAAGTTCGAAGATCAAATGGCTGTGACTTTTGGTTCCGGAGATATGATTGTATAAGTGACGTAACCGACAAAAAGCGTTGTATTTGAACGCGCTGAATTTTCTCAGAGATGGCTGAACCGATTTTAACAAACTTGGGCTCGTTTGAAAGCTACTGTCGGGACATTGATCAAGTTCGAAGATCAAATGGCTGTGACTTTTGGTTCCGGAGATATGATTGTATAAGTGACGTAACCGACAAAAAGCGTTGTATTTGAACGCGCTCAATTTTCTCAGAGATGGCTGAACCGATTTGAACAAACTTGGGCTCGTTTGAAAGCTACTATCGGATCATTGATCAAGTTCGAAGATCAAATGGCTGTAACTTTTGGTTCCGGAGATATGAATGTATAAGTGACGTAACCGACAAAAAGCGTTGTATTTGAACGCGCTCAATTTTCTCATAGATGGTTGATCCGATTTTAACAATCTTGGGCTCGTTTGAAAGCTACTATCGGGCCATTGATCAAGTTCGAAGATCAAATAGTTGTGACTTTTGGTTCCAGATATATGATGGCATAAGTGACGTAACCGACAAAACACGATGATTTTTACCGCTCTTATATATAAGGGTGCCAAAATGTTGGGATCACCTCTATTTTCGTAAGGTTCTAGTGCTCAAAAGTTTAAGCACCTCGTAAAAAGCCTTCATGCAAAATTTGATCTAAATCTGACATGCTTAAGGGGTGCTGCCCGGTGGTAAAGGTTTGACAATTTTCGATCTTGAAAAAGCACCATAGGGGGGAGTACATGAAATTCCCAAAATCGAAATTTTTTTTTGATGCCAAAACTCTTAAAACTGCATAAAACATCGAAATTTAGTGTCATCTCAAAAAAAAATTTTTTTTGAAAAATCAACTTTCCGGGACTTAGAAAAATTTTCATATTTTTTCTAAGTCCCAAAAAGTCGATTTTTTCAAAAAAAATTTTTTTTCGAGATGACACTAAATCTCGACGTTTCATGCAATTCTAAGCCTTTTGGCATCAAAAATTTTTTTTCGATTTCGAAAATTTCATGTACTCCCCCCTATGGTGATTTTTCAAGATATATGAAAATTTCACTAAGTGGACTAAGAAGGCTTTTTTCATTTTAGATTAGCATCACTGTTCTCATACAAATAGGCATCGCAAATGTCAAGCACTAGTTTGGAAAAATGATGCTGACTTTGTGACATAAACACTGAAGCATGCTTTTGTGAACTACTCGAATCAATTTGAATCAATTGGCGTCTAAAATTATTTTATAAATGTATGAAACATATTTTCATGAGACTGTTATGAAAGAAGAGAAAGGCATTATCACACCACTAGGTGGATTAAGAAGGGTTTTTAGATTAGCATCACTGATTACAAATAGGCAACGCAAATGTCAAGCACTAATTTGGAAAAATGATGCTGACTGTGTGACATAAATACTGAAGCATGCTTTTGTGAACTACTCGAATCAATCTGAATCAATTAGTTTCGAAATTAGTATCCGAAATTATTTAATAAAATTATGAAATACATTTTCATGAGACTGTTATGAAAGAAGAGAAATTATCACACCACTAGGTGGATTAAGAAGGGTTTTGCCTTTCTCTATAGAAAGGTATTAGAATTGCTGGAAAAACCGACTTTCGAACGGAGCCTCGGAGACCCATAGTGTTATATACCATTCGACTCAGTTCGTCGAGATCGGAAAATGTCTGTGTGTGTATGTGTGTGTGTGTGTGTGTATGTGTGTGCACTTTTCGAAGATATTTGAACGCGCTCAATTTTCTCAGAGATGGCTGAACCGATTTGAACAAACTTGAGCTCGTTTGAAAGCTACTGTCGGGCCATTGATCAAGTTCGAAGATCAAATGGCTGTGACTTTTGGTTCCGGAGATATGATTGTATAAGTGACGTAACCGACAAAAAGC
This sequence comes from Malaya genurostris, assembly GCF_030247185.1. NCBI lineage: Eukaryota > Metazoa > Arthropoda > Insecta > Diptera > Culicidae > Malaya > Malaya genurostris. Next base: position 155,537,847 of record NC_080571.1, read on the forward strand.
GTTGTATTTGAACGCGCTCAATTTTCTCAGAGATGGCTGAACCGATTTTAACAAACTTGGGCTCGTTTGAAAGCTACTGGCGAGCCATTGATCAAGTTCGAAGATCAAATGGCTGTGAGTTTTTGTTCCGGAGATATGATTGTATAAGTGACGTAACCGACAAAAAGCGTTGTATTTGAACGCGCTCAATTTTCTCAGAGATGGCTGAACCGATTTTAACAAACTTGGGCTCGTTTGAAAGCTACCATCGGGCCAACGTAACCGACAAAACACGTTGATTTTTAGCGCTCTTATATATAAGGGTGCCAAAATTTTGGGATCAACTCTATTTTCGTAAAGTTCTAGTGCTCAAAAGTTTACGCACCTCGAAAAAAGCCTTCATGCAAAATTTGACCTAAATCGGACATGCTTAAGGGGTGCTGCCCGGTGGTAAAGGTTTGACAATTTTCGATCTTGAAAAAGCACCATAGGGGGGAGTACATGAAATTTCCCAAATCGAAAATTTTTTTTGATGCCAAAACTCTTAAAACTGCACAAAACATCGAAATTTAGTGTCATCTCAAAAAAATTTTGTTTGAAAAAATCAACTTTCTGGGACTTACAAAAATTTTCATAAGTCCCAAAAAGTCGATTTTTTCAAAAAAAAATTTTATTTAGAGATGACACTAAATCTCGACGTTTCATGCAATTCTAAGCCTTTTGGCATCAAAAATTTTATTTCGATTTCGAAAATTTCATGTACTCCCCCCTATGATGATTTTTCAAGATATATGAAAATTTCACTAAGTGGACTAAGAAGGCTTTTTTCATTTTAGATTAGCATCACTGTTCTCATACAAATAGGCATCGCAAATGTCAAGCACTAGTTTGGAAAAATGATGCTGACTGTGTGACATAAACACTGAAGCATGCTTTTGTGAACTACTCGAATCAATCTGAATCAATTGTTGTCAAAATTAGTGTCCAAAATTATCTAATAAAAGTATGAAACATATTTTCATGAGACTGTTATGAAAGAAGAGAAAGGCATTATCACACCACTAGGTTGATTAAGAAGGGTTTTTAGATTAGCATCACTGTTCTCATAAAAATAGGCAACGCAAATGTCAAGCACTAGTTTGGAAAAATGATGCTGACTGTGTGACATAAGCATGCTTTTGTGAACTACTCGAATCAATCTGAATCAATTGGTGTCAAAATTGGTATCCGAAATTATTTAATGAAAGTATGAAATATATTTTCATGAGACTTTTATGAAAAAAGAGAAAGGCATTATCACACCACTAGGTGGATTAAGAGGGGTTTTTCCTTTTGGCACAGACCGAGTCAGTGCCAAAGGTCCTCAAGCAAGATGTTTTCGGTTCGTAATACTTGAAAGTCGTTCGATGATCTGTACTAAATTGGTGAAACGCAGCGTAAGTTACATACCAGCTGATACGGATTCCAAATTAGGCGTGCATTTTCCTGTATAGGACGAACCAAGGAGCAAAATAACGCTTTCAAGTAATGAGGACCTTCGAAATCCCAACCGATCTTCGCAAAAACCTAGTTGCGTGGCGCCTTTGAAATATAATTGAACAATGTAGATTGAAGATAAGTTTGGCATCTAACAAAACACCTTGATCATTTACATGATCAGCTCTTTGGAGCGTTTGTTCATCAATTTCAAAGTCGAATTTAATTGAATTCAGTATTCTGAGGAACGTTATGACCTGTCATTTCGCAATGTTGACAATAAGCCAGTTTCGAGCCAGGCGACGAATGTATCAAAAAGATTTTGAAGCCGGATGCAGTCGTCGATGGAGCGAACTTAAAGGTACAATTTCAAATCATCGGCAAATACTAATCTTCAACCAACACCGAGCAGCGAAACAGCATCATTGAAGAACAGCAAGAACAAAAGTGGATCCATATTATTGCCTTGAAGAACTCCAGTTAGATTTTATAACAGAGATGATACACAGGAGCCAAGCTTTAGTGTTTTCTGATTTGATTTTTTCAGGTTTTATATAATTTTTGTTGGCTCCGGTATCGATCAGAAACTTAAGCCTGCCTGAAGGTGTAGCCACTTTGATAAAAGGTAAGAAATTGTCTCGTTGTTTGCTTCTGTATCCGATTGAAAATTTATGTTATCTACTTCATTGTCGATTGTCTCTGTTGTTTGACCATTTTCGTTGCAATTTTGTTCGTCAGTTCTGTTCACCAAGACTCTCAAAATTTTGGTCAAAATTTTGGTTCGATCGATTACATTTCTTGGAAGTAATTCATTTGTCTGCTTAGAATTAATTGATCTATTTGGCTCTAGGGAATCGTTCTATTCTTGAGTTTGCTTGGGGGTAGTTCAGATAATTGGGTTGTGTTGGCTTGTTGTAATGAATTAGTTGAAATTGTGGTGTGTAATAAGATTCAGGACTTTGAAGGTGTTAGGTTGTGTCAGAGGTACCATGTGCTGAAAATAGTTATTTTGGTAATATTGGTCGTTGAAAATAATTGTTGAATAGAACCGGTGGTAAGTATTGGAAAGCATTTCCAGGAGGACGTTTCATTAAGAAGGGATTATTGAGAAGTGGATGGGTAAGTGGGAATTGAAATAGGGTATAAATTTCTTTTTCTTGATTGAGATGCGATTTTTGGTTTATTATAAAAAAAAGTTCCGCTTTTCGAGACATCTTAGTGCGTCTTTCAGGGACACTGAGCAGCAAAGATCATGTCCAAGGGCTTGACGATCCCTCCCCAGGCCCTTCTATAAGAATCGTTATAGATTCTTCTATTACTATTAAATCGATGTTTTTTTACTGAATGTTAAAGAAAACTTATTTCCAAGGCAGCAAATGTGTTTCTGAACGAATAAGTAAAATGACCTATCAATCTTTATTGCACTAAAAAGTTAGTGCAAAATGACGTATAGAAAATAGAGCACATAATAAATGTGTTATGTGCAACGTCCACAAGTATATGAAATCGTTTCGTAGAATGCCATAACTAACTATTTATTTTATTATTATGATAATCAAAGAAACTAACGCAATAAATTAAATTAGGATGTAATAAACCCAACTTCTAAGAATCATACGGAAAAATATTTCCCATGAAATTATAGGAAACTTATGCACACTGCTATGTTTTTCTGGTGATATTCTCTTAATTTACACCTCTAATAGCTAAAATATTTTCTTGTACTGACATATTCCGTCCTGCACATCTTATGGTCGTGAAAGGGTTAAACGCATATAAAAAGCTGCAGGTAACTACTAAAAACCCCTATATAGCGAGCGTGTGCCGCTTAAAGCCGATGTTTTTTGTTCTGATTCTTTAAATTTCGTCGAATCAGTGGACCAACCAAATACCCTGTAGTTGGAGTTTGGTGAAGCTCTATCGAGTATGACGGCAGTCATAGAGCAGCTCGACGCGTTCATCACTTTCACTAGCGAAACCCGTTACATTAGCAAGTACCCCAAGCTGAATTTGCTAAAGCTTCGGAAAGCCGTAAATGTGGCTAAGAGGGACCAGGAGCCGATATAGGGAGAGAGTGGTTCACAGCATCCGGCCTACTAGAACGGGCGAGCTGCTACTGGTACTAAAGAAGAGAGCACAATCAGGAAATATAAATATAGGACGAACCAAGGAGCAAATAACGCTTTCAAGTAATGAGGACCTTCGAAATCCCAACCGATCTTCGCAAAAACCTAGTTGCGTGGCGCCTTTGAAATTATAGATGAACAATGTAGATTGAAGATAAGTTTGGCATCTAACAAAACACCTTGATCATTTACATGATCAGCTCTTTGGAGCGTTTGTTCATCAATTTCAAAGTCGAATTTAATTGAATTCAGTATTTGGAGGAACGTTATGACCTGTCATTTCTCAATGTTGACAATAAGCCAGTTTCGAGCCAGGCGACGAATGTATCAAAAAGATTTTGAAGCCGGATGCAGTCGTCGATGGAGCGAACTTAAAGGTACAATTTCAAATCATCGGCAAATACTAATCTTCAACCAACACCGAGCAACGAAACAGCATCATTGAAGAACAGCAAGAACAAAAGTGGATCCATATTACTGCCTTGAAGAACTCCAGTTAGATTTTATAACAGAGATGATACACAGGAGCCAAGCTTTAGTGTTTTCTGATTTGATTTTTTCAGGTTTTATATAATTTTTGTTGGCTCCGGTATCGATCAGAAACTTAAGCCTGCCTGAAGGTGTAGCCACTTTGATAAAAGGTAAGAAATTGTCTCGTTGTTTGCTTCTGTATCCGATTGAAAATTTATGTTATCTACTTCATTGTCGATTGTCTCTGTTGTTTGACCATTTTCGTTGCAATTTTGTTCGTCAGTTCTGTTCACCAAGACTCTCAAAATTTTGGTCAAAATTTTGGTTCGATCGATTACATTTCTTGGAAGTAATTCATTTGTCTGCTTAGAATTAATTGATCTATTTGGCTCTAGGGAATCGTTCTATTCTTGAGTTTGCTTGGGGGTAGTTCAGATAATTGGGTTGTGTTGGCTTGTTGTAATGAATTAGTTGAAATTGTGGTGTGTAATAAGATTCAGGACTTTGAAGGTGTTAGGTTGTGTCAGAGGTACCATGTGCTGAAAATAGTTATTTTGGTAATTTTGGTCGTTGAAAATAATTGTTGAATAGAACCGGTGGTAAGTATTGGAAAGCATTTCCAGGAGGACGTTTCATTAAGAAGGGATTATTGAGAAGTGGATGGGTAAGTGGGAATTGAAATAGGGTATAAATTTCTTTTTCTTGATTGAGATGCGATTTTTGGTTTATTATAAAAAAAAAGTTCCGCTTTTCGAGACATCTTAGTGCGTCTTTCAGGGACACTGAGCAGCAGAGATCATGTCCAAGGGCTTGACGATCCCTCCCCAGGCCCTTCTATAAAAATCGTTATAGATTCAATTACTATTAAATCGATGTTTTTTTACTGAATGTTAAAGAAAACTTATTTCCAAGGCAGCAAATGTGTTTCTGAACGAATAAGTAAAATGAACTATCAAACTTTATTGCACTAAAAAGTTAGTGCAAAATGACGTATAGAAAATAGAGCACATAATAAATGTGTTATGTGCAACGTCCACAAGTACATGAAATCGTTTCGTAGAATGCCATAACTAACTATTTATTTTATTATTATGATAATCAAAGAAACTAACGCAATAAATTAAATTAAGATGTAATAAACCCAACTTCTAAGAATCATACGGAAAAATATTTCCCATGAAATTATAGGAAACTTATGCTCACTGCTATGTTTTTCTGGTGATATTCTCTTAATTTACACCTCTAATAGCTAAAATATTGTCTTGTACTGACATATTCCGTCCTGCACATCTTATGGTCGTGAAAGGGTTAAACGCATATAAAAAGCTGCAGGTAACTACTAAAAACCCCTATATAGCGAGCGTGTGCCGCTTAAAGCCGATGTTTTTTGTTCTGATTCTTTAAATTTCGTCGAATCAGTGGACCAACCAAATACCCTGCAGTTGGAGTTTGGTGAAGCTCTATCGAGTATGACGGCAGTCATAGAGCAGCTCGACGCGTTCATCACTTTCACTAGCGAAACCCGTTACATTAGCAAGTACCCCAAGCTGAATTTGCTAAAGCTTCGGAAAGCCGTAAATGTGGCTAAGAGGGACCAGGAGCCGATATAGGGAGAGAGTGGTTCACAGCATCCGGCCTACTAGAACGGGCGAGCTGCTACTGGTACTAAAGAAGAGAGCACAATCAGTCGGAACGAACCTCGGGACGCTCACCCAACAAGTTCTAGGCGACGGGGTTGGAGTAAGAGCAGGCGCGTACACAGGGGGGGGGGTTTAGGGGTTCAAACCCCTAGTTGCGGATTTTGATCTGTCGGCATCATTGGGCCATTTTTCTTCGAAAATGAGGCAGGAGCCGCCGCCACGGTCAATGGCGACTATGATGAGCGATTGTTTCTTCTCGTTACTTGAAGAGGAAGACTTGGACACCATTTAGTTAGAACAAGACGGCGCTCCGTGCCACACAGCCAACGCTACGTTCGATCTTCTGCGCACAGTCTTCGAAGATCGAATTATCAGTCGAAATTTGGATGTCGTTTGGCCGCTTCGGAGCTGGGATTTGACGCCGTTAGACTATTATCTTTGGAGGGCTGTCAAAGATAAATGTTATGTGGACAAGCCAGAGACAATTCAAGCCGTGAAGGACAATATTCGTGCAGCCATAGCTGAAATAAAGCTGCATACAATCGAAAATGTACTAAAAAACTGGACCGACCGTATGGCGTAATGCAAGGCCAGCCGCGGCAGCCATTTGAATGAAATTATATTCCACAATTAACCGGAAGGAAGGATAATATGAAAATTAATGTTGAAATCTGATGAACCGTTTGTGTTTTATTGCATGTTTAAAAAAAGCAAGATGGCGGACCATATATATACCGCCTTGTTGTACATTGGTTGCAGTTGCTGTTTGGTTAGATGGTGTAGGTGTTTTTGAAATAGAAGCACTGCATTCACTAGTTTCCGTTGTTGACCGGTTGCCCTTGTTCTTGATTGTTTTCGCAGTTTCAGTGCATGGTTTGCCGTAGTGTGCAGGTTGTTCAGTTGATTTTCATACGTAATCAGCGTTTTACATGGATGTATTCCATCTTGACCACAAACGATGTAAGATGGAATTGCTTTACGTAGTTGCATACGTACCACTCGCACGCCATTCCGGATACCGGGGAAAAAATTCCGGATACCGGGGAAAAAATACTTCCCTTTCGATGGAAAGAACTTCACCGTACTGCGACATGTTTTCCCGAACATACCCATCGCTGGTCTGCGGGGTAAGGTCATGCACGCGTACTTCTATTGCATTGTCCACCATGTACACAGGGATTTTATATTTAAAACTGTCATGATCGACACTATGCACCTCGTTTTTAACCGAAGCGAATGCAATTGCATCTCTTTCACGTTTGAACATAATGTAGTTAGACGCCTTGTTGAATTGAATTTCACTTACATTATTAGCGTCTAGATGCATTCGTTCTTTAAGTAAGATTTCAATTTCATTTGCTGCTGGTCTAACTTTGCAGCACTTGAAATCAATACTGTTTCAAGCCGCACCAAGGTCCCACCGGAGTTGGTTACTCGAGCTTTCTTATGGCTGCTCGTACCCCAGCCGGCACCGCGAGGAGGAGGTATTGGATAAGAGGCTAAGAGCCACACTGGGGCCTGAATTACGAATTGTCCAGTCGTTTACCAACAAACACTATAAATCACGTTTCTAATACGCTGTTGTGGCATAGCTCTGATGAAAGGTAGCAGCTGGATACCCGTTTTCCACATCTTCAGTTCCGTCCAACAAAGTTCCTGCAGTGCTGCGATATCGAAGCCGCGAATTTGAAGCTCATCATGCAGCATTCAGTCGTATCCTGGGAAGCCAAGCGATTTGAAGTTCCATATGCCATGTTCCAAATCGTAGTCCTTCGTTCGTCACCTACCTCGTTGCCGATTGTTCCTTGTCGTATTGTTGATATACTTGATTTTTCGAAATTGCTGTTTTATGGGTATGTATTGTATCGCCGGAGGGCCATCATGGCAGCCTTCTACAACAGAACAAACGCTGTTTCGAGCCACCTCTAATGTGGGAACAGATAGGATCGCTCTCTGAAAAGAGGAGACAAGTCTCCACTTTTCTGTCAGCATACAACCAAGGTCTTACCGGGGTTGGTTACCCCATATTTCCTATGGTTACTCGTATCCCAGCCAGCACCGAGAGAGGTAGGAATAGGAGTTACTGGACAAGAGACTAAGGACCACTTTTCGGCCTATATTACGCACTGTCCAGTCGTTTACCAACCAAACGAATGATCTGTAGGTGCCAAAATGCACATTAAATGAAACCTCCAACCCCCGAGAGGATTTAGAGATTTTACAAAAGCGACAGCATTCTGCATTCCAGGAAGAATGCAGAACGATTCGCAATATGTATGAATAGAAGTAAATTTGGCACCACATAAGGAATGCCAATCAATCTTCTAAAACATTTCAAGATAGAAACAGAAAACATTCATTTACTCCAGGAAGAACGATGAATTCCTCTGACTATAGCTTTTTACCACATTGGGTAAGAAACGATAGAATATCGTTCGATTTCTGCAACCCATACGCATATTTAACCAAGCGTGGAGAACCAAAAACCCGGATACATAGTTGTGTCAATGCGGGAGAGTTACATATCAGATGATGTGAATTACCGTAATCACATTCACACGAATCACATGAATGATATTCAGCAAACTGAATAGTGTCCATGTGGTAGTTGAGTTTGCAATGTCCAGTCAGAGTTCTTACTGCAATGATGCTTAGCAAATTACAGTAGGCATTCTGACATTTTCAGATTCAAATCTGGTAAAAATGGCCTTGTCTTAGCGCAAGTTTGCAAGGTGGCTAGTTTGGTTGTAGTCCAAGAACGAATCTTATGCTTTATCCAACTAGTTGAAAGTGGTAAAGCTGGTTCTTTGCACCAGCTCTAGCCAAATCATCAGCCCATTCATTTTTAGTGATACCTGAATGGCCGTGTACCCATAAGAAGTAAACAGCATTTGAAATGCTGAGGTCTTCAATTTAAATTTGACGTGCAATCACTAAATGCGACCATGAATCGTTCGAACTGAGAACCTTTGAAGCTGTCTGACTGTGGGAATGAAAATAAATTTGTTTACCACAGATTTTCTGCTGAAGTGTCGAAAGCGGCCCACACAGAATGGCATTTATTACTCCTAGGAACACAGTACAGTATCTACCAATTGAATGAAACTGCTCTAGTCTAAAATCCATCTCCATACAACGGACCAGCCAGCAGAGAACCGTCTGTATAACAAACTACGTATTCATCAAGATGTCCTTCCAAATAACCAGACAACCACTCCTCGCGAAGCGGATATCTTACACTGAACTACTCTGACTTTGCACATCTCAATCCTGTTACCTCTTAATGAAATTTCAGTGCATTGTGACAATAACAATTGCATCGATCGTGAAGATAGAGATTCCTATTTCGGAAATTTTAAGAAAAACCACGAATTATAACATAACCTGTATACGCCAATCCCTTTATTTCCAATAGTAGTTCTATAATATGACATGATGGCACTGAACACAAGCATGTATGCTGTTCATTTGGCGCCCAACTTCATTGAGCAAGTGATTCTAAATAGTGAAGTACATGGATCAAGTAGGCTCAGTAAAATTCCAACACAAAACAGCTCGCTGCGCGCCGAATGATTTAATTTGTAATCTCGGATTCAAATTTTGCTCACCAGTGGGCAAGCATTGCACAACTCGATACGCGCCAAACAATCATCTAATACGTCACTAAATTTCTGTTTGAGCTGTTAGTAGAATGTTCTCACTAATAGTACTGTTGTTGTACCGTTGAATTCTACTATGTTATATCACGTCATTACACTCTCACAAAGTCACTTTTTTCACAGTCACTATTTTTCCGAAAGTGTTTCAAACGTTATAATACAGATACGTATTTCGGAATGCTATTTGCATCCTTCTTCAGTGTATCGGTTTTATAAGTTTATTTATTTAAAACCGATACACTGAAGAAGGATGCAAATAGCATTCCGAAATACGTATCTGTATTATAACGTTTGAAACACTTTCGGAAAAATAGTGACTGTGAAAATAGTGACTTTGTGAGAGTGTAATGACGTGATATAACATAGTGGAATTCAACGGTACAACAACAGTACTATTAGATCTAATACGTGTTGAGTGAAAAATTTTCAATTCCATAGCGGCACCTTTCAAGCAAAAACAAATAATTTGCTCGTAACCTGGGAGTGTTTTCCGCGGACCCACACGGACCGAAGAATGCGGCCAACATGGATATTCACCAACGCCATATGGAACATTCTCATCCAATGTTCAATTCACCCGCCACTGCCGATCGCCAGCTAAAGGCTGGATCTGCCAAAGTCGACCACTGCGACCCAAATGTGACATTACCCAATGATACAACAATCTCATAAAAAAAACATTTGCAAATCGATTCACTCATGCCTAATACCAGAAAAAACTTATTACATACGTTATATATAAATATATATATATATATATATATATATATATATATATATATATATATATATATATATATATATATATATATATATAGATATATATATATATATATATATATATATATATATATATATATATATATATATATATATATATATATATATATATATATATATATATATATATATATATATATATATATAAACAACGTGTATGTAATAAGTTTTTTCTGGTATTAGGTATGAGTGAATCGATTTGCAAATTATTTTTTTTAATGAAAATTTTTTTATTCAATAATATAATGTTTAAGGTACACTGCTTAAGCTCTAAGATGCCAAGGGTTTTTACTAATTTCAATTAACGACTAACTTAAAACTTGGGTTGTATCATTGGGTAATGTCACATTTGGGTCGCAGTGGTCGAGTTTGGCAGATCCAGCCTTTAGCTGGCGATCGGCAGTGGCCGGTGATTTGAACATTGCATGAGAGTACGAAGTAGAAGAAGTACGCGTTGTTGCCTCTGTCTGTTGAGGGGGTTGCTGAAACCTCAACAGCCCCGGATGGGTCTAAAAAACAAGCGCTCACAAAACTGATAACAAATAATTTTCATGCTCAACACTAAATTTTATTGTTGTTGCTCTTCCGCGTTCTTTCTTTCTTCCTCATCTCATCCATCTACCTTATCCTCCTCTTCTATTCATGCATGCCTCCTTCTCTCTCTACTCCCACGCTACAATGTTTCACATGTTAAATCTCTGCTTACGGACTAAATAATTTCAGATTACTCACTAGTTACTACTTATGTGACTCACAACACTCGGGGCCTTCTGCCGTCACTCACGCGCTGTCGCTTAGTCTCCCGCACTGTTCCTCGTTGCATTCCGAGCCCTTTGTCTGGGTCACAGGCATTGCGCGAGGCACTCTCCAGCGCATTGGCCTCATATGATGATGATTCTTCCGTTCAGCTGCGATTGTCGCCTTCAATTCTCGTTGAGACTTTTGTCGTCGGATCCCTATGCTCCGCAGATAACCAGCGCCGTAGGGTTTGTTTCCTATCTCGTGCAACTGCAACGTGCTACTGCAATCACCTAGCAAAGAGCGAAACTAAAAAAGAAAACCCGGCGATCCAACGCAGTTAGTTTTGCTGGTAAATCAGAACCGTAATAAGCGACTTACTTCCAATGGAAGGTTTTTCGTATTTCCTCTTCGTGAGAACTATTCGTGATCCTTTGCGTGTGTTGCTGAGTTTGCTTTCGTGCCGTACCTCGACTCGCCCTTCCATCTCACGACTCTGTTTTACCGTCCTTCAGATTCTGTTAGTGTGCCAGAAAGAAAACTGAATCTGCCACAAATGAAGCATTCAGTTTTGCTGGAGTTCTGATTTTACGTACAATTTAGACTCACTAAATCATCCACCTTTGCGGGCTGGTTTTTCGGCGGCCTTTGTCCCCATTTACAAAATGGCGGTGCTGACGCCAGCCATCCGGGATTTTCCTAGATTATCACAACTCACGTTAGCTTTGTGCCGTAATGTGATTTTTAGTTCGATTACCTTTTATAGCAAGTTGTGTGTCTACGCCGAATTCCGGATTTTCCTTGTTGGCTGAAATTTACTAGCGCCACGCAATTATGCCCTGCCGTTCTTGTATCGTTCTTATTCCTGCATCAAGCTGAGTTGCCGCTTGCAGTGTCTTTCGTGAGCTTGCTATGACTGCTACTGCTCACACGGAAAAGGTATTCTCCATCCAATGTCCGAACGGAGAACGCTTACGAATGAGAGAGCAACCGTGCAAAATTCTCTTTTGTTGCTTAGACCATGACAGCGCTATTTCGTGCAACCTTCTCCTGTGGAGTTGAAATTCCGGAGCCACGCTCTCCGCTTCCAATGTTGCTTGATTCAGTCGCTCTTGATTCTGCTCTTTTCGATTCTCCAATACTGTGTCTGTCTCGTTCGAGTACATGCCGGTAGCATAGATTAGAGTGCGCACAACAGCATGCCTTACGATGTGCGTCTCTCACTTTCTTCTGACCGAGGTATAAGTGATGTTTTGGGAGAAATCGTGCGACGGAGCGTGATTGAGTGAAATTATTACAATATTTTGTCCTCTAATGCTATTCCCTAGTTCTTATTCTGAACATCAAACGTAACACAACTACAACAAAGCGAGAGAATTTTTCATAAATCGGTGATCTAGCGATTTATGAAAAATTTCAAAACCATAAGCCCATCCGTGAGGAAGGCGATCAGAGACAAATCGGCCAACTAACATTTGAGCAGACCTAAAATTACTTCCGTACATTTCTAAAACGTATACGCATAGCCTTTGTTGCTAGCCAAATCGATTCTCCTTAATAGCTAAATTGTTCAATCTTAACTTCATTATTCTGCTTATTTCCGCCAACTTCATATGGCATACTCTATGACCTCGCAAATCATCTCTGATCAAAATCCTTGATTGCTTTGATTGCTTAAGGATTAGTAAACTTCGAAATTCGATTCTAACCAATTGTATTGCTAAAATTGGTTCAATCGTACATAAATCATTAATTACTTATGTTTATACTACATTTAAACAAAATTGGTTTGATTTGGTTTGTGCGGTATACTGAGAAAAGAAGCATATCCGCTACTCAATCGTCATGAGTCCTTAAATAGGGTTTTACCGCGCCCCGATTCGCGTTGCTTTGGGATGAAGATTTCATAACGATCCTCAGATCTTTAACCCATGGCCATGCACAAAATTACCCGATACACTTTAGATGCTTAGTAGGCACTCATTCCGACTTCGACGATGATTGGCATTGTCATGTTTTGTAATTTTGTGACCGGTGCTGTCATGGCTGTATTAGGCAATTTTAGTATATCCCCCTTTGCGTTTCTTTTACGATACGCTAGCGGACTGCCTGAAGAAGACTCGTTCCGTTGTACTTGGGTGCGTTTTCTCTCGGTACGCTAACGGACTGCCTAAGAAAGGCTAGTTTCGTTGTACTTGGGTGCGTTTTCTCTCGGTATGCTAACGGACTGCCTAAGAAAGGCTGGTACGTAGTACTTGGATGATTTCTTTGTTTTTTGGGTTGTCGACATAACTCAAGCTATTTTTAGCTTGAATCCGTTTTCTTGCCGAACGGTAACGAGTGGACATCCTCAGTCTTTCCTTGGAGGAAGTCCGATCCCGTCCCAGACGTCTCGACAGCAACTTGCTGCGACTGTCAGTTGTCTTGTGCCTTCCCCGACCAATCTGTCCACCCTATGACTCGCTATCCTCCATCCTGTGCTTGGATCGACCAGACTCCCGAGCATATGTTTCGACTATCCGTTTTCTCGCGTTACGGTAACGGCCGGCCTACTTGAGGCTCGCTTCTGTACTATTCCCTGTTCTTGAGTGCGTTTTTCTCTCGGTACGCTACCGGCCCGCGTGTGGAAGGCTTCTTATTTCGCGAATCGTAGTATAGGTTTGCGTTTTTTCACGATACGCTAACGGCCGGCCTTCTTGAGGCTCGCTTTTGTATACTTCCTTATTCTTGGGTGCGTTTTTCTCACGGTACGCTATCGGCAAGCCTGGAGAAGACTCGTTTTCTCACAAATCCTACTACTTGGGTGCGTTTTTCTCCCAACCCGCTACCGGTAAGCCTGGAGAAGGCTTTGGTGGTGGCTTTATTCTATTAAGCGAGGCTAGTATAGACTTGCTGCTCACCGCTCCCAGATGGTCTATGGTTTATCCCTTTCACTTACGGTATTTCAGGAGCTTTCCAACTCTTTGTTGACAAGCATAGCCTGCGGACATAGCTGTATCATTTTGCTTTAATCGGGTTTAATGTATTTTGCGTGATATCTGTCTTTTTACCACTCAGGACGTCTTCCAACACGAAAAGATTCGTTCCGATGATTTCTTTGACGATTGCTGGAACGAACTTCGGCTCTAGCTTACTATTGATCTTATCCGTTTTAGATGAGAGAATGAACGATCGTCTCCATACCAAGTCTCCGATTTTGAACGTCACTGATCTTGCGCGGAGGTTGTATCTCTGCTTTGCACGCTGATGACTGTTTTTAATGCGCTCTATAATCAATTTCTGAATCCGGCGAATCGTTGATAATCTCATGTCCTGCGCCACCTTCGAATCTTCAGGTGTGTTTAGATGTTGCTGCGTGTAAAGATCCGTGTGTAACAGTAGGTTTAGTCCGAAGTTGGCTTCATGCGGACTTACCCCCGTTGCCTCATGCCTCGCGGCGTTTATAGCAGCCGTGATTGCTGGTAGCTTTTCGTCCCATTTCCGATGATTGCCATCTAGGAGTGTCCGAATACATGTGACTATGACGCGATTGACGCGTTCTGCGTTGTTTACTTGAGTACAGTAGTACGCAGTTTTCATGTGACCGATTCTGTGCTTTGCAAGCCATGATTTGAAAGCCATCGATTCAAACTGCTTCCCGTTATCAGACAATATCAATCTAGGGCGCGAAAACTTTAAACACACATCTTCCTCAAGGAAATCCACCATTTTCTGTGAATCTGCTGATCGCATTGGCTTGACAACTACGTATTTGCTTATCCAATCAACTACAACTAGCAATACCGTATTTCCTCGTTTGGAGCGCGTCAGGGGTCTAACAAAATCCACGGAGATCATTTCCCATGGAATCTTTGCGGGTTTTTGATTACCCATCTGCGGCATCATTCTTATTCCCAATGCTTTGCTTGCTTTGCAGGTTTCGCATTTCCTTATATCACTACTGATCTCCATTTGCATCTGCGGCCAGTAATAGTGATCTTGCAGCTTATGCCAAGTCTTGTAGAACCCTAAATGTGCCGCTGCTGGTTCATCATGGAACCTTCGAAGTAAGTCTAATCTTTGTTCCTTGGGTACGACCTGTTTCCATTTGTGGTACACTGCGCCAGTTTCGTCTTTGCAACGGCAGTTTTTGAACAGTATATCGTTTGCGATACGAAAATCAGGGTAACTGTCACCTTCATTTTGTACTTTCTCTAGTAGATTTCTATACCAAGTGTCCTTCACCCGATCTGTTATGAGAACTGCTTCCGCTACGATTCTTGAAAGCGCATCTGAAACTACATTTATGGCGCCTTTTCTATAGCGGATTTAAAAGTCAAACGCGTTTAGCCGCAGAAGCCATCGACTCATCAAAGCCGTTGGGTTTTTCATTGACTTTAAATAACTGAGTGCTGCGTGGTCACAATGAACAACGAACTTGATTCCTTCCACATAACCTCTAAACTTTTCGATAGTTCGAATAACTGCGAGACACTCACGTTCAGTGACGGAATACTTTTTTTCCGATGCTGATAACTTTTGGGAGAAGTAACTGATTGGGTGTTCCTGACCGTTGATTTCCTGTGTCAATACTGCACAAATCGCTGTGTCGCTTGCGTCACATGCGATCGAGAACGGTTTATCGTAGTTCGGCATCGCTAGTACTGGAGCTGAAACGAGAGCTGCCTTCAGTTTCAGAAATGCTTCTTCAGCTAAAGGTGTCCAACAAAATTTCGACTTTCCTGATGTTAGATTCGTAAGCGGTGCTGCCAGCTGTGAAAATCCTAGGAAGAACCTCCGATACCAGTTACAGATGCCTAGAAAGCGCTGCACCTCTATTCTTGTGGTTGGTGTTGGGAATTGAACGATGGCCTGGATTTTTTCTTCGTCTACTCGCCAACCCTGCTCATCAATGACGTAACCGAGATACTTCATGTTTTTTCTGCAAAACATCGACTTAGTGTCTTTGCTTTCGCGGCACCGCGTTCCCCACGTCGATTAGGTGCTCATACAAACTCGTTCTTCCTAGTTTTCCTTGTATCGCTTTTGGAAATTTCCGAATTGCCTCATCTAAATGTCTATTCTGTTCCGGAGTTAGCTGTCTCATTTCAAGATTTTCAATCTTACCGTCGACATTTTTCGTTTCTATCGTGCAGCATACAGCTTTTACTCCGAATTTATTCCACAAATTCATTCCCAAGATAATGCAGTCTAGAATCGATGGAACCAATAGAATAGGTAGAACTTCATTCCGATCATTGTAGACTATTGGTAGATATACGTAATTGGTAATTGCGTGCTTAGTGCCATCTGCTGTTCGGATTCCAGCACTGATAGTTCCTTTCAGTAAGCTGAGTTTCTCAACCAGTTCAACTCTTCTCCCTCCTAGTAGTGAGCAATTCGTACCGCTGTCCAGCAGAGCAATCAGTTTTTCTCCTAACACCGATACGACGGCGTGCGGTCGGTTGTCCGCTCCGGGTTTGATGACAATTGAGTTTATGTTTTTGAGATCTGTAATGTCGAAGGGATGTTTGAGCATATGCGGAGACCTGTCTCCCTCTATTGACGATTCTCCGCTGGATAGTTTCCCGCGTCTGTTCGACACGTGAAGCAGCTTCGAAGCGAATAACCGTTCCGCCCACAACGATAGCAGAAGAGGATGGCTTGCGGTTTCGGGCAATCCATAAACCTATGACCTTCTTCGTCACAATTCCAGCAAGTTGTGGTTAATCGTGGGATATTCGTGTTGTCTCGTTGTATCTCAAAACTCTTCTCTACTTGGTTGGTTGGATCACGGTGATTTCGATGAGCTATTTGGTCATCGGCATTTGACTCTTCCACTGGTGTGAAATTACTCCGACGCGATTGCCAGTAGCGATCTTCTGTTTCCATTTGCTTCAGCTGACATGCTGAGGTGCGTGGTTGCATGGGTGTACTAGGTAGCCGTTGCTGCAGCCTTGAAGATGAATTTGCTTGCCTAATGTGGTATTGTTGTGGCTGATTCTCCGTTATCGTCTTGCAGTTGTTTCTTCCGAATCTTGTGTGTTGATATTCTGGCCCTTAGCCGTTTGTTCTTTCCGCTCTTTTATCGTAGTTCATCTTCAGTGCGTTAACTTGTTCGACGAGTTCCTCAATGCTCTGCTTCCAGACATCTGCTGTGTTTTCTTCCACTATTTCACATGCTGATATGTCTTCTTCCACTTCTATTGCATGTACTCTGTTGAAACGCAGTGGTTGTTGTTGTTGTGACGTCGCTGTTTGTCTGCTTGACACTGGTGTGGCGAAATTGGGTTCCGCAGCGAGGTATGTGGAATCGGGATTCTGCGTTGCCTATCCAAAAGCATTTTAGTTTCATCATATCCTGTACAAACCTCCACCATCTCTTCTAATGTACGTGGTCTTGCTGCCGTTACGATGACCGCGTAGTTTTCGTTCATGTTTTCCTTTACCAGCAAAAACTTTTCTTCGTCCGAGATTGGTGGCTCGACGAAGCGAAAAAGCGCTGATATGTCACGATAGTATTTTGCAAACGTTTCATCTCTTCCTTAAAATCTGAAACTGGCTTCTAGGCGAAGAATTTGCGAGTATCCGTTCGGCAGAAACTCCTTTCGAATCTCTCGCTTGAAATCTTACCACGTGCGTAGCATGCGCTGAAAGGGTTGCCCGTGCATACCAATCTATGGCATCTTCTTGTAGCAAGTGCTTAATGGAACTCAATAAGGTGGCATCATTCATGCCTGCCGATCGAGCAAAGGTCTCTACCCGATCTAGAAAAACGTTGCTTGACGAAATGTCCTTGTCGCCTCTGAATTTAAACGGCCAATTGTGCACTGCTTTCTGCATTCTTCTTTCCTCCGCCCGTTCTGGAGCGGCTCTTTCCCGCTGCATGATACGGTCTATTTCGCTGCGCATTCTGCGGTAGTCTTCTTGAATTCGCTGTTCCATGATCTGTATTTCTCTCATTCTTGCCTCCAACGCGCGAGTGTCCAGATCGTTTGTAACTTGTCGAGCCCTTTCATTCTCCCTTTGACGGTAGGGAGGTGGCGGTGAACTATACCGGTCTGGACGTATCTGCCTTCTGTCGCCGTCTCGTGTTCGCCCACGAAAGAAGTTGGATAGCAGTGGCTGTCTGTCTGGTGTGCATGTGGACGGTGCTGGTGATCGTTGCGATGTAGGCGGAGTGCATTGTTGAATTTGGTCTTCGCCAACCTGATTCGTGTTGTCTTCAGTTCCTCCCGTTGCTCTCTGTTCTTCGTCATTTCTTCTTCTGGGGGGCTCGCCTGATTTGTTACACTTTCACTGCTTTGATTTATATTCACTGCACTTGTTTCGATCAACTTATTTAACAGCACCTCGACGGGCATGGTCAATAGCGCGTGTGTCTCTTTCAATTCACCCGGTGGTCGAATTAAACGTAATCGGTCGCGGTAATGGTTAAGACGTGTACAGATTTGACTCAATGCTGCATTGTCGTCAGTGCGGATAGCCGCTTCTGTGTCAATGTGCAATTGATGTATTTGAGCTTCACACAGTTCGATATTAGACTGTGAACTCATTATGTGATCTGAGCAAGTGGGCTTGTAGTCCCTCAGGGATTCTTCTTGCACAAGCGCCTTCAACCGAAGGACTTTGCCTCTATGTGTCGTGGGACGTAGCGCTAACTCATAGGATACCTCTTCTTCTGTCAAGTGCGTGTAATCCATTTTGTGTAATTATGCATATGGGTTAAAATTGGATTATTTTACGAGACAATAATCGAAAACACAAACCAAAATTACTATGATAAATAACAAACCAATTTTCACAAATTGCTGAATTAAATTTTGTGGATTTTCAGTTGGGCGCCAATATTGCCTCTGTCTGTTGAGGGGGTTGCAGAAACCTTAACAGCCCCGGATGGCTCTAAAAAACAAGCGCTCACAAAACTGATAACAAATAATTTTCATGCTCAACACTAAAATTTATTGTTGTTGCTTTTCCGCGTTCTTTCATTCTTCCTCATCTCATCCATCTACCCTATCCTCCTCTTCTACTCATGCATGCCTCCTTCTTCTCTCTACTCCCACGCTACAATGTTTCACATGCTAAATCTCTGCTTACGTACTAAATAATTTCAGCTTACTCACTAGTTCCTACTTATGTGACTCACAACACTCGGGGCCTTCTGCCGTCACTCACGCGCTGTCGCTAAGTCTCCCGCACTGTTCCTCGTTGCATTCCGAGCCCTTTGTCTGGGTCACAGGCATTGAGCGAGCCACTCTCCAGCGCATTGGCCTCATATGATGATGATTCTTCCGTTCAGCTGCGATTGTCGCCTTCAATTCTCGTTGAGACTTTTGTCGTCGGATCCCTATGCTCCGCAGATAACCAGCGCCGTAGGGTTTGTTTCCTATCTCGTGCAACTGCAACGTGCTACTGCGATCACCTAGCAAAGAGTGAAACTAAAAAAGAAAACCCTACGATCCAACGCAGTTAGTTTTGCTGGTAAATCAGAACCGTAATGAGCGACTTACTTCCAATGGAAGGTTTTTCGTATTTCCTCTTAGTGAGAGCTATTCATGATCCTTTGCGTGTGTTGCTGAGTTTGCTTTCGTGCCGTACCTCGACTCGCCCTTCCACCTCACGACGCTATTTTACCGTCCTTCAGGTTCTGTTAGTGTGCCAGAAAGAAATCTGAATCTGCCACAAATTAAGCATTCAGTTTTGCTGGAGTTCTGATTTTACGTATAATTTAGACTCACTACAACATCCACCTTTGCGGGCTGTTTTTTCGGCGGCCTTTGTCCCCATTTACAATATAGCGGTGATGACGCCAGCCATCCGGGATTTTCCTAGATTATCACAACTCACGTTAGCTTTGTGCCGTAATGTGATTTTTAGTTCGATTACCTTTTATAGCAAGTTGTGTATCTACGCCGAATTCCGGATTTTCCTTGTTGGCTGAAATTTACTAGCGCCACGCAATTATGTATCGTTCTTATTCTTGCATCAAGCTGAGTCGCCGCTTGCAGTGTCTTTCGTGAGCTTGCTATGACTGCTACTGCTCACACGGAAAAGGTATTCTCCATCCAATGTCCGAACGCAGAACGCTTACGAATTAGAGAGCAACCGTGCCCAATTCTCTTTTGTTGCTTAGACCATGACAGCGCTATTTCGTGCAACCTTCTCCTGTGGAGTTGCAATTCCGGAGCCACGCTCTCCGCTTCCAATGTTGCTTGATTCAGTCGCTCTTGATTCTGCTCTTTTTGATTCTCCAATACTGTGTCTGTCTCGTTCGAGTACATGCCGGTAGCATAGATTAGAGTGCGCACAACATCATTCCTTACGATGTGCGTCTCTCACTTTCTTCTGACCGAGGCATAAGTGATGTTTTGGGAGAAATCGTGCGACGGAGCGTGATTGAGTGAATGTATTACAATATTTTGTCCTCTAATGCTATTCCCTAGTTCTTATTCTGACTTAGTCTATTTGTGCCTAGAGCAAAACAACATCAAACGTAACAGCGTGCATGACCTTTCCCCGCAGACCACCGATGGGTATGTTCGGGAAAACATGTCGCAGTACGGTGAAGTTCTTTCCATCGAAAGGGAAGTATTTTTTCCCCGGTATCCGGAATTTTTTCCCCGGTATCCGGAATGGCATGCGTGTGGTACGTATGCAACTACGTAGAGCAATTCCATCATACATAGTTTGTGGTCAAGATGGAATACATCCGTGTAAAACGCTGATTACGTATGAAAATCAACTGAACAACCTGCACACTACGGCAAACCATGCACTGAAACTGCGAAAACAAACAAAACAAACAAAAACAAGGACAACCGCTCAACAACGGAAACTAGTGAATGCAGTGCTCCTATTTCAAAAACACCTTCACCATTCAACCAAACAGCAACTGCAACCAATGTACAACAAGGCGCTTCTACAGTAACTAGCAACGAGATCAAGACTGCAAATAACAAGGAAAACGAAAAGAAGACGGAAATCAACAATGCCACCGATGCGTCAATGGACAACGAGACGAGCCACGAACAAAGTGCCCCTCAATCCTCGCAGGAGGGCAATGGAAGCTCCTCTCCCCCTAGAAATAGAATGACAACGATATCGAATACAAAAAAAAATTATTCAAAAAATCGGCTCAATCGGCCACGTAAAGCTTGTACGCAAATAAGCCTGAATAAAAATGTCTTTTAAATAAACAATCAGTACCCACGCGACGAAATAAGGACTACGGTTGGAAACTTGGAACATGGAACTGCAAGTCACTAGGTTTCACAGGCTGTGTTCAGTAATTAATCTGCCTTATCAAACCGATGACAGATTTCGCGACAGGTCTGACACTCGCAACGGAACACGACGGTAGGAGAATTTCAACACACGATAAATTACTTCGAGCTATCCCAACGGTACGGGTGAAACAATGGCGAAGTAAAAAAACAACGTGTTTCTTATTAAGCGGTTATATTGGTACTAACTGTAGATAAAGTTTGCCTTCATGGCCTTTCGTTGTATATGTAAATTGACCGAATTTCCTGCTGTCAACAAACGCAGTTGTAAGATTTAAATACACTCTTAAACTAAATAATTCAATAATCAGTAGTTACAAAAGATAATTCGTTTGTTTGGAACATCCCGGAGCCCGTTGAAACCCTCCGTTTCAACAGTTCATTGTCGTTCGGCACCGGTGATCAAGTCATCATTTGCCTCCGTTGATGCAACTTCTGACTGGAGATTCTGATGATCTGCTGTTATCCCGTCATGGGAATGGTCCACAGTATCTATTGGAAGTATACGGACCTCAGTAACGGCCCGTTTGTAAAGTCCTCGAGCAGTTCGCACCAAAACAACACGTACGAACCCAGAGTCTCCGGTGTAAGTTTTAACTATGCGACCAATGTTCCACAAATACGGTGGGAGGTTGTCCTGTTTCAGCAACACAAGTGCACCCAGTTGTACATTGTTACAAGGTTTCTTCCATTTCGCACGTTGGTGGAGTTGAGATATGTAATCCCTGGACCAACATTTCCAAAAATGTTGCAATGATCTACACATTTCCTGAAAACGAGAGAGACGAGTTATTTTCAGCTCAGTGCAATCGGGCTCGGGAATCGAAAACATCGGTTCACCGATCAGGAAGTGTTCCGGGGTCAACACGGCCAAATCGTCAGGATGATCCGTCAACGGCGTGAGAGGCCGTGAGTTGAGTATGCTCTCGATATGCGCCGCTGCCGTCATCAGCTCGTCTGAAGTAAACGAACGTCCACCAAATATTCGTCGAAAATGAAATTTGAAGGACTTTACTCCAGCCTCCCAGAGTCCCCCAAAGTGAGGCGATCGGGCCGGAATAAAGCGAAATGTAATTCCGGTTGTCAGACAATAGTTCTCCCATTCGTCCGTCTGAAATTGTTGAAGATATTGCTTGCGTAGATCCTGCAGTTCACGATCGGCACCAACGAATGCGGTACCATTGTCGCAGTGTAACTCGGTAACTCGACCGCGACGAGAAACGAATCGTTTGATCGCATTAATGCACGCGCCGGACGTAAGATTCGGAACTATCTCGAGGCACACGAATACTGCGACGTACACTTTCGCGTTGGCACCCCTTCCAACTAACGGACGTACGTTGAAAGGCCCACAATAATCTAAACCAGACCTTGAAAATACTCTAGCCGGGGTAACTCGTACAGCTGGTAGCGGGGCCATCTGTTGCTGTGCTGGAGTTGGATTACAGCGAAAGCATGTGATGCATTTCCTCACTGTTCTGCGTGCTAATTCTCTACCTCGAAGTGGCCAGAATCTTTGCCTCATTGTTGCTAACAGTAACGACGGACCGCAGTGTGCTGTTTGAAGGTGCAATGATCGTGCAATCAATTCACTGAAACGGTGCTGGGCTGGTAGTATCATCGGACATTTACGATCGTAGGATCCGTTAATATTCTTTAAGCGACCGTCAAGTCGGAGCAGACCATGTTTATCTAGCATCAAGTTCAAGTGTTTTAGCGATGAATTCTTTCCCAAAACTATTGTGTGGTTAGGTTGAGTTTTATTTAATTCAAACTGATGCTTTTCATTGGAAAAGGCATTTTGCTGGCATATTCGAACTAATCGTTTCATCCCTTCTTCTATTTCCTTTGGTAGTAGTCGTCCCAAGATTCGTTGCTTTACAAAGCGACAATTGGTGTAAAAGCGAGTGCACCATGCAGTTATTCTAAGCAACCTTCCTAGCTCGGAGTAGCGATTAAATAGATCCTCATTAAGTTGGACTGAGGTTAATGCGACAATTTCACGACGTTCGGCATCTAAAACACAGTGAGCTGCTGCTGATAAGCTTGGTGGTACAGTTGGAGATAAATCAATTGCATTATCGAGAAATGGAGAAGCATGCCACCATAACGCATCATTCAACATCTGTCCAGGACGCAATCCTCGAGACACGTGATCGGCAGGATTTTGATCGGTAGGCACGTGTCGCCAAGCCAATCCCTTTGTTAGACGTTGTACTTCAGCGATCCGATTCGATACGAAAACTTTCCAAATTGTTGGGGGAGATCGAATCCAATGAAGCACAATCGTTGAATCCGTCCAGAATATGGCAGGACCAGTAAACTCAGTAGTAGTACGGACTGTCTCCATCAGCTGGCTTCCTAATAACGCCGCACAAAGCTCTAAGCGGGGAACTGTCATAGGCCGTACTGGTGCGACTCGACTTTTGGATATGAGTAACTGTGACTTCAGCTGTCCCTCCAAATCTGGTCCTGTTACGTAAATGCAGCAACCATAGCCCTTCGTAGATGCATCGCAGAAACAGTGCAGCGTATAGTCTCGGTTAGTATTAGCAAGGATGCGCCGAGAAACCGTCAACTGTTGAAGTTGCGACAATTCGTTGCGAAATCCTAACCACCAAATTCTATCCTCTTCTGTAACGTTTTCATCCCATCCAAGATTTTTGATCCAGAGCCGCTGCACAAATATTTTAGCGCTTACCACTACGGGTCCAACTAATCCAAGGGGATCGAATAACGAAGACATTTCCGACACAACGATACGTTTGGTCACGATATTTATCGCTGGCAATGACGGAATCTTGAAAGCCAGTCGATCCGTATGTGGATGCCACAAAAGGCCAAGAGTTTTCATTCCTTCCAGATGACCAATTTCTAGTTCGGTAGTTGCCTCCCACAGCTCCTGGAGTGCTTGCTTTAAGATACGCAAATCATTTGCACACCATTTTCGTAATAAAAGTCCACCCCGTGCCAGTAAACTACTCAATTCGGAACAAACCTCAGCTACTTCTTCCAACTCATCACCACCAGCTAAAACATCATCCACGTACATTCGGTTAGTAACGATCTGGGCCGCCCGAGGAAAACGAGCGCCTTCGTCCTCAGCTAGCTTATTTAATACTCTGGCAGCATGATAGGGTGAGCTCGCCAGTCCATACGTGACCGTTTTCAATTGAGAGCACTTCAATGGTTCTGTTGGAATCTGTCGCCAAATAATTTGTTGAAATTTACGATCTTCCGGATGCACCCACACCTGGCGAAACATTTTTTCCGCGTCAGCCGTGAATACAAAACGAGGCAACCGAAAATTGATCACCGTAGCTAGCAAAGGTGGCTGTACCGTGGGACCAGTTTGAAGGACATCGTTCAAGGATAATTTGCTAGATCCTTTACTGCTACCATCGAATACGACGCGGAGTTTCGTCGTACTGCTTTCAGGTCGGTGGATAGCGTGGTGTGGTAGAAAAAACTGAGGACCCGCGACGCGTGAACACTCCTCCATATGCCCCAACTGCTCGTAATCATCCATGAACCGCGTATAATTCTCTCGTAGCCTGTCATCTGCTGCGAATCGTCTCTCCATTGCAAAAAACCGACGTAATGCTGCAGTATACGAGTCCTTCAATAATGAAACCATATCTTCACGTAGCGGGAGGCGAACAATGTATCGTCCATCCTTCTCTCTGGATACCGTATTGCAAAAGTGAGCTTCGACTTCTTGCTCCGCTTGCGTGAGAGTTTTGCCAACATCAAAATTTTCGATTTGCCACAATCGTTCTAGTTGGATGTTCAAATCGTGGTCAGTGGCAACATGACACACCACCTCCTCTGTTTTCGAAGCTTTTAGTTTTCCAGATATGACGTAGCCCAGAAGAGTCTTCTGTAATAAAGGGTAATCATTAGCAAGAACAAATTGATGTGGCTCAAGCAACATGTAGAAAAGCTCCGCTCCAATAATCAGATCTACTCCATGACTGATATTGAATTTTGGATCTGCTAACGGTACATTGGGTGGAATTTTCCAGCGAGATACGTCCACATGTCGACTAGGTAAACAAACTGTTAACTTAGGTAAAACTAAGCAGCTCAAAGGATGATCAAACGATCCAAAACGAGAAGCAAGTTTACTTTCAACTTGATAATGTACGGTGACAGCGGCCTGTCCAATACCACTGATCGGAAGGTTTATACGAGAGCGCTTCAAGCCGAGTCGTTGGCACAGTGACTCCGAAATAAAATTGGATTGTGACCCACTATCCAGTAAGGCTCGAGCAAGCTGATATTTGCCTTGATAGTCTTGAATGCGAATAACAGCGGTTGATAAAAAGACGACATTTTCATTACGTTTATTGGATTGTGTCAGTGATGTAGTTTCTAATGGGGAGCAGGTGGCAGGAGGTTCTAATTCATCACTAACGAAATGATCATTCGACGACGAGAAGGGGGCCATTTCCGGACCGACGGACGACACGATTGTACCCGGCGATACCGACGCGGTTTGACGATGTGCCGTACGAGATTGCACCACCTTCACCGAGGTCGCAGTATTGTGCTCGACGCTGGAACAAATAGCAGTAGCCGTTTGGGTGGTGACTGGAACAACATTCGGCTCTCCTTGTGAAGACTTTACTAGCGCTGGCAAGTGCAGTAAAGTGTGGTGTTTTTTGGCGCATGTCCGGCATAGACCACTATTGCAGTCCTTGGCTAAATGCCCTCCGCGCAAGCAGTTTATACACAACCGATGAGTTTTCACAAATTCAAGGCGCTTATTGGGCGTTTGTCGCATAAAGACTTCGCACTGGGTTAATATGTGAGACTGTTTGCACCCTGGACATTTTGGCACATGTTCAGTAGCTACATGAGATGAGAATGGTTTCCCCTTAAATTTTGTGGCACTGCCGGTGGATACACTACCAGCAACTTTACATTTTTGCAGTGTGCGAGATCTTTTATGAATAAACTCTAGCAGCGCACTATACTGTGGTACCTCTTCATCTTTACAACTGTTCTCCCATTCCAAGAGAGATTTATCATCCAGAAGGCTGCTTAACCGTTCAACCAGGAAGGAATTCCAATGACTCTCAGGTTCTTCCAGTTTGTCCAAAATACCGACATGACGATTGAACTCATCTGCGAGTTCCGCAAGACTAGCAGCAGAGTCTTTGCGAACGAAAGGAATTTTCAAAATGGCCGACATGTGCTGTTTTACGAGAAAGTTCACATTTTCGTACCGATCAGTAATGGTTTTCCAAGCGAGAACATAGTTGTCGGACGTTATTGCAAAAGAAGCAATTAGACGGGCTGCTTCATCTTTGAGTGAGCTGCGTAAATAGTGCATTTTCTGCACACCAGACAAATTCACATTCGTGTGAATTACGGATTTGAAGAGATCTCTAAATTCAATCCATTCCTCCGGATTCCCGCGAAACTCGGGAATTCGCAACTCAGGAAGTTTTACCGACAATATCGGGTTTGAAGAAGGAGGATTAGCCACTGTGGAAGCATTAGATTGATCAACTCGCTGCTGCGGGAGCAGTGCTATCAGCGCGGCCTTTAGCTCGTAGTACATGTTTTGGAACTGCATTCGTTGATCCGAAAAGACTTCAGTCTCATTCTCCAGCACCTCGATTTCTTCCTGGACACCTTCAAACTTTTCCCAGAGATCATCCAGACGAGCAATTCGTACCGCCACTTGATTCATTTGCTCCGGTAGAAAATTTGTATAAAACTGTTGAATCAGCTCCGCCGAACCGAGAATGATGCTTCGTCGTCGTAATAGCGTTTTGTAAACAAGAGTGTGTTTAACGGGAGTTGATTTCGCTGTAGCTTTCTTCATCGAAGTTCTTCTCGTTGTCGGCATTGTTCTTGTTAGTCACCCACGTGTTGTAACAATGTCACTCACGAACCGTCTATCACGTGTTTCTCCTAACCTCAATTACGGGTTACCAACCGGGTGTTGAGGCACCGTTGCACAGTATCAGTTAACGACAATAGTTGATTTAACCAGTTTGCACACTGGAAACGCAAATATCTCTGATCACACTACCAGAAAACACGTGCAATCTTCACTAATCAGTATGGGATTTCCTCCCGGGTTTCGGCACCAAAAACTGTTCAGCAATTAATCTGCCTCATCAAACCGATGGCAGATTTCGCGACAGGTCTGACACTCGCAACGGAACACGACGGTAGGAGAATTTCAACACACGATAAATTACTTCGAGCTATCCCAACGGTACGGGTGAAACAATGGCGAAGTAAAAAAACAACGTGTTTCTTATTAAGCGGTTATATTGGTACTAACTGTAGATAAAGTTTGCCTTCATGGCCTTTCGTTGTGTATGTAAATTGACCGAATTTCCTGCTGTCAACAAACGCAGTTGTAAGATTTAACTACACTCTTAAACTAAATAATTCAATAATCAGTAGTTACAAAAGATAATTCGTTTGTTTGGAACAGGCTGCAACAGGATAATATACGACAAACTAAATTCTCGCAAATTCGGAAAAGCGGACATCGAGCGACTACCTTCTACCAAAACTGTGGCACAACGAACGAGCTGGGAACTGGCTTTATAGTGCTGGGTAAGATGCGTCAGCGAGTGATTGGGTGGCAGCCGATCAAAGCTAGGATGTGTAAGTTGAGAATTAAAGCCCGTTTTTTCAATTACAGCATCATTAACGTGCACTGCCCACACGAAGGGAGACCCGATGACGAGAAAGGAGCGTTTTACGTGCAGCTTGTTCCAGCCTATGACGGCTGCCCACGCAGAGACGTAAAAATTGTCATCGGTGACATGAATGCCCAGGTAGTAAGGGAGGCAATGTACCGACCGATAGTTGGGCCGAACAGCCTGCATGCCGCATAGAATAACAACGGCAAACGATGTGTCACCTTCTACCCCCGCAAGGATATCCACAAAGCTACCTGGAGATCACCTGACCAGCAGACCGAAAACCAAATCGACCACGTTTTGATCGACGGAAAATTTTTCTCGGACATCAACAATGTTCGCACCTATCGCAGTACGAATATAGATTCGGACCGCTACTGGGTAAGATGCGTCAGCGAGTGATTGGGTGGCAGCCGATCAAAGCTAGGATGTGTAAGTTGAGAATTAAAGCCCGTTTTTTCAATTACAGCATCATTAACGTGCACTGCCCACACGAAGGGAGACCCGATGACGAGAAAGGAGCGTTTTACGTGCAGCTTGTTCCAGCCTATGACGGCTGCCCACGCAGAGACGTAAAAATTGTCATCGGTGACATGAATGCCCAGGTAGTAAGGGAGGCAATGTACCGACCGATAGTTGGGCCGAACAGCCTGCATGCCGCATAGAATAACAACGGCAAACGATGTGTCACCTTCTACCCCCGCAAGGATATCCACAAAGCTACCTGGAGATCACCTGACCAGCAGACCGAAAACCAAATCGACCACGTTTTGATCGACGGAAAATTTTTCTCGGACATCAACAATGTTCGCACCTATCGCAGTACGAATATAGATTCGGACCGCTACTTGGTTGCTGTATCCATGTGCTCAAAACTTTCGACGGTTTAACGTAGCGCGGCTCTGTGATGCTCAAGTAGCTCAAGATTACGCGCAGCAGTTGGCAGTGGCACTACACACGGAAGAGTAGCTTGATGCAGCTACTCTTGAAGATGGCTGAAGATACATCCGTTCTACCACAGGTAGCACTGCATCAGCAACGCTAGGTACGGCGGCTCCGAACGTAAGGAATGACTGGTTCGATGACGAATGTGAACAGTTAGTGACCGAGAAGAATGCAGCTTGGGCGAGCAAGCTGCAACACCGGACGAGTGCAAACGAGGAGCGATACAGACAGGCGCGGAACAGATTAAACTCGGTATCCCGTGGAAAAAGCGCCAACAGGAAGCTGTTCCGTGCTAATGACACAAGGAAATTCTACGAGAAGGTGAACCGTTCGCGCAAAGGCCATGTGTCACAAGCCGATAAGTGCAAGGACACCAACGGGAATCTTCTCACGAACGACTGTGAGGTAATCGAGAGGTGGTGGCAGTATTTCGATAAACACCTTAATAGCGATGTGGCGGATTGCGGATGTGGCGCCGCGGTAACGAACTTGGAAACGCGTGCGGAGGATGATAGACTGCCGGTCCCAGACCTCCAAGAAGTCGAGGAGGAGGTAAGCCGGTTGAAAAATAATAAAGCCGCTGGCGTTGACCAACTACTAAGCGAGATACTAAAACACGGTGGTAATGCATTAGTGAAAGCACTGTACTGGGTCGTTACCAAGATCTGGGAGGACGAGATTATACCGAAGGAATGGATGGAAGAAATCGTGTGTCCCATCTACAAAAAGGGCGACAAGCTGGATTGCTGCAATTACCGCGCGATAACTCTGCTGAACGCCGCCTACAAGGTACTCTCCCAAATCTTATACCATCGACTTTCACCGATTGCAAACGAATTCGTGGGACAATATCAAGCACGTTTTATGGGCGAACACGCTATCACGTACCAAGTATTCGCCATCCGCCAGGTGTTGCAAAAGTGCCGCGAATACAATGTACCCACACATTACTTATTCATCGATTTCAAATCAGACTACGACAAAATCGATCGAGATCAGCTATGGAAAATCATGCACGACTATGGATTCGTGAACAAACTGATACGATTGGTCAAGGCTACGATGGATCGAGTGATGTTCGTTGTTCGAGTACCGGGGATAAACTCGAGTCCTTTCGAAACTCGCAAAGGACTTCGGCAAGGTGACGGCCTTTCGTGTCTGCTATTCAACATTGCTTTGGATCAGTCGGTGTTTAACAGTCGTTCGCACCGCAAGCGTATAGCTCGTGGCTCCTGGAATTTTTTTCTGGCTACCTAGAGTTTCATTGATTCAAGGCTTCAGTCTTTTTCAAGTCCACCTGAATCACTAACAGTCTTTTTAAAGACTAACAATTAGTCAGGCTTTCTCAAGGCTATACAAAGAGTGATATTCTAATATAATCAGTCTTTTTAAAGACTCAGAAATTATTCAGCCATTTTTAAAGCTAGCAATTTAAAGAACTATTCTTCGAACTAATCAGTCTTTATTAGGCTACCACAAAATCCGTCCTTATCAAGACTTTTTCAAACTAGGAGTAATCGAAGACTAATTTCGCCTAGTTAATATAATTTCAAATTTCATTTATTTCAAAAATGCCTGCGTCCAACTGGAAAGGCAACAAGCCTAAGGCTAAAAATAATTCAATACGGAATAAATCACAATC
Source organism: Malaya genurostris (assembly GCF_030247185.1). Taxonomy (NCBI): domain Eukaryota; kingdom Metazoa; phylum Arthropoda; class Insecta; order Diptera; family Culicidae; genus Malaya; species Malaya genurostris. The sequence goes on from NC_080571.1 coordinate 155,568,242, forward strand.
CGTTATTCAACATTTTTCTAATAACTTTCATGATCCTATAGAATCTGAATGTAAAAATAAAAGATAACAGACGGATTTCCCTTCTGTTGATTCTATGCTGTCTAACAATATTTACGAGATTCTTCCTGAGATTCTTCAAAAATTCCCAAAATTGACGCTTGTCGTTCTGGGAAGAAACAACAATCTATGCCACCAGTGACGGTGCTGATTTCCCACTTCAAAGCCCGAAAGTAAAAGTCTCATTTCAAATCGGACGAAGAGGAGAATGTCGAATCTTGGTTGATGGATTGGAATATTACGAACGTCTTATCCGATATTTGTCCGAGAGACTTCATAAATTTTATTCATATGATATAAGATCAAACAGACCCTTCAAGGCTGTCTTGAAAGGCTTATCAAATGATCAAAGTACTGATGAAATTAAAAATGAACTAAAAGAATTGCTTGGTTTTGCCCCTTCCCAAGTAATACTTATGAAAAAAGAGCGAATGGTACTTCTAAACCACGCTCTGGAATTTCCCATGAACTTAACCTAATACAATTCAATCAAAGTGGTGTAAACAATTTGAAAACTTTAGAAAAAGTACGTTTCATTTCCTACATTAAAATTCGTTGGGAACATTATAAACGGCATAATCGTATTGCAAACTTAACGCAATGTCGTTGTTGCCCCGGCTTCTCGGCCATGGAACCAAAAATTGTCATATGGATATACGGTGCTTGAATTGTGGTAAATCGCATTCGAAAGACGTTTGTTTAATTAATGAAACCACTGACAAATTTTCATGTTCAAATTGCGATGGAAATCATAATTCCAATTATTTGAAATGTCCTGTCAAGGAAAGGATTTTAAACGCTCGTTCGCTTAGACAACAAGTCAAATCAACGACCTTAAATTTACAGAACATACCTGAAAATCAAAAAACCGTTACTAATGCCACGCCTAATTCTTCTAAGGCATTTATTTCTTCGAATTTAGAACAAAAAACAGGTACGCCTGCCAATTCGTCTTCTAACGAAAACAATTTATTGACAGGTAGATCGACATCGTCATCTTCTTCTAATGACAGTTACGCTAGTGTAACAGGTAGAAAACTACCACTTAATTCTTCTAATGTAAATAATCAAAACACAGGATCGCCTTGCAGTTCATCTTCTAACGAAAACAATTTATTAATAGGTAGATCGGCCATACCATCTTCTTCTAATGGCAGTCTACCCAGAAAACCATTTCGTACCTATATCGCAAGCTATAATCGCATTATGCGTTTTGTTATATATTATAATAAAATCGCAGAGCATACTGCAAATAAGGCCTATGCGTGCATAAGTGGAGGCGATATACATGCAATTTCGAAAAATCAAAAGCCAGATGCGATGTAGTAAAGCATTCAGATTAGTGATAAGTGATTCAGTTTATCAGCTTCAGTGATTTTCTTTTGTAATGTATGCGATCGTAAGTATATTTTCTGAGAGTTTTTTCAAGTGTCTACGCGATTCTAACCATACATCCTACTAATAAGCAAAAAATAACAACGAGCTTTTACGAATCGAGGCTCGAACCTGAAACTTGTGGATCGTTTACCGAGTTTTTCTACTCTCATCCATATCATAGCTGTGGATAAGCCCGATTTCAGTCGAATACATTCTTCTTTTATCTTACAGATGACTGAGTCACATCGCATATCTAAGCATAACTAAAATCTTACAGTGCGAAATAACTCATTACGTTTTATGATGTAAACTATCATTCACATTCACACATATGTGTTCATAATATATCGTAAAAGAGAAGGTTTATATAATTTCTTATTGTGAGTAAGTTCGTATTGTTTCACGAACAAGCCTGTTGTTTACATAAATGTTCCATGATACTGATAATTTTCAATTATTCTAACCATTTTTCAAACAAGTGTTCTTGAATTGTCAGTAAAACACTCCGTATTAGAATGCGACCAAATATTTTTATATTCAGCCAGTAAAGTCAGAATTGTGAGCCAATCGCATTGGATGCTAGGAATTATCATTTTGTGCGAGGGGTTTTACGTACAATGCGATATAATTCAGACAAATTTTGGATATCATGTACAGCCAAACATTTAAGGATGTAATGCGAGTTCAATTCTGTATACGGCGAGGTTGTTCAAACAATTATGCGATTGTGTTGTCATCGTCGCAATGAGCTTGTGCGATAGCATCATATGGGGAAAAATATGAACTTCAGTTATATGATTATGCGATGGTGACTATGAACAGCGTTTTAAACGATCTAATTCGTGCTACCTTATGCGATTTGTGGTTCTCTGGGTACCTACCAATATCCCTTCAATGCTATTCGTTTCTTTAAATGAAGTCGATTTAGGCGATATAACTGAAAATAAAATTATCTACCTAGAAGATCAACTTTTTCAAATGATCATCCAAATGAATTCGACTTCATCTCTTTTTGAAGCATTTCAAATCGGATGGCAATTTGCAAATACTTTTATAATGACTTTCAAATTTAACAGTGAGCTTAAAGAATTATTTGAAAATTTTAAATTGGAATGCTCGATCTTTAAAATCGAGTGAAAATGAATTTTATAATTTTCTTAAAGTTCACAAAATTCATATTGCCATTGTGACAGAAACTTTTCTTAAACCAAAGCATCCAAGGATTTGGAACGGGGTTTATTACACCATTTCAAGTCGAAAGTAGCTGAGCATACCTTTTCCGAAAATCATGATTTCACTACAAATGACATAAAAATCTTAAGACAAATTTCCAACCCATGGAAATTGGATTCTGCAGAAAGTCTAGAAATTTTCAAACATAATTCCACTTCTTTACTAAACACGAACAGACAAACATAGAAAACACCTAACCTCTCCCTACCCTAAACAAAGTAGATAAATTTTTTCGAGGTATTTATACCTGTTGTAGGAATCTACCAACTTCCGTTTCATATAAAAGGAACAACATTGCAGCATTCTTTCAATAACTAAACAAACCTAACACACTGAAGAAGAATATAAATTGTATTCGAAATGCGTATATGTGATGTGACGTTAATTATACATGATTTATAGTGTTGTGAAATACATAGTGAATTTGTATAGTGACGTGATATACTTATAACAGAATTAAATGGTAATATTAAAAAAATTATCCTTGTAAAATCATTCTGTTCAAACACTCAAACGAAAAGTTAATGAAAATGGCTACCAAGCCTACTGAGTTAAATAGGTTTTTAAAATTAAGAAAGACAATTGCGGGATTATCGAAAGATATTGCGTTTTTGAAAAGGTGCAAGAGTTTTGGAATTATTCCGACATGCTATAAAATGCGGGGTAGGAAATCTTTCTCTAATAATATCATGTGTAAAATTCAGAGCGAAATTTTAAAAGAAAATATAAAAAAGTTGTATAGCATCCAATGTGTAAAAATCTTGGAATGTTATAATCTCCATTTAAAACTAGCAAAACAATGTTTCGAAATTTTTCTAACCAAAGCAAAGTTCGCTGAGCACTGTGAATCAGAACGCAAACGAACTCTACTCCACAAAAAAATTGAAAATTTACTTTCCCAAAACCGTATGGTCCATCCTCCAAAACCTTCGGTACAGTTTTCAGAAAATTTCCTAGTTAATCGTTCATCACAAAATTTTGCACACGAACAAACAAATCTTCTCAACTTGGGGTTAAATTATGCCATTTCTTCCAAAGTTAATTTCGAACAAGTTATTATAGACGTATAAACAGGTCTAGATAGCTGTAACCTTCCTTTTTCGAAAATAAATGACGCCAAGACTATTGTAGTTGAAGTCATTAAAAATACTCCATTAAGAAATGAACAAACTAAAAATGAAAGAGAGCTAGTTAAACAATTGCGGGAAAAGCCAGTTTTTTATGTTAAAGCTGACAAAGGAAACAAAGTTGTTATTATAGATAAGGATGATTATGACAATCTAATCACCCAAAAAATTAATGACGGACATTATAGGAAACACAAGAGTTCGCTACTCAACTTCTGAACTCAGGTGAAATCGAAGATGACGAAATAATGGTATCTTTCGATGTAGCCGCCTTATTCCCAAGTGTCCTGGTGAAGGACTCAATCAATCTGTTGGAAGATTGGTTAGTTAAGTAAAAGAGTATTAGTTTATGGAAATACATAGTAAGGTCTTACCTTACTCTAACCCGGCTTTGCATGGATGTAAATTATTACAAATTCAGAGGGGAATTTTATAAACAATTACAAGGGGCCCCAATGGGTAATCCGCTCTCCCCATTTTTATGCGAATTATTTATGGCAAACCTCGAAGAACTTTTAATTAAACAAGGATTACTACCTTATTGCTGGTGGAGATACGTTGATGATATATTTTGCATCATCAAGCGTAACGATTTGGAACATTTTTTGGATACAATCAACAATTTACATAGGAACATAAAATTCACCTTCGAGAGGGAGACAAACAACAGTTTACCTTTCTTAGATGTTCTTATTATACGGGAGGCAAAAACTTTATCTTTCGAAATATATAGGAAGCCAACCAATACAGAGCGAGTTATACCTAATATTTCTAATCATTCTCACCAACACAAAATGGCAGCATTTCACCATATGTTTCACAGAATGCTAACCTTACCCCTCAGAGATGATGCGGTAGGGAAAGAGAAAAATTTTATCTTCGAAATTGGAAAGCTCAATGGATATCCGGAGCACTCAATCCAAACAATCCTCGATAAGAAATTAAGAGCATTGAAAAATTATCACTTACAATTTTGACCCCCCTATCAGAAAATTTGAAAAGAATATCGATAGACTTCAACTCTAACATGGCATATCCACTTATATCAAAATAAAAACTCTTTGGCTTGGATTTGGTGTTCAGTAGTACTAACTACCAGTTGAAAACTTTACTAGGATCTACTAAAGATCCTACTGACAAATTGAAAAAATCGGGGAATACAAAATTGCATGTTCTCATTGTGATAAATTATACATTGGACAAACAAAGAGAGCATTAGATATCCTTTTCAAGGAACACATAGCGGAAATAGGGAAAGCATCCAAGGATTTGGAACGGGGTTTATCACACCATTTCAAGTCGAAAGTAGCAGAGCACGCCTTTTCCGAAAACCAGGATTTCACTACAAATGACATAAAAATCTTAAGACAAATTTCCAACCCATGGAAATTGGATTCGGCAGAAACTCTAGAAATTTTCAAACATAATTCCACTTCTTTACTAAACAGAGACCAAGGAAATAGGTCTTCCTGGCTCTTTAAGTTACTACCTACTCACAGGGGACAGACGAACATAGAAAACACCTAACCTTTCCCTACCCTAAACAAATTAGATAAATTTTTCGAGGTATTTATACCTGTTGTAGGAATCTACCTACTTCCGTTTCATATAAAAGGAACAACATTGCAGCGTTCTTTCAATAACGAAACAAACCTAACACACTGAAGAAGAATATAAATTGTATTCGAAATGCGTATATGTGATGTGACGTTTATTATACATGATTTATAGTATTTTTTTATTTAAAAGATATTTTATTCAGGTCTATTTGCGTACAAGCTTTACGTGGCCGATTTAGCTGAGTTTTTAGATTTTTTTTTTTGTATTGGATCTCGTTGTCACCCTTTTTCGAGGGGGAGAGGAGCTTCCATTTTCCTCCTGCGATGATTCAGGAGCAGTTTGTTCGTGGTTCGTCTCGTCATCCATTGCCGTGGTATTGTTGTTGATTTCGTTGCTAGTTGCTGTAGATGCGCCTTGTTGTACATTGTTTGCAGTTGCTGGTTGGTTGGATGGTAAACTGTTAACTGCAGCTGGTGTACTTTGTTCTATATGGGTTACGTTGGATGGTTTCGTTGATGGGGATACTTCCCTGTTGTTGGTGACTGTCACAGGTGTACTGGGGTTGATGTGAAGGAAGCACCGTTGTCCTTTGGTATAGTTTATCACAAGGCATACCGTAGTGAACAGCTTTTTGGTAATATTGACATGTGGCCATCTGATTGTCATAGTGATTTGCACGGTATTCTTGTATCCTGACCGAATGTCACATAAGAAGGTATAGATAGGCCTCCTCAAGCGCATGCGTAACAAACGTACGCCATTTAGAATACCGGGGAAAAAATCTTCCACTTTTCTTTTTCGATAGAGAGAATCTCTCCGTATTGGGACATAGTTGCGCGAATATAAGGTTCGGGGACGCATGAGGGAAGATCATGCACACACACTTCTATAGCACTATCTTCCATATATACCGGAATGTTGTACTTGATATTTTCATGCTCCACATAGTGCACATTATTATTGTCTTTAGCGAATTGAATTGCATCCAACTCTTTATAGAACTGGATATAAACAACATTATTGATCTTATGGCATTGAAGTAAATGCACACGTTTAATGTCAAGATGCATCTGCTCCTTACGCAAACCTTCAAGTGCTCGTATCGAAGGTCGAATTTTGCACTGTCTGAAGTCAACAATAATTGTATTCTTCCGTACCGGCGGTAGCTTTTGTTCGTTTGGTTCACTCATTTTCGAGGTCTATTGTTCACTGCACAATACTGTACTTGGTTTCTTCTGTCCCCAACGTAAGCGGTGTTGTATTTTCGACTGACTTGGATGAGATGTAAACCCGAACTGATTTATAGTGTTGTGAAATACATAGTGAATTTGTATAGTGACGTGATATACTTATAACAGAATTAAATGGTAATATTAAAAAATTTATCCTTGTAAAATCATTATGTTCAAACACTCAAACGAAAAGTTAATTAAACCAAATGTCAAATTGAAAAGTAATCCACATTAGGTGGTTCATCAATTTGAGAGGTTTACTGGAATGGGTGGTGGAGTTGCCATTTTTGTCTAACGGCAAATTAAACATCGAATTTTACCTTCGTTCAATACTAAAGTTATTGAAAGCATGGGAATCGAAGTTGAAACCATTTATGGAATTTATTTCATCGCTGGAGCATATTGGCCATTCCAATACACCGGCTAATAGGATACGTAATTCGGACGGATATGCAATACACTCGATATATTAGAGAGGAAACAAACGTGTAGTGAAGTTCGATTGTTAATGCTGAACATCAAGTGAAAAAAGCTCTAGAAGAGACTGGTCGGCGATGGCGCCAAAAGAAAAAGCTCAAGCACAAATGTCATTAGCAGGGCTGTGTTGTTACCTGTTACTGAAATTGTCTCTCTTCACCCCTGCTCAATTTCTGGAACACCTGATGCCAATCTCCTCCAGAAGACGCTTGAAGGCCACGGAAGGTAGCCCTTTCGTCATCACATCCGCTAACTGCCGTTCAGAAGGTATATACTCGACCGCTATATCGCCTTGCTGCAGCAGCTCATGAATAAAGTTGAATCTGATGTCAACGTGTTTCATGCAACGACTGTCCCTTGGTTCTTCCGCCACACGCATACAGGATTGGTTGTTTTCGTAGTATGTTACAGCGCCTTGAACAACGATTTCCAGATCCTTCAACAACCTACGCATCCATATGCCCTCGCAGGCGGCTGTGCACAGTGCCACGAACTCGGCTTCGGTTGAAGAGAGTGCCACTGTTTGCTGTTTCCGCGTCAACCATGCCACTGTGTCACCAAATACTCGCAGAATGTAACCGCTCATCGATCGCCTGTCGTTGATGTCGTTCCCCCAGTCTGCATCACAGAACACCACCAACGCTTTTCCGTTTTTACCGCCTTGGAATTCCAATTCCCTTCACGTAACGAAAAATGCGCTTCAGGTAGCGCCAGTGTTCGTCCGTAGGACAACTTTGTAGCTGACTGAACACGTTCACTGCAGCACACAGATCCGGGCGAGAAGTATGGGCAACGTATGCCAGACAACCAACCAACTCCCGATAAGGCTTATCCGTCTTCTCCGCTTCAGTTCCCATTTGCAACTTCAGATGGCACTCCACCGGTGTGGCAACCGGCTTGCAATCCTCCATGGAAAAGCGTCGAAGAAGACTCTCCAAATATCCTTTCTGCGAAATTCTCATGAAATGCTTCTCGACATCCTGCTCGATGCGCATACCAAGGAAGCAATATCCGACATGGCAAACTCCTGCTTCAAACAGCTTTTGACCGCCGAGATTGCTTTCAAGTCCCGACCAACGATGAGAATGTCATCCACGTAGAGGACTAGAATCAATCGTTCCCCATTCTCCGTTCGCACGTACAGACACTGATCGTTTTCGCTGCGTTTGAACCTAAAGCGAGTGACGAACCGGTGGAATCGTTCGTTCAGCGCTCTAGAAGCTTGCTTGAGTCCGTACAATGCACGGTTCAGACGACACACAAACTTCGATCCATGAGCAAGACCCTCGGGTGGAACCATGTAAATCTCCTCTTGGAGTTTTCCGTTGAGGAACGCCGTTTTTTACGTCAAGCTGATGTATCTGAAGACGCGAGCCACGAGTCGGGCTTTATACCTGTCAGGAGCTTCATTCTCACCTTTCTTTATCTTGAAGACCCACTTACAGGTAATAGGCTTTCTCCCTTCAGGCAACTCAGACATGGTCCACGTGTTGTTCTGCTTATGGGATTCCATCTCTTCCTGGACAGCGACCTTCCATAGTTCCCAGTCGTCACGCTTCTGCATCTCTGCCAGCGAGTCTGGATAATTCTCCACATATCTTACCGCACTCAAAGCCCACGCAGCATAGTTCAGCTCGTAGTCTTTCTGCCAAACCGGAGGGACACGATTCCGACCCTTCGGCTGAGTTTCAGCAGCTGGAGATTGCTGGCTATCTCCAGCTGAATTTTCGCCTTCACTGACACTGTCACCGCAATCCTCGAACTCGTCGATGGTTTCGTCCAGCTCTCGCTCAATTTCCTCCACTTCGCAGTCGGACTCCACCAAATGCGGAATGCGAATTTCTTCAACCTCCATCTGCTTCGGTACGTCCTTCTGGATTTCCTCGTTCTTCTGGACACCGCCGGTTTCGTCGACGATAACATCTCTGGCGGCAACAACTTCCTCGCGCTTCGGATCCCAAATCCGATAGCCGTTGCAGTGATACCCAAGGAATACACCCTTCCACGCCTTCTTGTCTAGCTTATTTCGGTGCTCCTTTGGTATGTGGCATTAGGCCGGACTTCCCCAAACTTCCATCGCTGAAACATTCGGTTTTCTACCCTCCCAAAGTTCGAATGGCGTTTTACCTTCCTTGATCGCGCTGGCCGGACTCCTATTCACCAGGTAAGCCGCCGATTCCACGGCCTCACACCAAAACTTCTTATCCACACCTGAGCTGAACAGCATCGACCTGGCCTTTTCTTCCAGTGGGCGGTTCATCCGCTCAGATACACCGTTTTGTTCAGGTGTGTATGGTATGGAACACTGCATTTGAATTCCTTTTTGCTTACAGAGCTTATCAAACTCAGCACTTCGATATTCCCCGCCGTTATCGCACACCAACCGCGAAATGCCAACCCCGAACTTGGCAGACACCATCGCTTCATACCGTTTGAAGTATCCGAACACTTCGTCCTTCGACCGCATCGTGAACACTATCGTGAATCTGCTCCAGTCGTCGATGAAGCTAACATAGTACCGACTTCCATCGTGACCGACCGGTGTCACGGGCCCGCTGTTACCACCGTTGCGTACTTCGAACTTAAGGTCAGCAGCAAATGGCAAACGATATCAATGTCTTTCATCACAGCTCCGGTGCCTTTATACTAACGCACAATACGATCAAACGCCAAGAAATGGTCCTGAAGCTTGCCGCCCTCGTGCTTAAACAGCAACAGCTTTTTCTTTAGGTGCAGCCGACTCGCAATACTGCGCCGCTCGAACACTTTTTCAAAAGCGAGCCAAATCGCTCTCGGGGTCGCTTTATCCTGCACGTACTCAAGCATACTGTCGTGTATTCGCGAAATCAGAATCGATTTGGATCGTCGATCCTTCTTCCGTCGTTTTTCTACCAGCTCCAGCTTGGACTGCCGAACGTTGTCGGCGTCCTCCAGGGCAGGGCTGTGTTGTTACCTGTTACTGAAATTGTCTCTCTTCACCGGTGAACAATTAAATTTCTTTAAAGGCGATTTGCAAAAACTCACAAGATATCGACCGAAATTTTTCGTAATAGGGGACTTAAATGCTAAGCATGTCCAGTGGAATTGTAGGCAAAATAACAGTAAACTACTTCATAATCAACTCTCAGCTGGTTACATCACAGTTCTTCATTCCAGTAATCCAAATTTTTTCTCTTCCGTGAAAAACCCCTCTACAATTGATCTGGTTCTAACAGATCAAAGTCACATTTGTAGTGAACCGATTACACATGCTGACTTTGACTCAGACAATCTTCCTGTAACATTCAGACTTTCCAAAGAAGCTATAATTAATCCAATTAGTTCTATATTCAACTATCATTGAGCTAATTGGTTGGATTACAGATCTCACATTGAAAATCATGCGGATCATAATACTATTTTAGAAAATTCTGCGGACATCGATTTTGATGAAATTAAGTCAATTATTAGGAAACTTAAAAACTCGGCTCCTGGTAATGATGGAATCTTTAATATTCTTATTAAAAATCTTCCCGACGTTGCCTTGAGACTTTTGGCTAAAATTTTCAACAAGTGTTTTTTATTAGCTTACTTCCCAAAAAGATGGAAAAACGCTAAAGTAATTCCTATCCTCAAACCTGATCAAAACCCAGCAGAAACATCAAGTTATCGACCAATTAGCTTACTTTCTTCTATCAGTACACTTTTTGAAAAAAATATCTTGTTGTGAATGATATCTCATAGAAATGAGTATTCAATTTTTTACCAGAGCATTTTGGACTTCGTCATGAACATTCAACTACTCATCAACTTGTCAGAGTAACGAACATGATAAAAGCAAATAAATCTTCTGGGTTATCCACTGGAGTTGCTCTTCTAGACATAGAAAAAGCATTCAACAGTGTTTGGCACAAAGGTTCAATAGCAAAAATGTCTGATTTCCAGTTTCCTATTTATTTGATCAAAATGATTCAAAATTATTTAACTGATCGTACTCTTCAGGTTAGCTATCAGAATTGTAAATCTGAATTGCTACGCGTACGAGCAGGTGTTCCGCAGGGTTCGAGCGTAGCTCCAATCTTGTATAATATTTTTAATCGTTATTCTGTGACGACACAAGCCACAGGTAGAAATCTAAGAGTGATCTGCAGTCGCCTACAAAGAAATTTAAATATTTTCAGTGATTATCTGTCAAAATGGAAAAAATTGTCCTCATAAGCCAAGAACTTATTTTCCTAAACCAAACAATAATCACATTCTCAAATTGAATGGTTTGGAATTGACATGGTCTGATCAAGCTAAATACTTTGGTTTAACGTATGACAAAAACTCACTTTCAAGGATCACATTGAAGGAATCCAGGCAAAGTGTAATAAATATATTAAATTTTTATATCCTCTTATAAACAGAAATTCTAAGCTCTGTCTAAAAAACAAATTGTTAATTCATAAACAGCCATGCTCTAGCCAGCCATGACTTTTCAGACCAGCCATGCTTTATGCAGTACCAATTTGGTCAATTTGTTGTTCCACCAGGAAGAAAACGCTTCAAATGATTCAGAATAAAATCCTGAAAATGATTTTGAAGCGTCCTCCCTGGTTTAGTACAAATGAGTTACACAGATCTACAAATATAGAACCATTAGATGTAATGTCACATAATATTATAAGCAAATTCCGACAAAAATCGATGCAATCTTCAATTGAATCGATTCGCTCTCTGTATTAGTTAGTAAGTTAGTATATAAGTTTCTTTTCCCCATTACACAATACAAGTAGGTTTAGAATTATCCTTACACAAAAATCTCAGAATTACGGAAGCAGATGATGTATTCATGGTAATATCCAAATAATGTACATAATAGGGCTGAAAAGTCACCACTTGTGGCTGAACACCCAATTTAAATCTTAGTAATTTAATTTTAAAACATATTCCAATAAATAGTGATTTAAAATAAGAGTCCAATTCGAAGGAGATGTGCATCTAACGTGTATTGATTGAATATAGGTCTGGACATCACACGAAGGAAATCCCTATTCACATCCAGCCCCCTGAACCATGCCTTCGTCGATATTTTAGGGATAATTGAGTGCATCTCCACGTTCCCCACAATCGAGCAGTTGCAGCCAGCGGTCACTAGTCGTCCCGGCCCTGTGAGTGGGAGAATGGAAGGGGTCTTCCAACCCATCCCAGACGGCAAGTACAATCCAGCTTCAAACAATTCAGACGTTGATTCACTTACCGTTTGCAGTTATCCATCGCACGATCAATCAAGTCAACCGCTGCCCTTGTACTACCAGAACGCTGGTTTGCTCGGAGGATTGCTTCGGCATCATCCCTCTCTCGGAGACGTGGCTCAACGATTGTACGCTATCCGTTCAAGGTTTTGGATCCAACTACGAAGTCTTCCGTACCGATCGCAGCCACCTAAATAACTCAAAAACTATTGGAGGTGGGGTGCTTATCGCACCTTCTATGAAGTGTTACTTAAGGCTTTCGTTGCTCAACAACAACTTTCAACACCGCACCATCAGGGTCGTTTACCTTTTCCGGTTTCTATACTCAAAATAATAATCATGTTATAGTTACGTGAAAAGTTATGTGAATATTTTCCACCCTACCTTTAACGTAGGTTTCAATGGACTGGCATTTAAAAGCTGTTTAATGCCTAATCCAGTAAAAGTTACGTGTTTCATAGGTAAAATGTAATGTACTGTTCATATCAAATTTACCTATCAGTTCGTATAGAGTTTAGATACCAGAGAATTACTTTTGTGTATATTGGTTGAAGTCAAAAGGGCGATATTTCAGATTTTTATATATATGAAACGAAAAATACCATGAAAAATAAAACATTTATTTCAGAAAATTAGCATAGGAAATATAAAATTAGCAGCTAAAAATGAAAAGCAACTAATAACGTCGTGGGATCCCAAATCGACAAGCCTCCAGAAAACGTTTTCTTTTGTCACTGCCATCCAACCGAAGCCGAAGTCGAGATCCGAGAACTCTTACATTGGCATTACAACCATACTCGATGGCTACAACCTCAACCTTATTTGATAGTCGAATCCTGTCTTTAGTCAAAATAACCGGATGTTGGATATTCGCTTTTCAAGTAGAGATGTTGCACCAAAAATTAGTGCTTCACCGTTACCTCTGGTAAATTCTGTTCGTCATCATCCTCCATTGTATATCGTGCTCGATTCGAATCGCTTACAGAACGCCTGCATTCCACCGGACATCAGCTGCTATAACTTTAGTAGAACCGACTACTAAATATGACCGACTTCTTAACGCAAATCGACTTGGATGAAGTTCTCGACAACGATGATGTCAATGTTGCTGTGCAGGTGCTCTCTAATGTTATGAGCTACGTAGTCAACTACTTTGTACCGAAAAGATCGAGTCGGCAAACCCGGCATCCACCATGGCTGACCACAGAAGTGAGACATTTGAAAACGACCAAAAGAGCCGCTGAACAACGTACAACGAAAATTGAAATCAAATCCAAGGTATTTCTGGAAACATGTGAATGAGCGGAGGAAAGAATACGGGTTACCCTCATCAATGAACTTTGGAAATCGTACTGGTTCGTGCACACAGGAAATCTGCCATATGTTTGCTGAAATTGCAGCCGCAGAACTTTATGTTCCCCTGTCGAATAACTCTTAGAACTGCATCAATATTGACGAATACTCAATACGGACGGCAATTGTAGGAATGAAAGCCTCAACTTCTCCAGGCCCTGACGGAATACCGGCAATTGTTCTTGAAAAGTGCTCGCGAGGAGTAATCGCTTCCCTCTGCAAATTATTTCGATGTCTCTCGCTACAGAAGTTTTCCCCAATTTATGGAAAGCTTCCTTTATGTTCGCAGTCCTCAAGAAAGGCGATAGAAAGGATATAAACAACTACCGCGGTATTACTTCCCTCAGCTTTGTGTAGCTGTTCGAAAAAGTGATTTTCAATCACTGCAAGCAATATATTGTCGATACTCAACACGGTTCGATGCCTAACCGCTCAACAATCACAAACTTACTATCGTGTTTGTCTTATGTGATTGATGCAATGTCTAATGGTTTACAAACGGACGTTATCTATACAGGTCTTTCCTCCGCTTTCGATATAATCAACTACGACATCACGGTTGCTAAATTAGACAAACTTGTGTTTAGTTCGAACATTCTTCGTTGGTTGCAGTCATATCTTAGGAATCGTCGTTTAGCAGTTAAAACTGACGATCATACTTTCGAAGAGTTCCTCGCATCCAGAATACCACAGGGAAGTCATCTCGGACCGATAATATTTTTACTGTACTTCAATGATGTAAATTTCGCTTTGGAAGGTCCTCGCTTATCGTTTGCTGATGATGGCAAGATCTATCACATCATCCACAACTTAGAAGCCAAAGCTTTTCTCCAGCGCAATTGTTAATCTTCGCAGATTGGTGTAAAGTTAACCGTTACGTTCAAGGGGAGAAAAATGCCTTTGCATGTAGAATACTTTCTGGATGTATCCTTGATTCAAAGATCGACTAGCGTTAAAGATCTTGGCGTCCATCTCGATGAACAACTTACATTCAAGCATCACATCAGTTACATTGTAGCTAAAGCGTCCCGTAGCTTAGGATTCCTCATGAGAATGACTAAGCACTTTACAGGCATACACTGTCTAAAATCGCTTTACTGCTCGCTTGTTCGTTCAACTCTCGAATATTGCTCCTTGTGGAACTGAAAATCATATACTTAGTGGACCAATATTACTTCCATGTGGAACATCAATGTTTATTGGAGCAAGGTTGCTGCTGTTACTTCCGATGGATATAATTGAATTAGCAATGCCCCTTATGCCATAGCAATCGAGTTTGTCCAAAAGTATACTATGATCTAATGTGTCAAAAGCTTTTTAGGTTCTAAAAATGATGCACCAATTATATTTTTACTATCGATCTCGCTTATAATTTCGTCAACTGATTTAATTATACCGGTGTGTGTGCTAGAACCTTGTCTGAAGCCATATTCGAATTTAAAGAGGATATTATGCTTACTCAGGAATTCGATAAGTCTAGTGACTAGAAGGTTATCATATTTTGTTAACTACGGAGATATAGGACGGTAATTATTACAATCACAACGGTCATCCGATTTGAACAAAGGAATGACTTTAGCCACCTTGAGGCAGTCAGGGTAGTAACCGGTCTGAATAATTACGTTGAAGCACTGAGAGAGTATTTTGGCGAATGCATATGAATTATGTTTTAGTACACTGACAGAGACGTTTTCAGGGTCGTTACTCTTCTTATTATCCAAACCTTGTATTAACAGTATCACTTCATTAATAGATGAAGGACGTAAACAAATAGAATCACAAACAAGACGAACATTACTTATGGGACAAAAAGATGAGTTTACAGGAATAGCTTTAGCTAATTCGTTACCGATATTTTAGAAGAATTTGTTAGAAATATCACAAATTTCCTTGTTGTCATTAATTTTGTTGCCCCTAGCGATCAAGTGTATCTTATCCTTTTCTTTAGTTAGTCCGAACGTAGTTTTAAGATTTGTCAAAAATTTCGAATGAGGTACGTTAGTGAGAATTATTTTTTTTATTCGCCTTTTTCGTAATTATATTTTTTATTCGCCTTTTTCATGGAATCGACCTTTGTAGAGATATGTGATAGCATTTGTTTGGGATGCTGATCGTGGGGCTTGCCTTAACACGTTTGAGGTAATTGTTTTTTATTTTCACTAGTGTCCATAAATCAAAAGGTCATCCATGGGCAAATCTTTCACGGTGACTGTTTTAGTCATTATTCTTGTATGTTGTTCCAGTAGAGAGTTACATACGAACACTATAGATTGAAGAACTGTTTCAGCGTCCTCAATGACATCAATACTACTTATAAAAGTAAAAAATTATGATTTAACTGACGATAGTTTATGATTTTGTCGTTAACGTCACAGGTTCTTTATCAGCTGGTATTATGAGAGTTAAGATTTGAGAGTGGACACTAAGTTCAATAAATATTGTGTCGTTGCGAATCCGAGTAACGTCGTCAAGTTTACAAATAATATGGTCAAGTATATTGTCGCTAATTGGTGTTGCAATAAAAAACACGTATGTTTCGGTTGGATTGAACACATCAAGCTTTCTAGGTAAACGAAAAATTCATTAAAATCCAAGCTAGGAGGACGATACACAGCATTAATATTATAAAAGTGTCCTTTGAAACAAAGTTCGATGTTTATATGGTGAAATCCATTGGACGTGTAGTTCTTAATCAGTCTATGTTCAATATCTTGTTTGACATATATAGCTAGGCCTCCACTAGAATGTTCTCAACAAGCAAAAAAGGCTTTATAATGCGATATTTCATACAGAGAACAATTTTCACGTTTCAAACATGTTTCTCCGATTACTATAACATCTATAGGAGTGAAGAATTACTGAACGAAATGCACACCAATATGGTAAAAAATCCCCGGAGGGGAAAAAACAACTAATTAAACTAATATTTATTGTTAAAGAAAATCGCCGAACTTCAAACAAATGACCAAAGCACGGCAACCAGCACAGGCAAAATTGTCGACAAGATTAATGGAGCACAACACCTTCTTTGATCAATCGCACAGCCAGAGGTGCGTCCAACCACCCACAACATCGCGAGAGAATCGCGCTGAACTTGTCGATCAAAAAACGTGAACCGGCAAGACAGTAACCAGTATATCGGCTCACTAGATCCACTTCCACCAAAGCCTCACTCGTAAAAAAGTACGCACTAACACGCGCCGAAGAAGCAGAACCACTGTCACCAAGTATATCTCAAGCTATCTCTATTACTGTTGGTAGACAACGTTAGCGAAGTGAGTCCCAGGCACGCAATGTGTGTTGAGCGTTGGTACATCAGAACAAAAAAACATAATGTACTAGCACCGGCAGCGTATGGATCTATATACCGAATCACTAATCCCGCACACCACTACACGACCGACACTAGGCGCATCAATTGCGGTGCTACCTACCGGACAAGAGGGAAACGAACACAACGGCTGATTGGAGTAACCCTATAGGGGCACTACCACACATCCGATCACAAAATGGTCAATCGAAAATGATTCCTAGGACAAAATCCGCTGAACTAAATTCGGCCAGCACACTGATTATCAGGCACCAATTCGCAATCCTACAACTAGCTATGAACAAAAACACACTAAATAGCAAGTTGAATATAAGTTGTCATTTGAAAATTTTTAATGAACACTTTTAATTAGGTTCTAAAAGTAGCTATAGAAAGGAGCAACTATTAATGTCAGCCCATGTTTAAATCATGAATTCGAATTTTTCCTTGGATTGACAATATTGCCGGTATTATGAGTCTGAAAATATACATAAAATAGTTGTTATATATTTTTCCTCAAATTACAATCAATTTCAGAAGTATCATTATTTAATTTTGACCTTTTTGAACTTACTTTTCCTTTTGGATAATTCATTAGTTTATTCAAATGCATATGATCCTTGTTCGAATGCGGGGTAGATTTTGTGTGTTATATTTTCATTTCGTCTGTGATACAATTGAGTAATTTTTTTATGACTTTTAATTTTTCGTAACGCCATTTGATCTATGTTAAACCTTTTATCACTTTGTTCTATATAAATATTATATGGAGTATTATTGATAAATAATTGTATTGAATTGTATTTGTAAACAGATTTTATCATGACTTTCAAAATGTTTATTATTTCTGGTGATTCTTTTTTAATGCACCGTGAAATTTCTTTTAGTGTTGAATGATTTCTTTAACTATTAGTCTGAGATCAATGAACAGGAGTTTTAAATATGTTATTGCCTAAATTTCTTAATTTTTGTTCGAGAAATGCTTCCGTTGAGAAACGTCAAGAAGATCTTAAAATTCGTTTCATTTCAAAACTAGCAATTTATTTCGAAGAATTAACTGCGACTTTGTCTGCCATTGAAATATAAAAGTCGGCACTAAATCAATTAAACCAATATTTATTTATTTATTTATTTATTTACTTATATATATATATATATATATATATATATATATATATATATATATATATATATATTTATTTATTTATTTATTTATTTATTTATTTATTTATTTATTTATTTATTTATTTATTTATATATTTATTTATTTATTTATTTCGTCAAGCAAATGTAGACTACATATAAATTGTTTACAATGTTCACTTACATATTACGCATTATTTCTACGACAAAGCTTAGATTTGATTTGATTTTTTGACATAGTAAGGTCAAGATGTTCGCAGTATTGATTGTAATGGCGCATTATTCGATTGACTGGACTGTATTCGAGCAAATTCTCTTTTGAATTATTCTTTCAATCTTTAGACACAATTATTTCGAATATGGAACCTGAAGTAAAGCTTCATATTTTTGGCGACTTCAATCAACGTAATGCGGACTTCATTTCTGACATTGAAAATGAATCAATCTTACTTCCAGTCGTAGGAGCAAACCCAACATTGCATTACTTTTTCGACAAAATTTCTAATTTTGGCCTGCATCAAGTAAACTCCGTAAAAAATCAACAAAATGAATATTTAGACCTTCTTTTCACTAATTGCACAGAAGTCTTTTGTGTGAATGCATCAAACCTACCATTATGGAAAAATGAAGCATTTCACACCGCAATTGAATATTATTGGTATATAAAAATTTAATTGCGATAATAATGGAGCTGATTGAATGCATTGAGAAATAATGTCGCTGATAAAATAAAGCATTGCAAAGTCGCGGCGTTCTTTAAGTGTTTGTATATTGATGAGCATGCAGCGTGCTTCATATGATGGTAGAGGAAATGCTGTCCAGTTTAATTTACGAAGTGCATATAAAAGAAATTGTTTTTGAATAGATTCGATGCGTTCTTCGTGAATTCGGATTCCATACTAGGCTGCAATATTCCAAAATAGGTCTGACATATGTAGTGTATAATAATTTTATTGTGTATGGGTCCTGAAAGTTATGACTGAAGCGTTTAATAAAGCCCAGCATGCTATTAGCTTTATTGATTATGGTATTGTTGTGCCACAAAAGTGAGCTTGGGTCTAAGATTACGCCTAAATCTCTTACGATTTTACATTTTTCTACAAGTTGATTTCCTAGATGTATGTTTGTAGATATAGTTTCATTCTTCCTACTGAAAGTCATTGAGTTACATTTTTTTACATTGAGTTGGAGTAGACTTTTGCAGCACCAAATGTGGAATAGATTGATTTCGTTCTGGAATATTACAGCGTCGTTGATATTTTTAATTTCCATGAAGAGTTTCATGTCGTCTGCATATATAAGAACTTTCAGATTTTTGAGTATGAAGGAAATGTCGTTTATATGTAAAATGAAAAGGAGAGGCCCTGAGGTACGCCAAAAGTTACATTAATTGGTTCAGACAGAATGTTTTGGAAGCGGACTACCTGTACACGATTCGTTAAGTATGATTTGAGCCATTCAAGAAGAGTATGTTTTATGCCATATTTTTGTAGTTTGTGTAGAAGTAAAGGTATGTCAATACGGTCGAAGGCTTTGCTAAAGTCAGTGTAAAGAGTTTCTACGTAGTTGCCGGCGTCCATTGCATTCAGTGTGAATGTCATAAATTCTAAGAGATTTGTTGTAGTTGAGCGGCCTTTAAAAAACCATGTTGTTTGTTTGTTATTACATTTTTAAGTTGATGAAAAAGTTTTTCGTTTACAATTTTTTCAAATAATTTTGGAATGCATGAGATAATGGCTATTCCACGTTGGTTCCAAATGTTAGATTTTGCACCAGATTTAAATATTGGTACAAGAAAGGAAGATTTCCATGCTTTAGGAAAAGTACATTTATTAAGTGATAAGTTAAAAAGTAGTTGTATTGGTAGTGTAAGTTCTTCAGCAAGATTTTTTAAAAATATTGGTGGTATACTGTCAGGTCCAGGCCTTTTCGAGGCGTCTAAGTTTTCAGTGCTGTCGAAATGTCATGTTCTGATAGATAGTTTACAGAGATGGAGTTGGAAAATGCAGGTATGAAAGAGAAGTATTCACGATCACGGTCAGTTTCTGAAAAAGATGTGCAGATTTCTGTACTATTTTTCCCTACATGTTCGTCGAGGTGCATTTGAGATGGAAAATTGTTGCTTTTTAGTTTAGTTTTTGTGTAGTTAAAAAAGTTCTTAGGACAAGTCTTTATTTCGTTTTCAATTTTGCAGTTCGTGTGCTGTGTTAATGGCTATTTTGAGTTGATTGCATAGATTTAAGTAATTTTGAAGATGAGCGTCACTTTTTTCTTGTTTGTAAGTTTTGTGTGCTTTTTGTTTCCTATTTTTCAAATGTTTTAGTTGTGAATTGAACCATACAGGTAATTTGCTGTTATGATTTTTTCTTCTTCTTTTCATGGGCAAAGTTTCGGCTAATATTTTGTTTATAATTTGATAGAATTTGTTTACTTCGACGTCGACATTTCCTTCTGTACTCAGTATGTTCCGCCAATTTATTATACTTAGTCTACACTTGACTTCTTCATAGTCAATTTTATTGTATTCCGACACTTCCTCATATTCCAAGTCGTAGGGAAGGGATGCATTGTGTGTAAATAATGAATATTCAATTGCGGTGTGAAATGCTTCATTTTTCCATAATGGTAGGTTTGATGCATTCACACAAAAGACTTCTGTGCAATTAGTGAAAAGAAGGTCTAAATATTCATTTTGTTGATTTTTTACGGAGTTTACTTGATGCAGGCCAAAATTAGAAATTTTGTCGAAAAAGTAATGCAATGTTGGGTTTGCTCCTACGACTGGAAGTAAGATTGATTCATTTTCAATGTCAGAAATGAAGTCCGCATTACGTTGATTGAAGTCGCCAAAAATATGAAGCTTTACTTCAGGTTCCATATTCGAAATAATTGTGTCTAAAGATTGAAAGAATAATTCAAAAGAGAATTTGCTCGAATTTTCGGGTGGGAAGTAGACAGAGCAGTAAATATGTTCTTCTCCCAATATTGAGACTTTGGCCCATGCTCAAATTCTTTATATTTAGGAGTCATAATTTCTTCAGAAGTAAAGCAAGAGTTTATGGCTATGAGGACTCCACCTCCAGATTTTTTCTGACAGAGAGATAAATTTCGGTCGTGCCGGAATACGTTAAAATTATTTCCAAATACTTCTTCGCGTCTAACACTTTCATCCCAGCTGCTTTCAGTTCCAAGGATTACGTCGATAGAGGAGGTTATTAAATTTTGATGAATTTCTTTCATTTTGGCCGGACTTTTCATGCGGTTGAACTTTTGGCAATAGACCAAAATTTCAGTCACATTTTGTTTATGAAGCGAAGAAGTTTTTGAGAATTCTGAAATACTTACATTACTAATTCCTGTTTCTATTCCTTCGTCAAAGGGCGTCGTTATTTCCGAAAATTCGGCCTTGTGAAATTGTGTTCGGCTTCCCGGATTAGTTGGAGTCGGCGGATGTGTTCACTTGTCAAAAATTTCCCATAAGAGTCCAGGTCGGCCTGCGCTTCTTTAGGTTTCATTCCATATAACTGATGCACTTCGATGAAGATTCGTAGGAGGTGGTCAGGTGTTGTTGGAAGGCCTTCTGATGCTAATAGCATTTTATACTAGTTGGTGTCATACCCTCGATGCATACTGTAGGTTGTTGATTTTTCATGTATGACAAATACAGACGGACGACTTGCATTATTTTTGGGTCACGAAGTCTTGCTTTCAAGAAGCGTTCGTCGCCATTTGCAGATTGTGAAGTAAGACGTACAATGGCAGGACGCATTGGATCAATTTCGAATTGGCTGTCTGTATTCATGTCCTGTGATATTGCAGACGTATTTATGTTCTGTGATATTGAAGATGTGTTCACATAGTTAGTGGATGGTGCAGCTTCGATGTCATTACTTCCTAAGACCGGAGTAGTGTTGTGCATTATTTTATTTGTTTGTGCGCAGTTAGCTATACTCGCGAGACAATTTTTTCAACGTTTTTCTTTGATCCATGCGAATCATCATTGCAAAATATCGAGGAGTTTTAAATAGTCTGTTCTTCTAAATTAACCTATCTCGAAGCTTATTGTAAGCTTATCTCAAAGAACTATTTCAAATATTTTCGTTCGTTACAGTAGTACAATAATGACTTAATAAAGACTGCGCTCGATCGATTCGATAAGGCCTAGATACAATGATTTTTTCAAAAACCCTCATTATTTCACAACCATTTGAACTACTTTTTACAAACTTAGATTGATATGAAATGTCTTGCTTTTCCATCGTTAATGATTTTATATGATTTTATATATTCAATTATCTACTATATCGATTTTGATTGGTTCTTTTCGGCAAGCATTAATTGAGAGAAACGAAAGATAGGAAATGAAAAGACGGATAGGTATTCTAGATTGAATCAGTTATAAATTTAGAACGGTAAAGCTAGCCTAGGCAGGCTCATATAAGCATGATCAGAAGAAAGAAAAGAATTCTATTTTACCTTCTACTTGAGGGGGTCGAACACTAAATTCGAGTCCCCAAGTATGGTCGTGTAACAAGTGTAGTTCTTTACCACACTATGCTACTGACACCGGCAAAATAGAATCTTCCCGCCTAGATCCGATCACGCGATTATTGCTCTCTTACTATTGTGTTTGAACTACTCGTAGCGTTTCATTCCGCACACAACCAGAGGATTTCGCATCAAACGACACAGCCAGACACTCAGTAGAGATCGAATTTTTCGTTACATTTTTTAACCAACTCATGTATATGTTATTTGGTTTTGATTGCCGCAAGATGAAATCAAATCATTCGGAGCAGTTTTCGTGTCGTTATAACAGCAGTAGTGAACAATTTTCTTAAAGTCAAAATTAGATATTTTATTTTCTTTTGTTACAAGTAAACTTGGGTGCTGCGAAAATAACAGAGGAGAATGCTTTCTCTCACACGAAAATAATCTTTTTGCTTCAATAAAGGATGTTGTTAATTATTTATAAATTATTTAACAAATGGAAACATGTTTTCGCCTGCCTTTTGCCAGGTAAACTTGCAATCATCACAGGCACTCGTACACCTCTACCGAACAATTTGTAAAATAACGTTATGACTCCACTAATGATATGACTATCGGCAAAATGCCCCTGTGGAATGGATTATTGAATTTTATTTTAGCTTAATAGTAGCCCTGTGAATATTTACATTGTTTTCTGATTCAGATTTTGATAGTTCCTCATTATAAAACATTCAAGAGTAATTATTCAGTTAAACGATTATATTATTATTAATACACTGGAAATCTTGTTTCCGGTCGTTTTTATCAGCACTGAAAACTATCATCTTGACTAGGATTGACAAAAATGATTGGTTTTCGACGGTTTGTACGAGGATGCAAAATATGAGCGATCGGAAATATGACGTAATCAAAATGTCATAATATATTGGATGAACAAAAACAGTTGTTAAAATGACTACATTGTGTCACATACGAAATCGGTAAGAAAGTTACTTTCGATGAAAAAAGTTCAAGAGTTATTTTAGCACTCTATCGTAGGCTGTTCAGAATACTACGTCGTAACAACTTGTAGTATACGTGCCACTATATATTCACGTCATTGTGACAGGGTGTGTAAGTCAAAACACTACATTCATTATGTTTCAGATATAAAAACAATTTTAGTATAACATTAAGCGCTTTATTTAAAAAATCACTTATATTACAGCATGAATCGAATTAATGAAAAGGATTTAAAATTATAAGAATAAAATATCAGATTTTTAAATATTATATGGGTACACGCCACTTTTATATGTTACTCCTTCTAATATCAACGTTATACGCTGCGATCATATTTTACTCCTGAGCAATTAACGTTTTATGACAGGTGATAAATAGGGTGAAGTTGGCTCAACCGCCGGTGATAGTGATACTAAAAGTGATCACCTTCCATGATTGCATGTAGATCATCATTTAAATCTCGCTTAGTATCCCTTTTAAACGTATCAAGTGTAGAGCAAGTTTGGACAGCTATCTCTTTCGCACGATTTACGTTTTATATGTGTGTTCTATACTTCGTGTGAATGATACCCGATCGTGTCAATGATACGATAATGATCGAACAGCATCAAATGAACCTGAATGATAAAATCGTTATATTAGGTGATTTCAATATTCCCGGTATTAAATGGACTCGCTGCTCATCCAGATATTTATATCCTGATCCTACGTGCTCTTCTAAAACATCTACAACTTCGCTTCTCTTAGACGGCTATAGTACCGCTGGCTTAGTTCAACTAAACGGAAATTACAACAGCAATAATCGTATGCTTGATCTTTGTTTTGTCAGTCAAGACTTAATTAACGACTGTGCCGTTATCGTTGCTCCTTCAGTTCTTGTCAAATCATGCCGTCATCATCCTCCGCTTCAAATTACTCTAGCGGTATATAAACCTGTTTCTTTCGAAAATCTAACAGATACGACTTATTACGATTACAAGAAAGCTAACTTCAACGCAATGAATCAGTTCCTACTTTCATTAAACTGGGAGACTATTTTATCAAATAATGATGGAAACTATGCGGCTGCATCATTGACAAATATAATTTCATATTCTATTGATCAGTTCGTACCTAAGAGAAAATGCCATAAATCAGTTTACCCTCCTTGGTCTAATCCAACCCTTAAGCAATTGAAGATAGCTAAGAGATCTGTCTTGAAAAAAACTCACGAAGCGGCCAACTCTACATCTGAGGTCTCATTATGTGTCTCTTAATAATCGATATAAACGTCTGAACAGATCATTGTACAACACCCACCTTCTTCGAGTTCAAAGTAATTTAAAGAAAAACCCAATGAGCTGTTGGTGTCATGATAATGAACAACGTAAAGAAACAGGTCTGCCTACTCATATGTCGCTCGGAGAGATTAAATCATCTACCTTGCCAGATACCTGCAATCTATTTCAAAGGCACTTCAATAGCGTTTTCTCCTATGAAAACCTCAGCAGCTCCGAAGTATCTAAAGCGATAAACAACGTTCCTCTTCGTTCCCCTGTTGGACAACACCCTACTATTACACCGACTATGATAAGTAAAGCATGCTTTAAATTAAAAAGCTCTACAAACGCAGGACCTGATGGTATTCCTTCAATAGTACTAAAAAGTGCTTGGATAGCCTCGTCTCACCACTGACAATGCTGTTCAACATGTCCCTCCAGTTGGGAACATTTCCTGACCTCTGGAAAAAATCTTACATTTTCCCGGTTTTTAAGAAAGGCAACAAATCAGATATTACAAATTACCGTGGAATAGCCTCCCTATGAGCTGTTTCCAAGTTATTTGAAATAATTGTTCTCGACTTCATAACTCATAAGTTCAATGACTATATATCTGAAAATCAACACGGATTTATGCCTAAACGGTCAACATCTACTAACCTATTAACTTACACATCTTTTATCATGCAATCTCGTCTTCAGGTAGACGCTATCTACACTGATTTTTCAGCGGCATTTGATAAAATAAACCATCAAATAACAATTGCTAAACTTGACAGACTTGGCTTTGGTGGTTCTTTACTGAATTGGATGCATATCTTACTGGTCGTGAGATGTCGGTAAAAATAGGAAACTGTCACCGTTTGCTGTGAGTTCTGGAGTACCTCAAGGAAGTCACTTAGGACCGTATATATTTTTACTCTACCTTAAGGATCTGCACTTCTTACTGAAATGTTTCAAACTATCATTTGCGGATGACTTCAAACTCTACCATCTGATCAAAGAACAAGAAGATGCACACTTTTTGCAAGCTCAATTGAATACATTCGTTGAATTGTGTCACTCCAACAAGATGGTATTAAGCGCCTCTAAATGCTCCGTCATATCTTTTTCCCGCAGGCACTCAGTAATAGGATATGACTACAATCTATCGCATAATGTTCTTAAGCGTGAATCGTTCGTGAAAGATTTAGGAGTTATTCTTGATGAAAAACTTAATTGTAAGAATCACATTGACTACGTGATTTCGAAGGCATCGAAACTCTTAGGCTTCATATTTCGAATTACCAAAAATTTCGCTAACATACACTGCTTGAAAACTCTTTATTGTGCACTAGTTCGATCATCGCTTGAATATGCTGCTGTCGTTTGGTCACCTCATTATCAAATCGTATTGAAGCTGTTCAACGCAAATTCATTAGGTTTGTTCTCCGAAATCTACCATGGAGAGACCCATTAAACCTTCCAAGTTATAATGATCGTTGCCGACTGATCGAACTGGATCCGCTGTGTGTTCATAGAAACGTTTACAAGGCTGTTTTCATCGCTGATTTAATACAATCACATATTGATTGCCCTGATCTCCTACGATTGGTCAACTTTGACATCCATCGTCACAATCTTCGTTCACATCCATTTTTACGAATCCCTCGTGCTAGAACGAACTACGGATATGATGAACCGTTTCTCAGTATGTCTCGTTTGTTTAACAGTTGCTCGCAGGTCTTTGATTTTCATCTCTCGCGTAATGCGATAAAACGCTTATTCAACGATTCCTTAACTACCCAGTAAATAAATGTTCACCATCTTCATTGGAAACTAATCAGATTCGCCGAAACTAACCTGTTCGTCCTCCCTTTCATTTTCTCCGTCTTCCACCATCTTTTCGTTCACTAATTAGATCTACATGCCGGTTCTAACCCCGTCGTTCGTCCACGCTCATTCATTGCTCCCTCAACTAACCTTCTTCTTCCATCTTTATATCCACTTTGCTCTTCTATCTCGCCTTTCAAGGAAGCTGCTCTGTAATGCTGTAATATTGTGTCATCAACTAGTTATAGAGTTAGTGGTTTAGCTTTAACTGTTAGTTTTAATTGTTAGTTTTAAACGTAAATGTATCTGTTGAATCATTGTAATCTGTTGATACAAAAGATGAGGAGGTTTTATGCCTGCTGGAGAGAGAGATTGCTATATTTCATCTCCATCGGGCTTTTCCCTGCTCCCCAAAATAAAGAAATAAATGATTCCGAATATTCTGATGACCAGGAGGACTTATCACCTTACATAATTCCTCTCCATAGTATCTACAAATATCTTCAATGGATCTTGTCGGTTACCATATTTAAGGAAATGTGGTAGCGAAGAATTTATTCTAAGAAAATAAGTTCGGCTTGTTCTTCAAAATCCCACTTTACCGATCGGGAGTATTTTTTTGCATAAATATCTGTTTATTAATCCTATTTTTGTGTATTACATCAACGTTTTACACAATCATAATATTTATTTCAATTATCAATAAAATATCTACCTACTTATAACTATCTCTAACCAAATACGTACAAATTTTGAATTATTTGTATTACATATTTTTATTAATATCATTTATTTTACCCCGGCTTTAACCTTTGGTCGTTCACCGGGGGGCTTGTATTACATAGATTGAGCACCTCTCTACAGATTTCGTGAAGTATTGTTCGAATTTTTGTTCTAGTATATCCAGGGAGGCCATCTGTGTTTCACTAGTCCTTGTCCAAGGGGTAGATTTAGAATCATCTTTAAGATCTTACTTTGAATGCGCTGAAGCCTAAGTTTTGCGTTCGTGTATAGCCCCGCCAAACCGGGACAGCGTATTCAATTGCGGGGTAGATCATTTGTTTATAGACAGCCATCTGATTTTTCAAGCGCAGTTTAGATGTTCTACAAATCAGCGGACACATAGACCTAATGAAGCATGCTGCATTTTTGAACGATTTTGTCAACATGTATTCGGCATTCGTCTGATGGAACAAGTTTTGAAGATCTTGACTGTGGATACAATATGACCTGAGTTTTTGCTGCATTGATCCCAATTTTCCAGCTTGTAAAATATTCAGTTAGAGCGTCCAGATCTGTCTGTGGTTTATTCTTCAGAGCATTAATGGAACGACCTTTGTAAAGATTTGCAGTATCACCAGCAAATTGTGACAGAACACCACCACCAGGAAGAGGTGGAATGTCTGATGTAAAAATGTTGTATAGGATGGGACCTAGGATACAGCAGGAATAATAAATCTTTCTGAAAGTGCATTATTAAGAGAAAAATGAAATGCTCTATCTGCAAGACAATTTTTGATAATTTTAATAAGCTACATCGGAAAATTATACCGATGCAGTTTAAACACCAGGCCATCGTGCCACACGTTGTCGAATGCCTTTTCAATATTCAATTTTGCCATGGAAGTCGTTTTAGGCACTGATTTGTTTTGCTGGATGACGTTGTTAACACTTGTGAGTTGGTGGATGGTGGATCTTTTTTTCCGGAACCCAAACTGTTCTTCCAGTAATATATAATTCACCGTTGTATTGACTTTTCAAACAGCTTTGATAGAGCAGAGAGTAAGCTGATGAGCCGATAGCTCTTGGAAAAGGAAGGATCATTCCCCGGTTTCAAAACTGGGATAACTTTAGCTAACTTCCTCATTGAAGGGAAGTATCTAAACTCCCAGAACTTGTTAAAAATTATAGCTAAGAAAACAATGAGCGAATACTCAAACCGGGGGCCTTCATATTTTGGGATTTTTTCACAATAGCCATCTACTTTCCTCATGAACTAAGCTGTCTGATTGGTCAACCTCAGCTACGCTTTCAGCAACAGCTCTTTCATATGGACTAACAATGTTGAGTCCTAAATTGTGAGAACACACAAACTGCTCGCCTAGCGCATTTGCCTTCTCTAAAAAGCAAAGTTTTGGTATTACATTCCTTTTGTGGAATTTGGCCTTTCTGTTTCAACAGACTTCACAGCCGATTGTTAGTGTAAAGAATCATTGCATTGCTAGTACTATAGATCCTACTGACACTAATAATCCTTTCAGGTTGGGGCTCGAACATACGACAACTCTCTACTGGTGTGATTAAAGGTATTCCTTCAGCTGCGTCCTGGGTGACATCAGAGAAGGAGTAGGCTTCGGTTTTTTCTTAAGCACTTTCGTTAAGGACCAGAAGGGCTTTGAATGTGGGAGAATTTGTTGAAGCTTTTGCTGGAAGTTCCTGTTGCGAAGCTTAGTTATCCTTTCCAGGATTATCCTAGTTAAGTTGTTATAAGAGGTCTTCTTATCTAGGATGTCAGTTCATTGATACTGCCTCCGGTAAATATTTCGAGCCCGGATGAGTTTTTTGATGACACTGTCAATTTGAAGGGAGGAACTCGGCATTTGTTGTACTGGAACCGTCCTATCACGAGCGACTATGGTCGAATGCTGGAAGGATGATGGCTGAATGCTGGAAAGATGATAGGTTGAATAGGTACTGTTTCTGGTAAAGATCCTAACGTCAATATTATTGGAAAGTGCTCGGAAGAGAGCTCGTTGAAGACAACCGGAGAGCTGTCTATGGCGATGCTGCTGATGAATATATCCAAAATGGAATGAGCTCCTGATCTGTCTTTTGTTTCCCCACAGCTCATGCAGTGCGTTCAGGTCTCCAGCAATGATGAATTTGTTCTGTTGTTGAGTGAGCATAGCCAGATCTCGCTTCAATGATGCACACGTACTATCTCGAAGATTGGTTTGTTTGGGGCAGTACGCAGCAATGATGGTGATGGGTCCCATCGTCGTTGTAATCTCAATTCCTATGGCTTCAATAAGTTGCTATTTAAAGGCAGGCAGAACCCTGTGCCGAATGGATCGTTTAATGGCAATGGCAACACCCCTTCATCAGGTTTAAGATGAGTTTCAGTTAAAATAGCAATATCGGCATTCTTCTCTTGAAGAAAGTCGAACAATTCAGCAGTTTTGCTTCTGAGTGAACAAGCATTTCAATTTACTACAACCAACTCATTATATTTCATATTCGATGATGAATTTGCCTAAGGCGTTGATTTAATCTAACCGCGTTCTGCAGTTGCAGTTTTGTCGTTGTTTCAAAAATGACGATCAGTTGTTCAGCAGAGAATAAGTTACCAGAGTCATCCTTTGCTTGTGGTTGATTATTGCCCCATCCAGGAGGGAATTTAGAGGAGGAATCTTTTCGTGATCTAGCGGCTGAATCTTTTGGATTGCTGTGAAGAAGTGACGGCAAATTACTAATATTTATTTTCGGTGGGAGCCGTGAGATATTAATTTCATCCTTCTGTGGAACTTACTTGTGCGTTGATTGTTTACGGGACGCCTGTTGTCGAATTTTTGTGAACCCAGCACGTTTGGGACACGATTTACTAGTAGATGGATGGTCGCCATCACAGTTCACACATTTTACTGTGATGTCATCTAGTAGGCAATCGTTGGTTTTGCGTTATTCGGCACATTTCCCGCACCGACTTTTCATGTGGCAATCCCTCTCTCCATGGCCGTAGTTCAAACAGTTCGTGCACTGTGTGACATCCCGATGTACCGGTTTATACTTTTGCCATTCGATGATTACCGTCCCGTCAATCGCCCTCCTAAAAAACCACCATGGACAAATAGGGGCTTACGCGCTCTTAAACGGATGCGATCGTCAGCTCTTCGAAAATTTTGTAGTTTCCGATCTTCGTATTTCAAACACCAACTAAAAATCGCTACCAGTCAATACCGTTACAATATTTTCCTATATCGGCACTATATAATACGTACTAAACTTTTTTGGTCTTTTGTGAGTTCAAAAAGAAGAGAGACTGGCGTTCCGCACTCGATGTTTTTTGGAAATCAAACAGCCTGCAACGAGAAAGAAAAGTGTGATTTATTTGCGCATAACTTCAAAGATGCATTTCATGACAATTCTGCACAACAGATTCAAGTTGACGAGGAAACTGCTGGTGTACCACGTGATATATTTAATTTCCATATTCCTCTCATAACTGAGCAAATGGTCGAGACAGCAATTCGAAAATTAAAGCTGTCGTTCGCTACTGCTCCTGATGGTATTCCTTCATCTGCGTTGAAGCGTTGCGCAGGAGCACTCAGTTATCCAATATCGAAATGTTTTAATCTTTCAACTTTACAAAACGAGTTCCCTTCACGATGGAAGTTTTCCTATATGTTTCCGCTTCACAAAAAGGGCGATAAACGTGACATTTCCAACTATCGCGGTATTACGTCTTTGTGTGCATGTTTGAAGCTATTCGAAATTATCGTAAACGATATTTTGTTTGCCAGTAACAGAACCTACATAGATAATGAACAGCACGGGTTTTACCCGAAACGATCGGTTACATCGAATCCTATGATATTCACCTCAAAATGCGTGCAGACTATGAACTCTGGATGGCAAATCGATGCAGCGTATATGGATCTTAAAGCGGCATTTGATCGAGTAGATCACAAAATACTTCTGTCCAAGCTTCAACTACTGGGTGTCTCAATGATGAGCGTAGAGTGGTTTAGATCGTATCTGACCAATCGTTCTGTACAGGTTAAAATCGGTTCTTCAACAACTGAAGTTTTCTCGAATTTTTCTGGAGTTCCGCAAGGCAGCAATCTTGGTCCGTTGCTGTTTTCGCTTTTCATGAACGATGTTTCACAGCTGTTACCACCGGAATCCAGATTATTTTATGCAGACGATGCAAAAATTATGAAGGTTATCAAGCGTCTCGCGGACCGTCTTGAACTACAACATAGGATACAAAAGTTCGTAGATTGGTGTTCAAAAAATTGTTTGTGCCTGAGTATCGAGAAATGCTGCGTCATATCTTTCTATCGGAAAACTGATCCTATCTTGTATGGCTATGAAATCTCAGAAAGGTCCATGACACGAGTAGAATGTATTAAGGACCTTGGTGTCACTCTAGATCGTGAAATTACCTTTAGACTGCAAAGCAAAGGCTTGGCATTACATTCCTGTGGTGGAATTTGGCCTTTCTGTTTCAACAGACTTCGCAGCCTATTCTTAGTGTACAGAATCATTGCATGGCTAGTACTATGGATCCTACTGACACTAAGAATCCTTCCAGGTCGGGGCTCGAAGACTGCACTATGACGATATGTTGGCCAAAGCAAACCGTCAACTTGGTTTCATCTTCAAGGTAGCCGAAGAGTTTCAAGACCCACTTTGTTTAAGATCATTGTACTGTTCACTTGTACGTTCAATACTAGAGTCAAACGCTGTGATTTTGTGCCCCTACCAACCCTCAAGCAACTTTCGCTGCCAGACTACTTTTGGGCGATATAGATAGTCCAACGTTACTCATGCGCCTAAATTTCTACGCACCTGAAAGATCACTTCGACAGCGGAACATCCTGTCTCTTAAACCAGGAAATAGAATGTATGAGCAACATGAGCCTTTTCGGACAGTTTGTATGCGGTTCAACGAATTATCACAACTATTCGATTTTAATGTTTCGTCAACCGTGTTTCATAAACGTTTACTTGACAATTTCCACGTAGTGAATAGCGATAGTTAGGTTTAGTTTTTAAATTTTAATTGTTTGTTTTTGTTCATTAAGACTGCAAAGCAAAGGCTTGGCATTACAATACTAGAGTCAAACGTTGTGATTTGGTGCCCCTACCAACCCTCAAGCAACTTTCGCTGCCAGACTACTTTTGGGCGATATAGATAGTCCAACATTACTCATGCGCCTAAATCTCTACGCACCTGAAAGATCACTTCGACAGCGGAACATCCTGTCTCTTAAACCACGAATTAGAATGTATGGACGACATGAGCCTTTTCGGACAGTTTGTATGCGGTTCAACGAATTCTCACAACTATTCGATTTTAATGTTTCGTCAACCGTGTTTCATAAACGTTTACTTGACAATTTCCACGTAGTGAATAGCGATAGTTAGGTTTAGTTTTTAAATTTTAATTGTTTGTTTTTATTCATTAAGACAACATATGTCAGATGAAGTTATACAAATATTATATGATATAACGATTTTCTCGTTTGCAGTCGACGCATGGAGATGGAATGAATCAAGTTCAGTTGATCTCGATACTTTCAATTGTCCGTGTTGTGTCGTTTCATTTTAAACACCATCACAGGCTTTAGTCCAGCCTCCGACAGTGCCTGCTTTAGTTGGGCTTCCATCACGTTGGGTAGTCCTCGAAGTACAACCTTCATAGGTTTGTTGGCGGCAATATCGTGTGTGAAGTATTCCGCTTTTGTATGCTTCAGGTAACATTCCACTGCTTTGTAGTGCAAAGTTTTAGTTTTGAATCTCATTTAACTTACAGCATTGCAAGAATAGCAACCCAGTCGTGAAGGAAAAACTCGTCACCTTTCAGGAAAGCCTTCACGTCAGTGTAACCGTGTATCTTTTCACGGGCACTGTCATTGACATAGTGACAGTGGTTTCGGTTTGCGGCTCTCGGCAATTTTGGTAGAACTTCGGGAGTCGGATGAACATTCTACTTAAGATCGCAAGCTCTGCTTGTACTAAAATCATCGGGCTTCACCCGAAAGTAAATGTTAGGAGCTTGAAAACCCATAGCTGGGAAGAGTTAGAAGTAGTCAGTCTCAGAGTGTTCGTGAAAAATATATTAGGCGTCGGTCCATAGACAAGTTAGTCTGTTTCAAAGAGTTCTTGGAAAATATCCGTAAGTCTCGGGCGTCGACCCGTAGTGTTAACAATCGTTTTTCAAGTAGTACCATTCCGTGTACAATGTCGTTGTAAGAAAAGAATCCGCTAAATGCGGCTGACAGAAAAGCATGATAGCAGTTTTTTTTAATAGTGATAAATAAAAGTAAATATCGGATCTGTAAGCACATAGCCTGATGGTAGCAAGTGGAAGAAGAAACATTTACTGAGGGATAATAGTTATTTTTCGTGAACAAAATATACAGCACAAAAAAGCGTAGATCCACTTTAGTGTTACCGAAAAAAGATAACGAATAATAACGGTTTTTTAAGAGTTTGCTGCCCTTGTGTAAGGGCATGAAAACAGAACCGCGATGTTAATTGTGATGAAACAGAAGTAAATAAAAGTTTAAAGAGGAACAGAAGAAACAAATTTATTATTTTCTAATTGTGAACAAGAAACGTCCCTCCAATCCTCGACGCACGCCGCTCGGACTGCGCGGGAATATAGGCATTCAGTAGTGATTCAAAGTCGGAACAGTTATTTTGTAGCCTTTAGTATGTTATATAAACGGATTGTTGCCTTTGCTTATCAGCATGTTGAAATCCGAGCGTGGGAAGACCTTCAGGTAGAAAGGCGGCATTTTTTCCTTCTTCTGCAGTTCCTCTTCGACATCTCTTCTTCTTCTTGTTTCCACTGCGGAGCATATGTCAGCTCCTAATTGAGAGCCAGGTTCTTTGACTACATGCCCCCTCTTCGACATCAACTGGCAGATCAACGTATTGGTTGTTACTCAGCAAACGGTCGTTTACCTGTACATCACTTGCCTTCAGACGCTTAGCATCCTTTGGATCCTTCTCGGATCTACGACGCGTTTTTCCCATAGCGCGGGTAGGTAGGCACAACGGACGGTTAGGCCGATTGTTTTATTAAAAAACCCTTCTTAATCCACCTAGTGGTGTGATAATGCCTTTCTCTTCTTTCATAACAGTCTCATGAAAATATGTTTCATACATTTATTAAATAATTTTAGACACCAATTGATTCGGATTGATTCGAGTAGTTCACAAAAGCATGCTTCAGTGTTTATGTCACACAGTCAGCATCATTTTTCCCAAACTAGTGCTTGACATTTGCGTTGCCTATTTGTATGGGAACAGTGATGCTTATCTAAAAAAAGCCTTCTTAGTCCACTTAGTGATGTTTTCATATATCTTGAAAAATCACCATAGGGGGGAGTACATGAAATTTTCGAAATCGAAAAAAAATTTTTGATGCCAAAAGGCTTAGAATTGCATGAAACGTCGAGATTTAGTGTCATCTCGAAAAAAAAATTTTTTGAAAAAATCGACTTTTTGGGACTTAGAAAAAATATGAAAATTTTTCTAAGTCCCAGAAAGTTGATTTTTTCAAAAAAATTTTTTTTTGAGATGACACTAAATTTCGATGTTTTATGCAGTTTTAAGAGTTTTGGCATCAAAAAAAATTTACGATTTTGGAAATTTCATGTACTCCCCCCTATGGTGCTTTTTCAAGATCGATAATTGTCAAACCTTTACCACCGGGCAGCACCCCTTAAGCATGTCCGATTTAGGTCAAATTTTGCATGAAGGCTTTTTTCGAGGTGCTTAAACTTTTGAGCACTAGAACTTTACGAAAATAGAGTTGATCCCAAAATTTTGGCACTCTTATATATACAAGAGCGGTAAAAATCAACGTGTTTTGTCGGTTACGTCACTTATACCATCATATATCTGGAACCAAAAGTCACAACCATTTGATCTTCGAACTTGATCAACGGCCCGACAGTAGCTTTCAAACGAGTCCAAGTTTGTTAAAATCGGATCAGCCATCTCTGAGAAAATTGAGCGCGTTCAAATACAACGCTTTTTGTCGGTTACGTCACTTATACAATCATATCTCCGGAACCAAAAGTCACAGCCATTTGATCTTCGAACTTGATCAATGGCCCGCCAGTAGCTTTCGAACGAGTCCAAGTTTGTTCAAATCGGTTCAGCCATCTCTGAGAAAATTGAGCGCGTTCAAATACAACGCTTTTTGTCGGTTACGTCACTTATACAATCATATCTCCGGAACCAAAAGTCACAGCCATTTGATCTTCGAACTTGATCAATGGCCCGCCAGTAGCTTTCAAACGAGCCCAAGTTTGTTCAAATCGGTTGAGCCATCTCTGAGAAAATTGAGCGCGTTCAAATATCTTCGAAAAGTGCACACACATACACACATACACACACACATACACACACACACACACACACACACACACAGACATTTTCCGATCTCGTCGAGCTGAGTCGAATGGTATATAACACTATGGGTCTCCGAGGCTCCGTTCGAAAGTCGGTTTTTCCAGCAATTCTAATACCTTTCTATAGAGAAAGGCAAAAAGAAAAAAAAATCCGGATACGGAAAATTTCATGGTGACTTCCAGAGAGAAAAATTCCAGGATCATCTGGAATAAGTAATTCCTACAAAAAATTTGAGTCGTCTTCGGAAAAACTAATGAAAATCATAGCCAGGCATGATATAGATATGATAGATCTTCCGTATTTTGATGGGTTGTATAGGGTATGGCCTAAATTTAAAACCACCATCGAAGAAACTACGAAGGAAGGTGAGTTTTCGGATCTCGAAAATCATTCAAGACTTCAGAAATATTTGAAGGGAGAAGCCCTAAAATTTGTGGATCCTTTGTTATTAGATCAACGGAATGTTCCCAAAATAATGGAAGTTTTGAAACAAAAATTCGGGAGTGTTAGCAAAATTTATCAAGAGTTGTTGAAAGATTTGCTTTTTGTCAAAAGTCCCAGTTTCAAGATCAAAGATTGATTTAAGATTTAACAGCTAAGCTTTCTTCTAATCTACAACAACAAAGGCTGAAACATGAGATTGAAAGGGAGGAAGCTGCTTCTGATTATAGCCCTACAATTTTAGAAACGTTTGGGAATTGGTTGATTTCACATAAAAAAGAACTTGCGACAATGTGCAATCTGAAAAAAGGGAAAAAAAAACAATAAACCTCAACCAAAGGGAACGTTTATATGCTCAGTTAGACAACAATGCTAACGACAAACAAAAAAGAAGGTATAATTCTTTTACTTGTGATCTGAATCACAAAATTACTGAATGTGCGGTTTTTAAAATGATGAGTATTCAAGACCGAAAGGAAAACTTGATAAAGAATAAGGTTTGTTTTGGTTGTGGCAATTTTTTCAATCATTATAAAAAGATTGTAAATTTCCTCGGCTATATAGTCGTGCAGAGTTATTTCGTATCCATAGTAAACCAATGCATTATTCCACGTATAAAACGGCGTTTTATAAGTTCCTCCATCACAAGAGCCAGCTTTCACACTTCCGATTATCAGAGCTTCTCCACGTGTAGTTCCATTTCGTTTTAACTCTCTTAGGTTATAATCATGCGCAAGGTTTAAAGAACTTAATAAATGAGCTCTTCTGCATTCATCCGGAGTGAATTCCTTTACTATATAGGTATACCCGTGTTCATAATCAGAAGTATGTGAGTGCATGCCACAATAACGAATTGACCTTTTAGTTATGGCATTGCACTGAAATTTATTTATTTATTTATTTGGAGCAGGGAAAAGCCCGATGGAGATGAAATTTGGCAATCTCTCTCTCCAGCAGGTATAAAACCTCCTCATCATTTGTATCAACAGATTACAATGCTCCAACAGATACATTTAGGCCTAACACTACAATTAAAACTAACAGTTAAAACTAAATTTATAACACTATAACTAGTTGATGACACCAAGCATAACAGTATTAGTACTCTTACTTAGAAGGTGAGAGAAAGGAGCAAATTTATTAGCTAAATTGAAAACAAGGGTTGGTGGAGGGGGTGCTAAACGAGCGAAAACGAAGGACGAGGTTGGAATCAGCATGTAGATCTAATTAGTTATCAAAAAGATGGTGGAAGACAGAAAAAAACGACGAGGTTAGAATCGGCATGTAGATCTAATTAGTTATCAAAAAGATGGTGGAAGACAGAAAAAAAACGACGAGGTTAGAATCGGCATGTAGATCTAATTAGTGATAAAAATGGATGGTGGACGACAGAAAAAAGAGGATGTAACGACCAGGTTAATTTAGGCGAGCGAATCTAGTTAGTTTCAAATGAAGCTGATGGAGAGACGGAATGGGGGTTGAATGAAAATAAAATATTAACGGTTTCAGACAAATCCAAATCTGACAGGTGACTATGAAACAATAGTTTAACCATGTTTCGAGATAAATGAAAGTCGAAGACATTGGAACAGTTGTTGAATGTTCGGCACATACTGGAGAACGGCTCATTATAACCATAATTCGAAGATTGTGTCGATGAATGTCGAGATTAATCAATTGAAGGAGTTCGAGACAATCAATACGTGATTGAAGCAAATCAGCAACGAAAGTTGCTTGTAGGGATCGAATTATAAAAGATGTATAAGACAATAAGTTCGTTGTAGTTGATCGTTTTGGCATAAAACCGTGTTGTGTTTCCGAGATGTAGTTATTGCAGTTATGCTTGATGAAGTCCAGAACTATATTCTCAAGTAACTTAGACACAGCGTATAGTGCGGCTATCCCACAATAATTAAATACATCAGCTTTATTTCCCTTCTTGAAAACCGGAAAAATATATGATGTTTTCCAAATATCCGAAAAAGTTCCTTAAATGGGTGAGATATTAAACAGCATCGATAATGGAATCAGATTATTATCAGATAATAATAATTTTCAATACCAGAGAAGGAATACCATCGGGCCCAGCGTTAGAAGATAGTTTCATTTTAGAACACGCTTTATCAATCATAGCTGTCGTTATGATTGGATGGGGGCCAATCGGGGAACGGCGAGGGACATTAATGATAGCTTTGAAGATCTGATCATTCGATAAGGTTTCATCAGAGAATACATTGCTGAAATGTGATTTAAATAGGTTACAAATGTCAGGCAACACGGATGATTCAACGTCACCAAGAAACATCTGGTTGGGTAGTCCTGATTCCTTCCTCTGTTCGTTCACGTAGTTCCAAAAGCTTTTGGGGTTGATTTTTAAATTATTTTGTACACGGAGGAGGTGGGAATGAAATAACATTTTGTTCAGTCGCTTATAACGATTGTTGAGGAACATATAATACGACCTCAAATGGAGCGAAGGATGCTTCGATAGTTTTCTTAGAGCAGAACGTTTAGCACGCTTATAATGTTTTAGGGTCAGATTGGACCATGGGGGATGGACAGATTCACGTCGAATATTTTTGGGTACAAATTGATCGATAGCATACGAAACTATATGGGACCATAACATAGCAATGGAATTGCAATCGCCATTAGTAAACCGGCTTCTCCAGTCTAGCGACAGCAAAAACTGATTCATTGCCTCGAAATTTCCTCTCTTGAAATCGTAATATGTGCCTTCAGAAACGTTATTAAAAACGGTTGGCGTGTATGCAGGTATAGTGATTTGGAGAGGAGGGTGATGACGACACATTTTAACCAGTGGCGAAGGAGCGATGGATATGGAACAAGTACTCGACAATTCATAACTGG
The DNA here is from genome assembly GCF_030247185.1 of Malaya genurostris. Taxonomy (NCBI): domain Eukaryota; kingdom Metazoa; phylum Arthropoda; class Insecta; order Diptera; family Culicidae; genus Malaya; species Malaya genurostris. The sequence continues at coordinate 155,607,356 of NC_080571.1, forward strand.
CGAAGCAAAGATCCAGAAGGCGATTATTGCTATTATAGTTATCATTTAGCTGAACTAAACCTGCGGTGTTGTTATCGTCCAGGAGTCGTAATGTAGTATGAGTTTTAGTAGAACATGAAGCATCCGGATAAAGATATTTACAAGAACCGCGAGTCCATTTAATACCAGGTTGGTTGAAATCACCTAAGATCATAATTTTGTCATTTAAGCTCAATTTATCGTTTATCAATGAAAGAGAACTTAAGTATCCCCCGGTGAACGACCAAAAGGTTAAAGCCGGGGTAAAATAAATGATATTAATAATTATAATAAGAACTTAAGTGTTGTTCGATCAGATTCAAATCATTCACGCGATCAGGCGGAAAGTAAAGCACGCAAATGTACAATGTAAAGTGTGTGAACGAAAGAGCGATCCAAACTTGCTCAACATTTTCACAGGTTGAGAGAGACACCAAGCGAGAATTGAATTTGAAGCGACAGGCAATAAGAATACCACCGCCGAATACCAGAAAAGTAGTATTTTGCGTATTGACTGTAGCTGTGCTATTGTTAATGGATTGCATGCGAGGTGTACAATTAGTTATTACCTGCTGATTACTAGTAGGGACAATTTGGAACTAGGTTGGACCAACATATGGAATGTTGAAAATAACCGAAACCTGTCTAGCATTATTTAATGGTACTGTAGTGTATGAAGCATTGATTTTCGTGTTGTTTGCTTGCGACGAAATAAAACGGTGTCGTGTGGTAAGTCCGTAGTCGAGAGATTTACTTACAGCGTTGTCTGAAGCAGCGGGCCAACAAACAGCAGATGTAACCGGAATTGACTGCAGAGTGATTGTGTTACAGATGCCTGTCGAATTTGTACTAATGGTAGTAGCAGTGTTGGTTCGTGTGCCAGCGGTAGAGGTCATAGAAGTCGGTGTTGAATAGTTAGTTTGAGCATTTGGGAGATGAGTTGTATCGGCAATGGTGGTTGACGGTGCTGATTGCACTTATGTAGAAGTTGGAAGTGGAGGTGGATCGATGTCATTGGTATAGTTGTTAGTTGTAGTTCGAAATGACGGCGACGGAAGATTGACGTTTTGAGTCACGATGCTGTCGCTTGGTAGCATAGGTGTTGTGATCACAGTGGCATTATCATCAGCGGGGAAGGTTATGAGATTGGTCGAACGATTGTTATTATTCGTATCTGAAACGAGCGGTATTATAGAATTTGAAGTGGATATGTTTGACATTGAAGCGTCGACTCTTGGAATTTGTTCCGGCTGCGATAAAGATGGTCTGCTGGTGCTGCTGGTTCGAGGCCGTTTATTGGTATTTTCCAGTATGGATTCAAAAAGGTTAGTTAGGTTAAGCTGAAGATCATCCAGACGTTCGAGAAATGGAGTGCTGTCGTTTACATAACGTTCGGTTAGTTCCTTCGACCGATGAAAGCAGCCGGATGTAGTGCAAACATTTGAATACATTCTTCAAAAAGACTGCATGGTGTCCGTCAAAGTACCAATCATCTTCAGAGCTGAAGTAGTGCGTTGGAGAGTTAATTGTATAGCTTCATCAGATAACTCGTTGCGACTGGAGATTTAACGGCACGGGGGGCACAGCCAGAAAATTCCTGGGCATTCCCGAATGGATTTAGCTAGCGAGTTATTTAAGTTAACGCACTTTACGTGGAAACTTTTGAAGCAAAATCGGCAAACTATTTTGGTGCCTCGGGTGCTAGAGGAACCAAAACAAACAACTGCGTCGCATTTGCTTTTCACCATAGCGTTGGTAGCGGCGTAAGGCAGATGTCAAATATATGAGTACCCGAGAGAGACTGTGAGTGCTATCAACTTCGATAAACGCGGCCAGAATAGCAGCTGTATGAGATGAAAACTTTTTATCACTAGCGCACTATATGTTTTATGGGACGGATAAAAACAGTCCACAGATGCGAAATATGCGTTATTACGATTAGCACTACTGAAACTTAGAAGGTTTGTGGTGGTTTAACACTACTTATGGGCAATTATTATAAAAGCGAAAAAGTAAACTTTTGTTGACTCGGAATACACTGAACCAAAAAAAGTTGGGAAATACTTGGGTTGTGCTCATTTAATTTCTTTGAAGAACTTGAATTGGGACTTATTGCGTTGTTAAATTTTTGCTAGTTGGTAGACATCTAATAGCGAATATGTTATTAAATTTACCTCGGCGTTGGTACAATCATATGCAATGAACCCATTCGAGACCGCTCCAAACGCTTGGCAAATGAGTAGTAAGAATACAAGTATGTTAAGACTTGAACTACTGAGTGAAAATAATTTTGATTTGTTTTTTGATTCCTGAGTTTTCTTTGAATTATTTTTTAAGTTTTCATTATTGTACATAATACGTATAGTTTCAGTATCCCGTTGATTAATGTAATTCAGTGCATTAGATGATCCGCTTATTTGGGTTTTGACGGATGAGTTCGCGTTATCGGCCCTCTCAACATCTAATATGGCATATTTAATGACCGGTCTTATTAATTCACCCTTTTCAGTTTTAATTTTTACAGATTTTATAATTCCATCCTTACCCGGTCTAACATCAAGAACCAAGTCTTTTATCCATTTTCCTTTTTTATCTTCGTTCGGGAAAATAACTAGGCCTCCTACTTTAATTGGTGTAACGGAATTTAACCAGTTTTGTCTTTTTGTCAAAGAAGGCACATATTCCTTCAACCAACGATCCCAGTACAGCTTAGCCAACTGTTGCGATCTTTTCCAATGTTGTCGAAGGTCTTCTGAATGTTATATATCATTCATAGCTGGCTTCGTATATCCCGCATACCCTATTAAAAAGTGATGTGAAGTTAACACTTCGTTATCTTCTGTTGTTAACGGTATATGAGTTAATGAGTGACTGTTTATAATAAATTCAATTTCAGCAAATAACCCTCTGAGTACATTTTCAGGTAATTTGTGTTGAACAAATTGCAATATGCTTTTTACCTCTTTGATCATCCGTTCCCATACTCCTCCGAAGTGAGGTGCGGATGGAGGATTGAAATGCCATTCAATTCCTTCTCCTGCCAATCTTTGTTTTATTTTTTTGAGATCATTGTTCGCCCCAATAAAATTTGTTCCATTATCGCTAAACATATAGGTAATTTTGCCTCTTCTACATTGCATACTTTTAAGACATATCATAAATTCATCGGTACTAAGTGAATTTGCCAAATCCACGCCCAGCGTTCTTCTACCAATGGACACATGAAGTGGACCAAAATAGTCCACACCAGTATAAGTAAACGGTTTCAAATTAGGTACCATCCTGTAGCTTGGTAAAGCAGGTATCATAGGGAGTTGGGGCTGAGCAGATATATTCTTACATAACTGAGTTTTTATCCATTTCATGGAAGCTCTAATATCAATTACATAAAATTTTTTTCGTGCCGATAGCGGCGTCCATTTTTAGGTAAAAACTACAAGGATCAGCCCCATTGATGTGGAACAAGGCAACCAAAATTTCTAATGATCTACAATAAAAAAGTTCAATCAATCCGAACCAACACCGAACATCATTTGTCGTGATTTGCATTTGTTTTATGACCGACGAAATTACACCATTATCCCAAATATATGCAATTATATCTTTGTACATACTTGCGATTTCTATAATTAAGCTTCTCTTCGCCAAGCTTGTGTTCAAGTTTTTTATGCAAGTAGTTTTTTAGCGTTAAGTTTCTCTACCATTCTGCGATTTCGGTTGAAGTGATAAACTATTTCTCATTATCAATCGAGTTAAATGTTATGGGTTTTTATGCAAGCAGTTTTTTAGCGTTAAGTTTCTCTACCATTCTGCGATTTCGGATGAAGAGATAAACTATTTCTCATTATCAATCGAGTTCATCTAATATAAATCAGAAATTAATCTTAAGCACTCAAAATTTATCCAGAGGTAGTTGTCAATTTCTCATGGGGAAACGACATTCCGAGCATGCATGACACAAGATCAGAGTATACCAATTAGGGGTTGATGCCAGTGTGTTTTAGGGCGTTTTAAAGGTCTATTATCACGCTTCAAATCTAATTTTCTCAGAAACGGTGACGAATATAAAAAAACCCAACAGACAATCTCTTAGAAATTTAGTTTAGATTATTCTGTGAAAATTTCAGAATGATTCTTTGACTTTAGCGATCGGGAAAGTATTTTTTCTGAAGGAAGAGTTGCATAGCTGAAAACGGCAACTTTCAACTTGTTAATTGAATATCTCGCCTTCAAAAGCATGGATCAAAAATCTATCCTGACAATGTCTAGATAATTTAGTTTAGATGCGATTAGTGCATAAAAACATATATGTTGTCACGACAAAAATTAAGTGAATGTTATTTTTGTAATGGTAAGTACGTTTCTATGGCGGCACCATTTTTTCTGCTCTTGTATCCTGGTAACGTAACGAAACATGAGAGAGAAATAAAATCGGCTCATCAAGGCTGCCAAACAAGCAGTAGCTTTATTGGATATTATGTGATGTAGTCAAACTTGTAACCGAAAATATCAAAACTTTCTTGGCCACCCAGCCACATCGAGAGTCATTTTACACATTTACGAGAGAGCATGAAGAGAAATGTAATACGCGCAGGGAGCGACACAGTTTTACGCTAACAACTGGCATCAGCCCTTACAGCTTCCAATCGTTTCATGGCACGTTTTTGTCTTGCTGTCTAGCAACAACCTACCTCTAGCATGCTAGAAGTAGGACTGAAACGTTAGCTTTAATTTCGCTTCTATCTATAGATTCGCGTGCTTTCAACAGCTTCGCTTTTGCATCGATTGACCAATCAGAGCGATGCTCTCTCTTTGATACATCGCTTACTCCTTCCAAACCGTCGTCTATGGCAGGGAAATCCAGTATGCCGAAGATTTTTAGCAGCCAAATAGGACACTGCTCGCTACTAATCAAAATTTCAATCATATATAATTGAAAATACGTGGCTTGATACATTCAAATCGAAACATAGAAATATTTCCTATCAAATGATGAAATAATATTAATAATTGATACAAAACAGACTGAGCTGTAAGTGTTTAAAACCTGACCACATTTCTACGTTTGTTTTTCTTGAGTTTCTGATTTGCACCCCTAATAAAGATGTGTTCCACATCAAAAAAAAACTTCATAATAGAATTCAAGAATCAGATTCGTAATGTGATGTTTTTTCGGTAGTATAGCGGGATGCTTCGTCGTATATGAACATGCTTCCGTATTTCCTATACGTCCCTTACACCCCTTATTGCCATTAAAATCCATAAAAGGTGTTAGATTTTTTTTGCGAACTATGTTCATTTATTCGAATTTTAAAATACAATTTAGACATTTCTGATGGACATGAATGCCATTATGCCTTTCTTATAAGAAGTATTTCTGCTTCATCGAAATTCCTTTATGATAAATGTTTCGTGTCTGGCTCATTCTTTATTTTTGAATAGAGCCGATCTATATAATTCAATGCTAGACAGACAGCTTTCGTCGCTTCTCAAAAAGATTGGTCCATCTCTCCATTTAGAACAGATCATTATGGGTTTAGTTGCCTTATCAGCGGGATTGTTTTTTGTATCAACCCATCGCCACTGGGACATAGTTGTATTATCTAATATTTCACTAATTCGTAGATCTGCAAACTGTTTGTATTTTCTGGTTTCGGATTGATTCCAAGCTAGCACAGTTGTAGAGTCCGACCAGTAAGTCACTTTGTCAAAAGGAAACCTTAACTCTTTGATAATTCTTTGCGTCAATCTCGAGCCGAGAACTACTACTACACCTATATGCCTCGATCCCCCTTGTACCACTGATGCGACTGCTCCAGGGGAGGCAATGTGCTCCTGCACTCTTCTATTGCTGTGCTCATGCACTTTTGGTCGCTTCTAACCCGTGCTCATGCACGTATCGTATTGCGGTATTTGGTCGCTCCTCCACTTTCTCTGTAACTCCGTCAGCATTTTTGTAACTGCCCTGCTGATCGCGTTCCACGTCTCCTCAGTGCCGCGCATCTCGTCGACAACGTTTTCTACATTTAATGCCGGCATCGATCTTCTTATCGCCTCGAATCTGGGGCAAATGAACACTACGTGCTCCGGTGTCTCCTCCACGTTCACGCACTCCGGGCAGAAGGGCGAAGCGGCATGGCCAAACCGATGTAGGTACTGTCTGAAGCAGCCATGACCAGACAAAAAGTGGGTTAGGTGGAAGTTCACTTCTCCATGCTTCCGGTTCACCCAGGTCGACACATTAGGGATGAGCCGATGGGTCCATCTCCCTTTCTCCGTGGAATCCCATTCCTGTTGCCACTTTGCCATTGAGGCCGTTCGCACTAACGTTCTCACTTGCCTGGTCGTCCTCCGCACGTAGCACTCGATATCCGCAACATAAAAATCCTCGCCTACATGTTGCACAGTCGGTCAAACAGACTTAGAAACTATGAAATGGGAAGTCGAGTTTCCTCGGCTGCTCGGCCATCCATGGAAGTTGACCATCAATGTCAACTTCCCTCTCTGAGCAGCCTAGATAGCCGTGTAGTGTCGGTAGCGGTTTCCCAACTGGCTAAGAATAACGCTACGGTCCACTTGTACCGGTGGTATAAGTCCACCAAACAGGTAAGCCGTGTGGCATCCGGCGGAATTATTTTTTTTACCAAGAATTGATCCACTGGTCTCCTGTTCCATGTCGTAAAAGGCCACAAAAATAGGAACTCCTAAGTCAAGGTGTATTTCCGTGCCGATGGCTGAGTGGCTGCAGGAGGTTAAGCAATGCAGTCGTGAACGGAATATCTTGGGGTTTTCCCTTACTGTGTTAAGCGAAGCTCTGGCACAGTGGACGACTTCTTTCTTCGTGGGATTTAAATAATTAAAACATTTAAAAAAATCCTTACATGGTTCGCTATAGGCGATTATAAGCCAATATATTTGATTTCTTGTAGTTGTTGTACGGTTAGTGCTGGAGGTGGAATGTTCGTTACTATAATTGATAATGGTTAGAGTAGCTCAAATCAATCTTCAGCATAAACGTACAGCAACTGTGAATCTATCCAGACTTGTGCAAGAAGGTAAAGCTTCTATAGCTTTGGTTCAAGAACCATATTTCCAAAAGAGAAACTTCTACGTTGGAAAATTGTTAAACCCAGTCTTTGTTGCCTTCAACAAGACCGGTATGACTAATCCACGTGAAATGCCTCGAGCATGCATACTTGCAAATAGTGATCTCGTTGTTTCTCTCATATCGGAGCTCACAACTCGGGATATTTGTGCTGTCACAGTTGGTATGACTATTGATGGCATAGACAGGAAATATGTCTATTGTTCGTCATATTTACCGCTTAACCAACCTTCGCCAAGCAATGACTTCAAAAAGGTTGTATCATACTGCTGCAAGAGTGATTTACCGCATGTAATCGGCAGTGACATAAATGCACACCATATCATTTGGGGCAGCACAGATATAAATTCGAGAGGCTCTGATATGATGGTATTTGTGAGCAGTACAAAGCTGCACATAGTTAATGCAGGAAACCGTCCAACTTTTGCGAGATCTGAAAGAGAGGAGGTTTTGGACGTAACTCTCTGCTCTGATAGAATTGCGCATGAGTTGGTGAATTGGCTCGTCTCCGATGAGCTCGAACCTTCGTTGTCTGATCATAAGTACATATTCTTTGATCATTCAAACGTAAATTTGATATTATCACATATCGTAATCCCAAATCCACAAACTGGGACCTCTATGAAAAGGGCTTGGTGACTAGATTTAACGGGTACCAACCAACAATTGAGACCTCAATAGATTTGGAAAATGTTGTCGACGAGGCAAACTCACTCATAGTTGCAGCATATGAAGAGGCTTGTCCACTTTGGATAGTGCGAGCTACTAGAGGAACTCCTTGGTGGAATGCTGAACTTGCTGGACTAAGGAAACTGCAGAAGAGCTTGGAACCACCGACGCAGGGATGGGTCGGAGGCATTCGTGTCGGCTCGAAGGGCTTACAAAAATGCTCTTCGATTATCTGAGCGAAGTGGTTGGAAAAGCCACTGCACAAATGTCTCTAGTCTCAACGAGGCTAGCAGATTAAATAAGTTACTTTCAATGTCTAAGGACTTTCTTAGTTTCTTAAGAACTTCAGATGTCTGATGAAGGTGATGTACTTCACTATCTTTTTAACACTCATTTTCCAGGATGTATGGATCCACCACCGACAGATCTTCCCGAGACTTTTTCACTCGTGCGAGGCGAACGGCACATAAAATAAATTTATAAAATGTCTACTTGCTGATGTGCAACTTTTTTTACGGTACTATCAAACCGTAGTGAGTGCAAGTCGGTTCGATACTTCACAGTGAACACTGCAGTTTATTAGCCACGCGATATATATATATATATATATATATATATATATATATATATATATATATATATATATATATATATATATATATATATATATATATATATATATATATATATATATATATATATATATATATATATATATATATATATATATATATATATATACTAGAAATACTTTTCTCCCGGAAGCAAAAGTCTCATTTCAAATCGGACGAAGAGGAGAATGTCGAGTCTTGGTTGATGGATTGGAAGATTTCGAACGTCTTATTCGATATTTGTCCGAGAAACTTCATAAATTTTATTCATATGATATAAAATCAGACAGACCCTTCAAGGCTGTCTTGAAAGGCTTATCAAATTATCAAAGCACTGACGAAATTAAAAATGAACTAAAAGAATTGCTTGGTTTTGCCCCTTCCCAAGTAATACTTATGAAAAAAAGAGTGAATGGTACTTCCAAACCACGCTCTGGAATTTCCCATGAACTTTACCTAATACACTTCAATCGAAGTGATGTAAACAATTTGAAAACTTTAGAAAAAGTATGCTTCATTTCCCACATTAAAATTCATTGGGACCATTACAAACGGCATAATCGTATTGCAAACTTAACGCAATGTTGTCGTTGCCAAGGCTTCGGCCATGGAACCAAAAATTGTCATATGGATACGGTGTTTGAATTGTGTTAAATCGCATTCGAAAGACGTTTGTCCAATGAATGAAACCACTGATAAATTTTCATGTTCAAATTGCAATGGAAATCATAAATTCAATTATTTGAAAAGTCCTGTCAGGGAAAAAAATTTAAACGCTCATTCGCTTAGACAACAAGTCAAATCAACAACCTTAAATTTACAGAACATACCTGAAATTCAAAAAACCGTTACAAATGCCACGCCTAATTCTTCTAAGGCATTTATTTCTTCGAATTTAAAACAACAAACAGGTACGCCTGCCAATTCGTCTTCTAAAGAAAACAATTTATTGACAGATAGATCGACCTCGTCATCATCTTCTTCTAATGTCAGTTATGCTAGTATATCAGGTAGAAATCTACCACCTATTTCTTCTAATGCAAATAATCAAAACACAGGACCGCCTTGCAGTTCATCTTCTAACGAAAACAATTTATTAATAGGTAGATCGGCCATATCATCTCCTTCTAATGGCAGTCTACCTACAAATATTCCTTCAATGCCATTCGCTTCTTTAAATGAAGTTGATTTAGGCGATATAACTGAAAATAAAATGATCTACCTACAAGATCAACTTTTTCAAATGATCATCCGAATGAATTCGAATTCACCACTTTTTGAAGCATTTCAAATCGGAATAATATTATTATGACTTATAATGAATTTAAAATTTAACAGTGATGTTAAATAATTATTTGAATATTTTAAATTGGAATGCTCGATCTTTGAAATCGAGTGAAGATGAATTTTATAATTTTCTCAAAGTTCACAAAATTCATATTGCCATTGTGACAGAAACTTTTCTTAAACCAAATGTCAAATTGAAAAGTAATCCACATTATGTGGTTCATCGATTTGACAGGTTTACTGGAATGGTTGATGGGGTTGCCATTTTTGTCCAACGGCAAATTAAACATCGAATTTTACCTTCTTTCAATACTAAAGTTATTGAAAGCTTGGGAATCGAAGTTGAAACCATTCATGGAATTTATTTCATCGCTGGAGCATATTTGCCATTCCATTGCACTGTCGAACAATTAAATTTCTTTAAAAGCGATTTGCAAAAACTTACAAGATATCGATCGAAGTTTTTCGTAATAGGGGACTTAAATGCTAAGCATGTCCAGTGGAATTGTAGGCAAAATAACAGTAATGGTAAAATATTTCATAATCAACTCTCAGCTGGTTACTTCACAGTTCTTCATCCCAGTAATCCGACTTGTTTCTCTTCCGTGAAAAACCCGTCTACAATTGATCTGGTTCTAACAGATCAAAGTCACATTTGTAGTGAACCAATTACACATGCTGACTTTGACTCAGATCACCTTCAGTATTATTTAGACTTTCCAACGAAGCTATAATTAATCCAATTAGTTCTATATTCAACTATCATAGAGCTAATTGGTTGGATTACAGATCTCACATTGAAAATCATGTGGATCATGAAACTATTTTAGAAAATTCTGCGGACATCGACACAGCAATTGATAATTTGAATCATTATATTATCTAAGCTAGAAATCTTTCAGTTCCCAAAGCTCAAACTAAATTAAGTTCTCCTATCATCGATGACAATCTTCAACTGCTCATTCGGTTGAAGAATGTTCGTCGACGAAAATATCAACGTTCTCGTGATCCTGCTATGAAAAACATAGTTAAGGATTTACAAAAAGAAATTAAACATAGATTTACTCTTTTGCGAAATGAAAGTTTCGCTAAAGAAGTTGAACCATATTCGAAACCTTTCTGGAAACTTTCTAAGGTTCTTAAGAAAAAGCTCAAAAACTTGCTCAGCAGTTCGAGAGTGTACACAATTTTGATTTGAACGTAGTGAGTCCTATTGAAAATGAAGTCTCACTGAAATATGAACATATTTCAACCCAAGTGTTATCACAAGGTGACATTATTGAGACGAATTTTGATGAAATTAAATCAATTATTAGGAAACTCGAAAACATGAAGGCTCCTGGTAATGATGGAATTTTTAATATTCTTTTTAAAAATCTTCCCGACGTTGCCTTGAGACTCCTGGTTAAAATTTTTAACAAGTGTTTTTCATTAGCTTACTTCCCAAAAAGATGGAAAAACGCTAAAGTAATTCCTATCCTCAAACCTGATAAAAACCCAGCAGAAACATCAAGTTATCGACCAATTAGCTTACTTTCTTCTATCAGTAAACTTTTTTAAAACATTATCTTGTTGAGAATGATGTCTCATATAAATGAGAATTCAATTGCCATTTTTGTCCAACGGCAAATTAAACATCGAATTTTACCTTCTTTCAATACTAAAGTTATTGAAAGCTTGGGAATCGAAGTTGAAACCATTCATGGAATCTATTTCATCGCTGGAGCATATTTGCCATTCCAGTGCACCGGCGAACAATTAATTTTCTTTAAAAGCGGTTTGCAAAAACTTACAAGATATCGATCGAAGTTTTTCGTAATAGGGGACTTAAATGCTAAGCATGTCCAGTGGAATTGTAGGCAAAATAACAGTAATGGTGAAATACTTCATAATCAACTCTCAGCTGGTTACTTCACAGTTCTTCATCCCAGTAATCCGACTTGTTTCTCTTCCGTGAAAAACCCGTCTACAATTGATCTGGTTCTAACAGATCAAAGTCAAATTTGTAGTGAACCAATTACACATGCTGACTTTGACTCAGATCACCTTCAGTATCATTCAGACTTTCCAACGAAGCTATAATTAATCCAATTAGTTCTATATTCAACTATCATAGAGCTAATTGGTTGGATTACAGATCTCACATTGAAAATCATGTGGATCATGAAACTATTTTAGAAAATTCTGCGGACATCGACACAGCAATTGGTAATTTGAATCATTATATTATCTAAGCTAGAAATCTTTCAGTTCCCAAAGTTCAAACTAAATTAAGTTCTCCTATCATCGATGACAATCTTCAACTGCTCATTCGGTTGAAGAATGTTCGTCGACGAAAATATCAACGTTCTCGTGATCCTGCTATGAAAAACATAGTTAAGGATTTACAAAAAGAAATTAAACATAGATTTACTCTTTTGCGAAATGAAAGTTTCGCTAAAGAAGTTGAACCATATTCTAAACCTTTCTGGAAACTTTCTAAGGTTCTTAAGAAAAAGCTCAAAAACTTGCTCAGCAGTTCGAGAGTGTACACAATTTTGATTTGAACGTTGTGAGTCCTATTGAAAATGAAGTCTCACTGAAATATGAACATATTTCAACCCAAGTGTTATCACAAGGTGACATTATTGAGACGAATTTTGATGAAATTAAATCAATTATTAGGAATTTTTAATATTCTTTTTAAAAATCTTCCCGACGTTGCCTTGAGACTCTTGGTTAAAATTTTCAACAAGTGTTTTTCATTAGCTTACTTCCCAAAAAGATGGAAAAACGCTAAAGTAATTCCTATCCTCAAACCTGATAAAAACCCAGCAGAAACATCAAGTTATCGACCAATTAGCTTACTTTCTTCTATCAGTAAACTTTTTTAAAAATTATCTTGTTGAGAATGATGTCTCATATAAATGAGAATTCAATTTTTTTACCAGAGCAGTTTGAATTTCGTCATGATAAAAGCAAACAAATCTTCTGGGTTTTCCACTGGAGTTGCTCTTCTAGACATAGAAAAAGCATTCGGCAGTGTTTGGCACAAAGGTTTAATAGCAAAAATGTCTGATTTCCAGTTTCCTATTTATTTGATCAAAATGATTCAAAATTATTTAACTGATCGTACTCTTCAGGTTAGCTATCAGAATTGTAAATCTGAGTCGCTACCCGTACGAGCAGGTGTTCCGCAGGGTTCGAGCGTAGTTCCAATCTTGTATAATATTTTCACTTCTGATCTTCCAAATCTACCCGTTGGATGTCAGAAATCGCTATTCTGTGACGACACAAGTGTGTTAGCCACAGATGGAAATCTAAGAGTGATCTGCAGTCGCCTACAAAGAAGTTTAAATATTTTCAGTGATTATCTGTCAAAATGGAAAATTAAACCAAATGCAGCAAAAACGCAATTAATTATCTTTCCTCACAAGCCAAGAGCTTCTTTTCTTAAACCAAACAATAATCACATTCTCAATTTTAATGGCTTGGAATTGACATGGTCTGATCAAGCTAAATACTTAGGTTTAACGTATGACAAAAAACTCACATTCAAGGATCACATTGAAGGAATCCAGGCAAAGTGTAATAAATACATTAAATGTTTATATCCTCTTATAAACAGAAATTCTAAGCTTTGTCTAAAAAACAAATTGTTAATTTATAAACAAATTTTCAGACCAGCCATGCTTTATGCAGTACCAATTTGGTCAAGTTATTGTTCCAACAGGAAGAAAACGCTTCAAAGGATTCAGAATAAAATTCTGAAAATGATTTTGAAGCGTCCTCCTTGGTTTAGTACAAATAAGTTACACAGACTCACAAATATAGAACCATTAGATGTAATGTCACATAATATTATAAGCAAATTCCGACGAAAATCGATGCAATCTTCAATTGAATCGATTCGCTTTCTGTATTAGTTAGTAAGTTAGTATATAAGTTTCTTTTCCCCATTACACAATACAAGTAGGTTTAGAATTTACCCTACACAAAAATCTCAGAATTGCGGAAGCAAATGATGTCCTCATGGTATCAACCAAATCATATATATAATAGGGCTGAAAAGTCACCACTTGTGGCTGAACACCCAATTTAAATCTTATTAATTTAATTTTAACTCATATTCCAATAAATAGTTATTAAAAAAACATGCCGGAAATCGCCATATTGGATTTAGGAACGGCTTCCAACATCGTTTTCTGACATCTACTCATCAAATTCGTTCGAAAAATACTCATATTGTTATGGCTTGTAACGAATATCGATATGCCGGAAGTCGCCATCTTGGATTTTGAAACGGCTTCTAACGTCGTTTTCTAAAATCCACTCATCAAATCCGTTCGAAAAATACTCATATTGCTATGGCTTGTAACGAATATCGATATGCCGGAAGCCGCCATCTTGTATTTAGAAACGGCTTCTAACGTCGTTTTCTAACATCCACTCATCAAATCCGTTCGAAAAATACTTATATTGTTATGGTTTGTAACGAATATCAATATGCCGGAAGTCGCCATCTTGGATTTTGAAACGGCGACTAACGTCGTTTTCTAATATTTACTCATCAAATCCGTTCGAAAAATACTTATATTGTTAGGGCTTGTAACGAATATCGATATGCTGGAAGTCGCCATCTTGGATTTTGAAACGGCTTCTAACGTCGTTTTCTAACATCCACTCATCAAATCCGTTCGAAAAATACTTATATTATTATTGCTTGTAACGAATATCGATATGCCGGATGTCGTAATCTTGGATTTTGAAACGGCTTCTAACGTCGTTTTCAAACATCCACTTATCAAATCCGTTCGAAAAATACTCATATTGCTTTGATTTGTTACAACCGTCGATATGAATATTCATTATATTATGTCGAATTATGTACATAAGATAAAAATTATGTGGAAAATCTGAAATATCGTCAACTTATTTTACTTAATGAATTTTAAATTACATTACCTTTTTATGCGTCATGATTCGGTTGAAGAATCCTCGATTATTACGTAAATGGAGGTTTTGGTGTGATATTTGAGTTACGCTGTTGGTAAACCCTATGCACTTTAAAAAGGGCATGATCCTAACAATTTTATAACTCTATTGATTCGCCTTTTCATTCAACTAATGCATTAAATTTTTTCAAAATTTTGAATTTTTTCTTGGTAAATTTCTTTAATTATTGACTATTCTTTTTATTGAAATAAAACTAGAAACTGTTCAAAAGTAGTAAATTTTTGCTGGTTGACAACTCTATGCACTTTTAAAGTACATGAATATAGTAAATTTTGTACTCAAAAGACTTGCTTTTTTATTCAATTACTAACATATTTTACATTTTTTTCAAAAATTGAAATTTTGAGCTGGTTGGCCACCCTATGCATCTAGTAAATGTTTAAATGTTGTGATTTTCGATTAATATTCACTTCTTTTGCAATTCAATTCATGTTTGTTTTTTTTTTTAAATTGAGAACTTTCGTTGATTGACAACCCTAACAGGGTATTACAGTATTGAGATGAAAACTGTTTCTAATCACGCTGTTTTCAATTTCTTCATGAAAGTTTAGTGCCAGAAATGAAATTCGCACCGAAAACAAAATGCAGCCGATTCTATTGATGACTATCATTCTTTCGTTACATTCATCGCCCAACACGAGTAAGACTGTCGCCACTACATTCATGAAGCGCTCGCTCATGACTGTCACATGCGACTTTCATCTGTATGGTTCGCGCGACATTCATGTGTGACTGCCCAGATAGTAGGCAACATGAAAGTTTCCAGTACACGACATTCAAAGCAAACATCTACAGTTTTAGGTACCAACATAGGAATTTCACTTAAAACTGTCACGTGAAGGGACCGTTTCCAGCACTGGTCATAGTACTCATGGAAGAGTAGGGATTTGCAGATAAAGTGTGGAAAAATTCGATGTAACAAGGTTTATTTAAGTAAGAAGAAAGTTTCTCGCATCTAAACTTTTACCTTCTACCAGAGGAGTCGAACTTAGCGATGCAAATCATCCGAGTCTCTGATATGTCTGAAATTTACTAAATAATTACTGACTGACCAGAAGTCATAATTAAAAATTAAAAAAAAATCTAAAATTGTTCCTGTGATTGTAACGCTAAGGACATTCATCAAACACGATTAAATAATGCCATCAGATTAGAGAGAAGTGATGAACTACAAGTCGCGAGGGCAGCTGTTGTAAATTTGCGGAGTCAATTTAAAATAGTCATCTTAGTTATTTTTGCTCCACTTTTTATCTCATATGTCGAAACCATTAGAGAGGAGAGTTGACATCACTGGGAGTGCGATGCGGTATCTTCGTGCTGCTCTCAAAACAGTATAATTTCAATGTATTGTTTGCTATGTATAGTTAAAAATTTGGTTGAAATAGTGATTTTGAGTGAAATGCAGGTGTGGCAAGTGTAGTAGTGAGAGTGATATTAATTGAATAATATTGATCCGCGAAACTAAAGACGCTCAAGCGGCGGAAACTGAGAATTTACCGCTCCAATCCATCTGTTAACCGTTCGAAGCGCCGTCTGCATGTTATTGTCGGTGTTGTCGGATTTCATTGGCGAGTTCTTTTATTTTATTCTTTCAGTTGTCGTGTTTCATCTCGCATTGCTGACAGCAGAGCTAGCATGAGAAAAGGGATACTGGTGAGATCGTTCCTTGGAGATATTCTATATTTTTCTTACATATTATATTTCTCCTGAGTATCGAAAATTAGGTTTTGTTAAGATCATATTTTTTACCAAAACATATCCGGATCTCTTTTCCTCTCTATCAACAAATCTTCTATCCCGTGATACTCGTGGAGATGCAATGTTACCCGCGGTCTCTAGAAACAATGAGTATCGGACTAACATTCCTTCCCTTCCTCAGTAGCACAGCCTTTGGCCGTGGTCGGCGTCGTTATTGACCGTTCGACGGGTCAGCAAGTTTTTTTTTTTATAAAACTCTTAATGTCTTTATATTTAAAATCATGAATATTTATATTTTACAGAAAAACAATTTTCTAATGAAATAGTAATTGAAGTCAAACAATTTTACGAACGTGACGATGTAAGTGTTATGATGCCAGGTCAAAATGACACGACATCTGTAAAAATTGATGGGAAAAATGCATAATTCAAAAAAGATTAAATTTTGGGAATCTTAAAGACGTTTATCAACGATTCATAAGTGAGACTGAAGGGATCAAAATAAGCTTTTCAAAATTCTGTTCACTCCGACCAGAGCACTGTGTTTTTGCTGGTACTGGTGGGACGCACAATGTATGTCTATATCTCAATCACGAAAACATGAGACTGATGACTTCCGACAATAAACGGAAAACATATCAGTTTGTTTCCTGTAACGTTACTATACCCATTGTTTTCAGGCAGTCAAATGGTAAAATTAATGATTAGTCACGATTATCGAATTTGCCATTACGAAGATATTTGACTAAATTTTACTGTAGTGATGACTATTTTATTACTGACGTAAATCCTTGTCCCAAATTTACTTGCTTTCTACCTAAAACGTTGCTAACAATAAATTGATAAAGTTAGGTTCGATCTGCGGCACGACATGTGTCGACAAGTTAAGCCCGTATCCGAGCGAGTTGCGCTGCGGTACGCTCCGCGCGTGCGGGTCGTGATTCACTGCTCCGAAAGTAATAATCTTTCCACTCTGAAACTTTGCTAAGATATATATAGGCTTATTTTTTCAACAAAAAAAAGAAAAAAAATAGACCCAAGTTTGAATTTTTTTATTTGTTTATAATTTTTTACTTTTTTCATTAAATTAACTTTAAAGGTTGTTCAATGAAATTTTTGTATCTTTATTAGATTTTACAGTATAGGTAATGTAGTTGATTTTTCGTAAACGCGAAATCATATCTCGAAAATTCCACGTACCATGTTGGAATTAAAAAATACGTATCGAATATTTTCGACATCTTTACCGAAAAACAATAGGGGAAAAATAGTTAGATGGCTGACAGTGGTGGTAAAGCATCGATTCCGAACACGCAAAACGTGTTCCTAACCAAAAATCGAACCTCCATCGCGAGTATAAATTTGTCAGTACCATCGTTCGAGCAAGCATCAACGAACTAAGAAAAGATGTTGATGGCAAAAGAACCGATGCTCTAGTTTGTGAGCCTATCGTTACTAGTATGTTCATGAACATCCGATTCGAGTACTAGAGGTTGTTGCTTCGGATGAACCGAACTTTGTCAGCGGACTTTTTTATGCTTGGATAGCTTAGCAGAGTATGGTAATTTTGTACATTTCCAGCGAGCGTAGGGTGATAAATTGAAAATGTTTTGACATTTGCAAATTCGATGTTGAATAAATTGGTGAGTCAATAGCAATTACAATTGAGTAATTTTGGGCATTTCCAACAAGCGTAGGGTACCTGTATATAGAAATAGAAATTTTGTTGACTAATCTTATTTCGATGCTCTATTGATTGGTGAATCAATAGCAGATCGAATTGATTTTTTTTACCTTTTTCTGCGAGGTTTGGATGGCGCAGTATGAAAATTTGTATATATTTTGACTTTTACTGTTTTCATGTTCTATTTCGACGACAGTAGGGTTGTGCTATTCGGAACCGGCCCGGACAGTAAATGGCAAACGACCTTTGCCTTTACTTTCTAACATATCAGAGACTCGGATGACTCGTATCGCAAAGATGCCTAAGTTCGACTCCTCTGGTGGAAGGTAAAAGTTTAGATACGAGAAGCCTTCTGCTTACTTAAATGACCCTTGTCACGTCTCACTTTTCCGCACTTTATTCTTCACATCCTTGCTCTTGAGTACTATGGCTCTATGATTTCATATTCTTTCTCCTCTTATAATCTCTAGTTAGTTTGATATCGTTGAAAAAAACCGAAAAAAGTAAAAATTACTGACTGACCAGAAGTCCAGAATTAGAATTTTGAGCATTTTGTTTGATGGTAAGGTCGCTTTATATGAAAAATTGTGAATTATTATGACAAATTGGATGCTGTATTGATAATTATATCAATAGAAGTGGTGGCGAACCATCGGATTTAAGTATGCAAACCGTCGAAGTGCTTCTGATTTTGACCAATTCTACCTACTACTGATTCGCTCATCAATTGAACATTTAAATAGCAAAAATCAAAATATTTTCAATTTTTTACTTTAAACCCCCCCACGATCCCTGAAAATATTTATTTTATTTTATTTTATTTTGGGGAGCAGGGAAAAGCCCGATGAAGATGAAATATAGCAATCTCTCTCTTCAGCAGGCATAAAACCTCCTCATCTTTTGTATCAACAGATTACAATGATCCAACAGATACATTTATGTTTAAAACTAACAATTAAAACTAACAGTTAAAACTAAACTACTAACCCTATAACTAGTTGATGACACAATATTACAGCATTACAGAGAAGCTTCCTTGAAAGGCAAGATAGAAGAGAAAAGTGTATATGAAGATGGAAAAGAAGGTTAGTTGAGGGAGCAGTGAGTGAGCGTAGACGAACGACGGGGTTAGAACCGGCATGTAAATCTAATTAGTGATCAAATAGATGGTGGAACACGGAGAAAATGAGAGGGAGGACGAACAGGTTAGTTTCGGCGAATATGATTAGTTCCCAATGAAGATGGTTAACATTTATTTACTGGATAGTTAGGGAATCATTGAATAAGCGTTTAATCGCATTACGCGAGAGATGAAAATCAAAGACCTGCGAGCAACTGTTAAATAAACGACACATACTGAAAAACGGTTAATTATATCCGTAGTTAGTTCTAGCACGAGGGATTCGTAAAAATGGATGTGATTGCGACGATGGATGTCAAAGTTGACCAATCGTAGGAGATCAGGGCAATTAATATGTGATTGTATTAAATCAGCGATGAAAACAGCCTTGTAGACGTTTCTACGAATACACAGCGGATCCAGTTCGATCATTATAACTTGGCAGGATTAATGGGTCTCTCCATGGTAGATTACGATGAGCAAACCTAATGAATTTGCATTGAACAGCTTCAATACGATCAATATCATGGGTCTCTCCATGGTAGATTACGATGAGCAAACCTAATGAATTTGCGTTGAACAGCTTTAATACGATCAATATCAGTTTGATAATGAGGTGGCCAAACAACAGCCGCATATTCAAGCGATGATCGAACTAGTGCACAATAAAGAGTTTTCAAGCAGTGTATGTTAACAAAATTTTTCGTAATTCGAAATATGAAGCCAAAGCGTTTAGATGCCTTCGAAATCACGTAGTCAATCAATGTGATTCTTAAAATTAAGTTAATCATCAAGAATAACTCCTAAGTCTTTTACGAACGATTCACGCTTAAGAACATTTTGCGAAAGATTGTAGTCATATCTAATTACTGAGTGCCTGCGGGAAAATGATATGACGGAGCATTTATAGGCGTTTAATACCATCTTTTTGGAGTGACACCACGAATGTATTCAATTGAGCTTGCAAAAAGTGTACATCTTCTTGTTCTTTGCTCAGATGGTAGATCCGCAAATGATAGTTTGAAACAATTCAGTAAGAAATGCAGATCATTAAAGTAGAGTAAAAATATATACGGTCCTAAGTGACTTCTTTGAGGTACTCCAGAACTCACAGCAAACGGTGATGTTATACAGTTTCTTATTTTTACCGACATCTCACGACCAGTAAGATATAAATGCATCCAATCCAGTAATGAACCACCAAAGCCAAGTCTGTCAAGTTTAGCAATTGTTATTTCACCAATCAAAAGAGCATCGAATTGACATTAGTCAAAAACTTTACAATTTCACAGGTAGAACCACCCTATGGTCCCTGAAAATGTCAAAAATCAGCAATTTGTAAATGTTATTAATTCACTATTAAATGAAACATGAAATCAGCAAAAGTCAAAATATTCACAAATTCTCATATTGTGCTACCCTACAATGTCAAAAATTTTCCAAGTAGTACTGCTATTGATTCCAATCAAGAGAACATCAAATTGACATTAGTCAAAATATTTTCCACATACAGGTACCCTACGCTCGTTGAAAATGCCTGAAATTACTCAATTTTATTTGCTATTGACTCACCAACGTCACGTCATTGACCCACCACGCCACTCTACGTATACTGAAAATGTCCAAATTATAGTCAAAAGTTTACAAATTTTGCATATTGAGCAACCATACGCTCGCTGGAATTGTTACAAATAATTCAATTCTTATTGTTTTTGATTCTATAACCAAAAACCATAAAATTTAAAAAAGATCAAAAACTTACTATTTTCCATACCGGGCCACACTACGCACACTGATAACGACGACACGACCAGGTACTCTGTATAAAAATTGCATAAAAAGTGTTCTTTAGTGATTTACCACCAGCTATCAAAAATTAAGCGGCCCCTTGAATACGATAAAAACAATCTTCTCAAGCAACACTGTTTTGGTTGCTACAGAGTAGTTACCAAGGAACCTAGCCATAAATAAATAAACGATTAAAAATTTATGAAAAGTTTTTCAGTTCTATTTTTGCGGTCTCTTCATTTCAAGAGAAAAAGTAATTCCAGAGAGCATTGCGATCGTGAAATTACATAGTCAGTGCTAAACAGAAATCAAAAGCAGAAAAAGTAAGTGATGAACCTTTTGAATTGAAATTTTGCTTCGATGAATGCATAATGGATACATACAGAGGAGAATCGAATCGAATGAATGCAAAACATGGAGTATACATAGCTCTCGATAGCATTCGAAACAATTCTCTTTCTCTTGTTTTTTATTCAATTAATACGGGTTTCTACTGTTTTTAGGTCACAATCTCCTAAAATGAACCTAAAATTGGACATGAAAAGCGAACTTGTACTGTCATTGCCATCCATTTCCATTATTGCTAAAACGCAACCATACGATAAAGATTGGATATTGCAGGAAACCTATCAATTGAATGGAGGTATTAAGGTCCGTGATGCAAAAGGCTCGCAGTTTAAGAGCACTTAGTGCAGATGCCGGAAATATTTAAAAACACTTTATGCTTTAGTATGCTATGAAGTAAAAATATTATATGTAATTAGATTTTGTTAATTATAAAATGCTCAATGTCTCTCGCAATTGTAAAATACGTTGTTATGTTGTAAATATATTTAACCGTATTGATCTGATTCCGATGCGATCATGATCATGAATGTAGGGAATTCAAATAAAACATCAATCCCAAAAAATCACTGATGATTCGATCACACATGAATAGTCTAGAAAATCTTGTCTGGTAGTGATTGCGAATTGATGATAATCAATGTAAATAATCCAAAATAAACTTAGTGTTAAATATCTTTGGTTAAAATATGTGCCATACATTTACCTATAATTAAAACAAATCTCCCATCGAATTTTCGCAGAGTTTTTTTTACCGGATAGCAAAATGGGGACATGTTTAAAAAGAAACAGCAATATAGGACGAGTGCTAATTATCTCCAAAATAGTGCAAATGTTATGTGAAACGTTTCGCTGAGAACCAGGAATAAAGATATCGCTATATTTGCGCTAGCATTAGTACCGAACATTGAGCGTAACTTACTTTTGCTGTATTATTTCTCACTACAATTGAATTCAAACCAAAACTTTGCTTGGTTTGGAAACTAGATTTGTTCACATTGCCTATCATGCCTTCAATCAATGATAACCATGGCTATAGTAACCGTTATTCAAAATCAATAGTTTTTGGCCTATGTTGCCAGTTACTCAAAAAATTTAAGCAAACTCGTTTTGACATTACGAGTTACTGGGGGGTAGTTAAATTTATGATATAGTTTTGATAGACGAGTGGCAGGTCGTGTCGTCGCTGATAATGTCCAAAATAATACCATTTGACTTGCTATTGATCGATTTATCAATCGATCAAAACATTTTTTGTGCTGATCACGCGTGCATTGATAATTTCAAAACAAGGATGCGAGAACTGAAATCAACAAAGCATCGTATCGAACGCAGTTTACTCGACCCTCGCCGATGGTCCACCAACTGAACGGTTCGAAACAGATTGCTTCACCGAATACCGAGCACAGAACAGCTTCGCATTAACCGAGGGAATAGTTTTCGAACCTATCGAATGCTTACGCTCGGTGAACATTTTTGAGTAGGTAAGCATAAGCATCGACGTTCGGTTCGCAATTAACCATCACTTATTTTGCGTGGAATGACCATTTATATATATATATATATATATATATATATATATATATATATATATATATATATATATATATATATATATATATATATATATATATATATATATATATATATATATATATATATATATATACATATATATATATATATATATATATATATATATATATATATATATATATATATATATATATATATATATATATATATATATATATATATATATATACATATATAAATAAAACCTGCAATATATTTGCAATACCTGCTGCTGTGTTGTATTTTTACGGGGGCCCCCCGGACTTGGTGGAGATAATCGTGGGTTATCCAATCCACTAGACAACCAATCGTTTTTAATGGGGGGTGGAACTGGAGTCGAAAATGTTGCCATAGAAACATCACCTGTAAAAAAATGCATATGATTAAAATATTCCCCTTCACTCTTTATATACACATATAAAAAAAAATATATACATATATATATAAAAAAAGAAAAAAAAAAATATATATATATATATATATATATATATATATATATATATATATATATATATATATATATATATATATATATATATATATATATATATATATATATATATATATATATATATTGCATCTTTTTTCTTCGCATCGTTCTTGTGCTCCGCCACTCTCGTCTCAATCTTTCTTCCTGTCTGTCCAATGTAAACCTTGTCATAGTCCGTTCCGCACGGGATCGTGTACACCACGTTGCCTGATGAAATCGGGTTCATAATAACTAAATACACTTAAGAATAGAAACAAGCAGCTAAGCAGGCGTCAATACATATGATTAACCTAAAACCCTAGGACAATGTATACGCACCCAAAGCAAATTCACCCGGCCACCTAGATGCTGAAGCAGCAGCAACCTACAGTTCAGCAACCCGGAACATACAATACCTGGTAAGCGGACCCATCGAGCGGACCCAGTTCAACACAACACCTAACAGGCAAGCCACTCGGTCGCAAACAGAACCCCGAAAGCAGCCGGGCATCGGATACAAGAACAATCCACAGATAACTTCCGCCCAACGAGATCATTTTCAGACTTTGAAATTACAACCCAAGAAGCAACAAGGAAACAAACCTAGCCACGAGAAGAACCCCCGAACAATTGTAACCAAACTTGGTTATTTCTATCCGATAAATTTACTTAAATCCTTCAGGTTTTTCTGCTTCGTTGTGAATGTGTGAGGATGGTTGAATTATTAGTGGCATCTTTCTTCGTAGTTTTGGCAGTGTCGTCCGGGTTAATGATGGAGTTTGTGTTTTGGTGATTGTGGAATGGCTTACGATCCAGGCCAGTTGACTCCCAGCAGGATTATGCCAACTGTGATCATATTGGATTGTTTTGCTATGCCTTATTTAATGTGTGACTATTTTCAGGTGTTGTGTTCAACTGCCATGCCGATGGGTCCGCTTGCCAGGTGTTGTATATGTCGGGTTGCTGAACTGTAGGTTCTGTCTGCTTCAGCATCTAGGTGGCCGGGTGAATTTGTTTTGGGTGCGTTTGTGTTAGCTTAGGGTGGTAGGTTAATCATATGTATTGACGTCTGCTTAGCTGCTGGTTTCTAGTCGTAAGTGTATTTATTAGGTGGAGTTATTATGAACCCGATCTCACCAGGCGATGTGGTGTACACGATCCCGTGCGGAACGGACGATGGCAAGGTTTACATTGGACAGACAGGAAGAAAGCTTAAGACGAGAGTGACGGAGCACAAGAACGATACGAAGAAAAAATACGCAAGAACTGGGTTGTCGCAACACACACACAACAAGAAGGTGAAGTTTTCGACTTTGTCAACACTTGTATACGGGAGCGAATCAAGAATCAGGAGAGCAGAGTAACAGCAGAAATGTTCCACATAAAAATACTCGGCGAAGAAAAATCAGTGAATCCACAGAGTTGATTGTATGAATTTGTGATTGATTATGGAATGTATATTTGTTATGTAATCAATAAAATTGTAAATTGCTTGTAAATACTAACGATGAATATATGTTGTTGGCGTCTGACGATGGCTGAAGAACAGCAAGCTGAAACCTTATGCTGCACCAAAATTAAATCAGAAAAAATTAAATCAATCACATATGTCTAGCCTAAAACTGATATATGATCTCTCAGAATTGCATAATATTTGAAGGAATCGTTCTTCATCGAAAAATATCAGACCCGTATTTTTTATTTTGTCATTAGAGTGACATTTTCCATGTTAGAGTGGATCAAAAAATCGATTTATTTCGAATTTCTTTTTATTGTTATATTTTTAGGAAAAATTCAAGTTTTCGTAGTTTCCGTGTTTTATCGATATTCTTAAAAAAGGTGTTTTATTGATGTTCCTAAAGGCTATAGCAGGATAAGCATGTGAAATCTGCCCCCAAAGAGAATTCATATTGTTATACCACATTCGAAAGGTCATAGGCTGGAAACAATTTTCTCAAAGTTTCAACCCTTTAACTGCCATATTGACGGAGCTAGGGTGGTTCTATTGATTTTTATTTTATTTGATTTTTGAAGAAACTGCTCCTCCGAAAAATTTGAAAAAAACAGGTATGTTTAAGGTATTATGGGGATGCTTTACAATTTTTTTCAAAATTTTTGAATATGTATTTCTTTCATTAAAAAATACTAGAAAATTTTGAAACATATTTTTTCTCTCTTCCAATTTTTGCACCACCCTGGATTTTTTAGTGATAAATAAAGAATTGTTGGACGTGTTAAAATGGTATGTTTTCATATTTTTTAAAAATGTGGACGACCAAAATATTTAATTTTTTCTAAAAAATAAATAACAGTCGACCATGCGTTCCCATCAAATTCTGAGAGAAGGAAACGCATGGTGCTTTATCTTAGCAGTTTCTAGTAGTAGTCGACCATGCGTTCCAATAAAGTTCTCTTGAAAGGGAAACGCATGGTGCTTTGTTCTAGTAGTTTATGATGCAACTCAAGTGCAGGGCTTAGAAATCAAAGTAACGAAAAGAAGGAAATGAGTATCAACCTTTGCATAATACATACACGATCATACTTCGGGTACAACCTAGAAAGCTACAAAGCAAGAACTTACTGGTATGTGGTTTATATATGAATGGTAGTAATATATGAACGTTGCGAGTATCACACATATGCAGTTCGGTTACGGCAGTCAAGAACTAGAGCGAGTGACTGTATATAATTCGATGATTCGATAGTGTTTCATGAAATGGTCAAATCGTTTTGCACTGTTGGGTCTCGTACAACGCGGTTTTCTTTTTGCCAGCTCTGTACATTTCACTAAATACATAGCGAGTTGAAACAGCAGTGAATTCAATTTTTTCTTTTTTTATATTGGTTTCAAACAAAAGTGGCCACTGATGAAGGTTGGAATCGATTTCTTAGAATTGTTTTTCCATAAATACGTTTATTTCTTAAGGCAATTTACATAAGTTGTTCTTCGCCGTAGCATCACTTTTACATAGAATTCTTATCCTAATATAATACTAATATAGTCACATTAATTTGAGTTTAATAAAGCATATTCCTCTTATTTTTTAAATATCATATTATTTAAACCAAACGATGAACTGCTATAAATTTTAAAATAAGCTGAAATTTTTATACATTTTGTGGTTGATTTCATAATCCACTTGGAGTTTTTTTTATCAGCACATCATTTTTAATAAAATTTTGCTTTTGGATGAACTAGTGGACGCAGTAGGAGTCAGAACTAAGACTCAAAAGGGTCAATTATTAAATTGAAACTTCAATTGTCTTTATGAAATGATTAAGAAGTTTCATGTAAGAAAGGTCACGAAAAAATTTCTGTAAATTATTGACTGTATTTTTCATTTAAATAAGAAATGGGATAAAAATGTTATAAAAATACATTGCTGTTTCAATGCACACATTTTCTCTCTGATTCTTTTTGTTTACTCTATAGAATCACTTGGTAGCTGTTCTGATTTAAGCATTTCTGACAATATTTTCGCCGGTCTTACAATTCTGGATAAAAACCGAGCATAAGGAAAGGTAGTGAATAATGGCGGCCTCGTGTGAACAGCAACCAACAGTTCTATTGACAATAACGCATTCACAGCGACGGCTCTGGATTCCCAAATATCCAGTCGAATTTGTTGTGTACTCGATATAGTACTTGTAAGCTTTTAAAAATGAGACTTATTACCGGCCCGAATAGCTTTTTTGTGATCTGTGTGTCTCAATTGGGTCATCTCGTGATAAAGCTTTTAATCCAAAATTACTTGGCAGAAAAACCTTTTCAAAAGCTTCTATTCCAGAGCTACGATATTCCGATACTTGTTGCTCTCGTTCTCGGATTGATAATATTATCTTATTAGAACTTCCCGTTCGCAATTTGAACAAAATTATTAAACCTGTAAAAACCTGGAAGCTTTCCTCTGAGAGTGAAAATCACTTACTGAGTTAATTATGTATTCTCAGATATTTTCTGGAAAATTTGGAGCTTTCAACACAATATGCCCAAAAATTAAAGAGATCGATTCAGCGAATCAAGTTTTTAATAGACATGGTCGATAAATGCTTGATTTGAAATTATGCAAAGGTTATAACTCAAAAACGAAAAATAACGCATCACTATTTTTTTTTATATCTGTTGTTGTTTCAAATTTCAGAATAAATATAAAAATATATAGCGCTAGCAGTCTACAAACCATGAAAACCATCATGAAGATATTCGATTGACGTTTTTAAAAACACAAAATTCCAACTTTATCTTTATCACACATTTTTCCAGAAAACTATAGACATCCCTCGATAACATATCTTTATGATAAGCAATCATATTGATCGTGTTTTGCATAAGATTCAAACAGTTCGTGAAGGGAACAGTGGATCAATTATTCTTGGCATCAAATGTGCTGATGCTGTAGAACCCGCGGTTGCCGATGTTAGGAAAAAGCTTGGTGAAAATTTCGAGGTGTCAGTCCCAAAACCAATCAAACCGAGACTGAAGATTGTAGGTGTTGCCGATATGCTTTCTGAAAGTGAACTTATGGAATGTGTGAAGGATCAGAATGAATCAGTCAACTTGACTGAGTTGAAATTAATCACCTGCTTCAAATCAGTGCGTAACGACATTACGGTATACAATTATATAGTCGAAGTG
Source organism: Malaya genurostris (assembly GCF_030247185.1). Classification (NCBI taxonomy): domain Eukaryota; kingdom Metazoa; phylum Arthropoda; class Insecta; order Diptera; family Culicidae; genus Malaya; species Malaya genurostris. The sequence continues at coordinate 155,635,356 of NC_080571.1, forward strand.
AATAATGATGCGAACAAAGCTATGTTAAAGTTGGGTCGTGTGAACATTGGCTGGGATATATGTAAAGTTTTTGAATGCTTTGGGATCGTGCGCTGCTTCAAATGTTGTGCTTATGGACATAAGAGCAATGAGTGCAGTCACTCTCAAGTATGCTCAAAATGTGCTGGTGACCATTCCACGGCTGTTTGTGTCTCAGAAATACTGTGTTGTGCTAACTGTGCTCAGATGAACAGAAACCGAAAATTGAATCTAGACACAAAACACGAAGCGTACAGTTTGGAATACCCTGTGTATAAAAAGCTCGTTGAGAAGAAACGTCAGCATATTCTACGTGCTGGATAGCAATTACTTGGATTTAAATCAACTGACGGACTACTGTCGTCTGCCATCGCAAATACTGACGCTGCCAAGCATATTTCTCCAGATCCTGATGTCGCCATGACTTTTTCTCCAGGTAAAGCTTGGGAGGGTATATGTCCTCTCGAAGCTACACTCGATACTGCACCTCCTCAAAAGAACTCTTGTTTGCAGCCAATGATTGTGAATGACGTCTGCAATCCCGATTCCGTCACTCGTCTGCCGACTGCCATCGCAGATCCAGTTCTTGATGCTGCCATGAATTTATCCCCAGTTCCTGATGCCGCCATAATTTTTTCTCCAGGTAAAGCTTGGGAGGGTATATGTCCTCTCGAAGCTACACTCGATACTGCACCTCCTCAAAAGAACTCCTGTTTGCAGCCAATGTCCTGGTTACACAGTCTACCGGAATGATCGTGACTCAAAAAGTGTTGGTAAAAAAAGAGGCGGTGGTGTACTTATTGCTGTTACTAACCGATTAATGTCAAAAGCAAACACAAACTGTAATAATATTTTAGAACAGCTCTGGGTTCATATAGGTAGTCGCGATTATAATGTCTGCGTGGGTGTGGTCTACATTACACCTGATATGGCAAGCAACGCAACCATGATACAACAGCATATTGATTCTGCATTCAATATTGCAAGTGGACTGGATCCTTCTACTTCTCATTTGCTATTTGTAGATTTCAATCAACCTGGTCTTGTATGGAAGAATACTTCCTACGGTTATGCTACCATCGATCCGTTATCTTCCTCTCTTTCGGGAGCAAATTGCACTCTAATAGACGGGATGTCTCTTTTAAATATGTTCCAAATTAGTATGGTGACAAACAGATTGAATCGTACTCTAGATCTTCTGTTCATAAACGAGGAAGCATTAGCAAATTGTCACGTGCGTCAAGCTGTCGAGCCTCTCGTTGGGATTGCTGACATGCCTTGACATGCTACCAAAAAGTTTACTTCAACAATACTGTCGAAGACTCGAAATTTAACTTCTCGAAACCCGATTTCACCGGATTAAATAGCTCATTAGAGCCAATTGATTGGGCATCTCTTTTGGATAATGTAACTGATGTCAATGTAGCGGTAGAAAAGCTTACACATGTGCTGAAATATTTGTTTAATCTACATGTACCAGCGTCACGACCTCGCCCAAAACCACCTTGGTCAAATCGGCACCTTCGTGCACTGAAACGCGTAAGAGCAGCTGCACTTCGGCATTATACAAATCGACGCAACCCTATAACTAAGCACGAATTCACTCTCGCTAGTAACAACTACAAGGTCTATAACCGCATGCTTTATTCTAGACATGTTTTACAAACACAAGCCGATCTTAAACAACATCCAAAACGTTTCTGGTCTTTCGTGAATAGTAAACGCAAGGAGGTAGGCCTCCCTTCTACTATGACTCTTGGAAATGAATGTTCAAATTCATCTTCTGGAATTTGCAACTTGTTCGCTAAACATTTCTTAAGTGTCTTCGAAACAATTTCATTTGATCCTGCTCAGATGGAATTCGGGCTCAGAGATGTTCCTTGCGATATTATAAGTCTTGGTAACATTCAATTCACATGCGAAGAAATCATTTTTGCGTTGAAAAAACTGAAGTCATCAACATCAACTGGCCCAGATGGCATTCCTGCCATCATACTCAAACAATGCGCGAATGCACTGTGTGTTCCTCTAAAGATAATCTTCAATAAGTCTCTGTCGCAAGGAATATTTCCACAATGCTGGAAAAAATCGTAAGTAGAGTAAGTAAGTAAGTAAGTAAGCAAATTACCGCGGTATAACTTCTCTTTGTGCTGGTTCTAAGTTATTCGAAATTCTCGTTAGCAATGTTCTGTTTGAAAAAAACCAAATCATACATATCGACCGATCAACATGGTTTTTCCCCGGTAGATCAACAGCTACGAATTTAGTTCAATTTACGTCACACTGCATCAGAAACATTGAAGATGAAGCACAGGTTGATACAGTTTATACAGACCTTAAAGCGTTCGATCGTGTTGACCATACTCTGCTACTTGCGAAAATTCGAAAACTAGGTGCATCGGAAACATTCACAGATTGGCTCAAATCGTATCTTGTTGGCCGTTCACTTTCTGTTAAGCTTGGGAATTGTGAATCAAATAGCTTCTCGAATCTGTCGGGTGTGTCTCAAGGTAGCAATCTCGGACCTATGCTATTTTCTTTGTTCTACAACGACATCTGTTTTGCCTTGCCACCAGGGTGTAGGCTTGTTTATGCAGACGATCTCAAGCTATTTCATATCATTGGATCTGAAGAAGACTGTATGGCCTTACAACGACAAGTTGATGTCTTCAGCGACTGGTGTACGCGTAACCGATTGACGCTTAGTATATCGAAATGCTCCGTTATTTCATTCACACGCAAGAAAGAACCTATTCTCTGGAGATACACTATTTTTGGAGAATTCCTTGAGAGAGTATCAATTGTAAGGGACTTAGGTGTAGTACTTGATTCTCAGCTGTCGTTCAGAGACCACTACTTCCATATCATTGCACAAGCTAACCGGAATCTTGGATTTATCTTTAAAATAGCAAAAGAATTCAGTGACCCTTACTGTCTCAGATCATTGTATTTCACCCTTGTCCGATCTGTTCTTGAAGCTTCATCGGTAATATGGTGTCCTTACGCGGACGTTTGGATTAACCGAATTGAATCAATACAAGCTAAATTCCTCCGCTACGCCCTCAGATCTTTACCTTGGCGCAACCCGACAGAATTACCACCTTATACTGATCGTTGTCGATTACTGGGTATGGACACACTTTCAAAAAGGAGAAATATTTCCAGAGCTGTATTTATAGGAAAACTATTGATGGGACAAATTGACGCTCCTAATATCCTTTCTCAAGTAAATATCAATGTACCACCTAGAACTTTAAGATCGCGGAACTTTTTAAGACTTGACTATCAACGTACTGACTATGGACAAAACGAACCCATTAGGGGAATGTGTAATAGTTTTAATAGTGCTTATGAATGTTTTGATTTTTCCATTTCATGTGATGTTTTTAAAAATAGACTAAGAAGATTATTGTAATGTATAAGTGTAAGCCCACAATGTAATATGAAAATGTATGTAGAACTGTATTATTGTCAACCGTCAGAAAAGATGAAGAGGTTTTTACGCCCAATTGGACGATTGAATTATTTTCAATTGGGCTTTTCCCCTTCCAATGCTTCATGGAGACTATCACAGGTCAGATGAAGGAATAAGAAATAAATAAATAAATAAATAACTTTTGACGCTGTAATGAAATCTTCATTCTTTCTTTCACTATTCTTTCATTACATCCATCAGCAACACATAAAAAACTGACACCCGCTCTAGTTCTTGACTGCCGTAACCGAACTGCATATGTGTGATACTCGCGACGTTCATATATTACTACCATTCATATATGCATCACATAACAGTAAGTTCTTGCTTTGTAGCTTTCTAGGTTGTACCCGAAGTATGATCATTTTTAAAAAATATGGAAACATACCACTTTAACATGTCCAAAAATTCTTTATTTATCACTAAAAAATCCAGGGTGGTGCAAAAATTGGAAGAGGGAAAAAATATGTTTCAAAATTTTCTAGTATTTTTCAATAAAAGAAATACATCTTCAAAAATTTTGAAAAAAATTGTGTAGCATCCCCATAATGCCTTAAACATGCCTGATATTTTTCAAAATTTTCGGAGAAGCAGTTTCTTCAAAAATCAAATAAAAAAAACCAATAGAACCACCCTAGCTCCGTCAATATGGCAGTTAAAGGGTTGAAACTTTGAGAAAATTCTATGACCTTTCGAATGTGGTATAACAATATGAATTCCCTTTGGGGGCAGATTTTACATGTTTATCCTGCTATAGCCTTTATAACTTTTGACAAACTCGACCGATTCCGCTAATTTGTGAATATTTTGTCAAAGAATATCTGAAATTTTTGGGAAAAATATGTGAATATGACAAAGTTGGAGTTTTGTGTTTTAGAACGTCATTTGTATATCTTTCTAACGATTTTCATGGAAAGTAGACCAATGCACAGTGCAGTGGTTTGAACCGACAAAAACGTGAACTTAGTTCTCTAGCTGCTAAACCTTTGATCCGATATACATAGTTCCTTTGGAGAACTCATTCACAAAAATATTTCTCGTGATATGATCACAATAAAAAATGTGCAAAGCCTACTACGATAAAAGTTCATTTCAACAACTTTTTTCCCTTAAAAGATAGAAAAACGATGTCCTCTACAAAGTTTTAGAATTTTTAACGAGAAAAAACTTTGCCGATAACTTTTTTCGCATTTATTTTCAGCATCTACTATGTTCGAGACAATTACTAAAAACGTAAAATTACACATTTTTGTTAAAGACTGTGCACTGTTTGGCCTTTATCTTAAAAAGTTATTTAACATTAAACTTTTATATAGACTAACTTTAACTACTAATAGGAAGCAGGGTCGCAGACCAAAAGGCACATACATATACTTTTTGGAAAGCTTAAATGAAGTAATATAAAGTTACGAAGTGTGTAGCGTGGCCCTTTTAAAATGTGTGAATGAGACAACAAAATATAGAATGCTTTTTTGACCATTTTCTTAGGCAAAACGTACATTAATAAAATTATTTATTTTTCTATCACGCGTTTTTGTGATATCGACCGATAAGTTACCTTTAGGCAACAACTTTTGCAAGAAATAGCAGTCGAGATATAAAAAATAGAACATTAGTTTTATCACCAGACGAAAGAGAAAACTTTTCACTATAGCTTACTATTATGACCTACTTTCAGCGAGTACTGAGTCTTTCGGAATTCCTCTTCAAATTGAATGTTGATAGGTGTCTTATTGACCGTTATCACAAAAAAAATCGTGAGATATTACCGACTTCAGTAGAAAATGTAATAGAATTGCAATAAAGCAACAGATTAGTTACAAATTCTCTAAAACCAAACAAACTTGTTTTTGTTGGTTATTATTCTTTATTCTTAGTCTGTGCACGTTTTTATACTCAAGTTCAGGCATTTCTCTTTTTAAAAAAATGTCTAGACTCGAAATTTACATAATTTGATTTGATACTATAACGTGTATGCCTGTATGTAACGGTGAACCACTCACGCATTTTACTGTAATATTATCATAGACCAAATGCTCCAGCATTTGTATTATCAACCAGCTCTTTTGTTATTGTATAATAGACAATTGTGCTCGTTCCTCTGAGAGGTTTTTTACACATAATACAATAGTGCAGTGGATAGACTTTGAATAGTGAACATTTGGAGTAGTGCCGTGACCCGGTGCTGTGTGCTTTTTTCCTCTTAGAGGTTTTTTACACACAGATATCAGGTGTACAACTTTGCTTCCGCCGTTTTCCGATAGGTGGCTGTACCGGCTGAGGCTGGTTGAAATACATAGATGATAATGCCTTTAAAGTGAGTGTGTACAGTGCCTAACAAATTGTAATCGCCGTTTCAGTGACAGTTTTTGTTTTCGTATTATTCGCGCTCGAAAATGTCTGTTTATGTGCCCAATTCTCGCCATTTGCGGGAAGTTTTACTTTTCTGTTACAATTCGAAAAAAATAAACACAACTGAAGCGCATCGAATGCTTTCAGAAACTTACGGTGATGCTGCTCTGAGTAAAAGAACGTGTCGGGAGTGGTTTCAACGTTTTAAAAATGGTGATTTCGATGTCGAAGACAAACATGATGGTGGAAGAGAAAAACAAAGATGAATAACAATTTACTACGAGCTCTTAAAACCGGGTCAAACCATCACAGGAGATCGCTACTGAACGCAACTGATGCGCGCTAAAAGAAAAGCGGCCACAGTATCAAAAGCGACATGACAAAGTCATCCTGCAACACGACAATGCTCGGCCTCACGTCGCGTCAAAAAGTATCTGGAAACGCTGATATGGGAAGTCTTGCCCCACACGCCGTATTCCCCAGATGTCGCCCCTTCTGACTTCCACCTATTCCGTTCGATGGCACACGGCCTGGCAGATCAACATTTTCAATCCTTCGAAGAGTTGGAAAAATGGATTGCTTCATGGATAGTGTCAAAAAAGGACTCCTTTTTTCGAGCCGGGATCCGAAAATTTCCGGAAAGATAGGAGAAAGTTGTCGACGGACAATACTTTGAATAATACATCTGTAAGCACTTTTTTAGGGTCTCGTTAACCAGCTCAAAACAGGCTAACGAGATCGTACAATGTGAGCATTTTACGCGGGAATACCGTGTGTACGTCCCAGCTCGTGAAGTCGAAATTGACGGCGTTGTCACTGATGCCAGTTTGACTTGCGATGACGTTCTTAAGTACGGGATGGGTTGCTTTAAAAACCCCCTACTTAAGAACGTAAAGATACTGGATTGCAAGCGATTGCATTCAGTGTCGATCGCAGGGTATGGTACTAAATCATACCCCCAATCAGACTCGTATCGGGTGACATTCGCTGGCTCGGCTTTACCTAACTACGTCCTCCTGGACCGAGTTCGCCTCCCTGTTCGTCTCTATGTTCCGCGTATTATGAACTGCACCAACTACAAACAACTGGGACACACAGCGTCCCATTGCAGCAATAAGCCCCGTTGTGCTAATTGTGGGGAGGCTCATGCGGATGGCTCCTGCGGTAAGGGTACTGCAAAGTGTCTTTACTGTAAGGAGGGTTCGCATGACCCAATAGCATGTCCCGCGTACAAAGCGGGCAAGGATGGTTTGAAACGTTCCCTCAAGGAACACTCCAAGAGTTCCTTTGCTGACATGCTCAAGAGTGCCACCCCCCTAAGCAATCAACGAACATCTATACCTGCTTGTCAACTGACGAGAGCGAGTTTGACGACCCATTGGAAGGTTCATCTTCGGCGGTCCCTCATAGCTATAGGAAAAGAGTAAACAAATCCTCTCCTAAGCTCCCTAGTTAGGGTACGAAGTTGTCTTCCGATGGGCCTCCAACATTTATGTTTAGAGGTAGTGGAGACAAAGCTCCGAAGCAAACAGTTCCTGGTCTCGGGAAACTCAATTCTGAGAAGGAATTCCCACCACTTCCCGGGACACCAAAATCCCCAAGTGCCCCTGAAAACCCAACAGAGAACCAGTTGGGTGCTGGGCTCATAAAATTCTCTGATGTTGTGGACTTGATTTTTAACACCTTCAATATTTCTGATCCTCTTAAAAGCCTGTTTATTGCTTTGATACCTACAGATAGAACTTTTTTGAAGCAGTTGACTGAAAAATGGCCCCTTCTTTCAGCGATCGTATCCTTCGATGGCTAACTCATCCACCGAGGTCACGGACTCAATCACTGTTTTACAGTGGAATTGTAGAAGTATCATCTTAAAAATAGATTCTTTCAAAATTTTTGTGAATAATCGGAAATGTGACGCATTTGCATTGTGTGAAACTTGGCTAACTTCTGATGTATCCCTAAACTTCCACGATTTTAACATTATTCGCCTGGATCGAGACGATCCCTACAGAGGAGTACTTTTGGGGATCAAAAAGTGCTATTCCTTCTATCGAATTAAGCTCCCATCGGTACCAGGTATTAAAGTTGTCGCATGTCATGTCACAAAGAAAGGCAAGGACCTTTGCATTGCTTCCATCTACAATCCACCAAGAACCACGGTTGGGTACCGCTGGTTTAGCGATATCATGAAGCTTCTTCCTGCACCGACGTTAGTTTTAGGAGACTTTAACTCTCACGGTACGGGATGGGGTTGTCTTCATGATGACAACAGATCAACCGCGATCTATGATTTTTGCGATAACTTCAATATGACTATTTTGAATACCGGAGAAATGACACGAATTCCCGCACCACCAGCAAGACCAAGCGCGCTGGATTTATCTTTATGCTCGACCTCGCTACGGTTGGATTGCACGTGGAAGGTGATCCCCGATCCCCACGGTAGCGACCATCTACCTATCGTAATTTCAATCGCCTGCGGATTAGGACCATCGGAGACAATCGGTATTTCGTATGACCTCACACGAAATATTGACTGGAAATACTACGCAAATTCGATGTCTGAAAAACTAGCAACATCACAAGAACTTCATTCGGAAGAAGAGTACATGTTTATGGCTGGCTTGATTCTCGATACTGCGATTCAAGCTCAGACGAAACTGGCGCGAAAACCAACATCCGTCCACCTAACCCGTGGTGGGACAAAAAGTGCTCATCACTCAACGCGGGAAGATCTTAAGAGTTCAAAAAGTTCAGAAAAAATGGAACACCCGATAATTATCGGAATTACGCGGCGCTAGACAAGCAAATGAAGAACTTAGTCAAAGCCAAGAAACTTGGTTATTGGCGACGGATTATCAAAAGAAACATCTATGAGAACTCTTTGGAACACAGCCCGACGAATGCGCAACCAAAACGCTACAAATGAAAGCCAGGAATGTTCCAACCGCTGGATAATCGATTTCGCTAAAAAAGTATGCCCAGACTCTGTTCCGGAACAGAAGATCACCCGCCCTGCGACATCAAATACAAACGAAACACCGTTTTCGATGGTAGAGTTCTCACTCGCACTCTTATTGTGTAACAATAAAGCCCCGGGGCTAGACAGAATAAAATTCAACTTGTTGAAAAATTTCCCTGACCCTGCCAAAAGGCGCTTGCTGAATTTATTCAACAAGTTTCTTACGGGTAATATTATCCCACACGCATGGAGGCAGGTGCGAGTGATCGCCATCCAAAAACCAGGAAAACCAGCCTACGATCACAATTCGTATCGGCCGATTGCTATGCCTTCCTGTATCCGGAAATTGTTGGAAAAAATGATTCTCTTTCGTCTTGACAATTGGGTGGAGACTAATGGCTTGCTTTCAGATACACAATTTGGTTTCCGCAGGGGCAAAGGAACGAACGATTGTCTTGCGTTGCTCTCAACAGAAATTCAAATGGCATTTGCTCGCAAAGAAAAAATCTGAGAAGCAGCATTAGCATGGTCTTTCGCCAGGTATGAACAACTTTTTATATAATCTATTGTCCGAGAAACACATGTATTTTGCGCATGGTGATTTGTCTACAATACGATTCAGCTACATGGGTCTTCCTCAGGGCTCATGCCTAAGCCCCCTTTTATACAATTTTTACGTAAACAACATTGATGAATGTATCAACACATCCTGAACGCTAAGACAACTTGCCGACGACAGCGTTGTTTCTGTTAAAGGACCCAAAGCTGCTGATCTTCAAGAACCATTACAAGATACACTGGACAACTTGTCGACATGGGCTCTTCAAATGGGTATCGAGTTCTCAACGGAGAAAACTGAGCTGGTTGTATTTTCAAGGAAGCGAGAACCAGCACAATTACAGCTTCAACTAGGGGATGAAACCATAGCTCAGGTCTTCACATTTAAATATCTTTGGGTCTAGTTTGACTCCAAATGCATATGGGGATGTCACATTAGGTATCTGAAACAAAAATGCCAGCAGAGAATCAATTTTCTTCGTACAATAACCGGAACTTGGTGAGGTGCCCACCCAGGAGACCTGATCAGGTTGTACCAAACAACGATATTGTCCGTGATGGAATACGGATGCTTTTGCTTTCGATCCGCGGCGAACACTCATTTCATCAAGCTGGAAAGAATTCAGTATCGTTGCTTGCGTATTTCCTCAGGTTGCATGCAGTCAACTCATACGATGAGTCTCGAAGTGTTGGCGGGCGTCTTACCGTTGAAAAATCGAATTGGGATCTCTCATATCGATTGCTAATCCGATGCGATATCTTGAATCCGATGGTGATTGAAAACTTCGAAAGGCTTGTCGAGCTCAATTCTCAGACCCGTTTTATGTCCTTGTATTTTGATTACATGGCTCAGAATATTAACCCTTTTTCGTTTGTTCCCAACTGTGTTCATTTCTTGGATACTTCTGATTCTACGACACATCCATGAAAGAAGAGATTCGTGGAATGCCGGATCACGTATGCCCACAAGTCGCTCCCAATATTTTTTAAAACAAATTTAGAACAGTCAACTGTGTAATGATATTCTACACTGACGGATTAAACATCAACGAGTCCACAGGCTTCGGCATCTTCAATCAAAACATCACCACTTCTTACAAACTCAGTGATCCGGCTTCAGTTTACGTAGCAGAATTAGCTGCCATTCAGTACCCTCGAGATCATTGAAACCTTGCCCAAAGAGCACTACTTCATTGTCACGGACAGTCTAAGTTCAATAGAAGCTCTCCGGGCAATGAAGAAAGGAAAGTATCCCCCCTATTTTCTGGGGAAAATATGGGAACACTTGAGAGCTTTATCTGGACGGCCTTATTCGATATCGTTAGTTTGGGTCCCTTCGCATTGTTCCATTCCGGGCAACGAAAAGACAGACTCGTTGGCTAAGGTGGGCGCATTAGAAGGTGATATTTATGAAAGACCAATATGCTTCAATGAATTTTTCAGCATCTCTCGTCAGAAAACTCCTGAAGGTTGGCAAACTTCATGGAGCAATGGCGAACTGGGACGATGGCTACACTCCATTATCCCTAGGGTATCGACGAAACCTAGGTTAAGGGGGATGAACGTGAGTCCCGATTTCATTCGTGTTATGTCGCGGCTCATGTCAAATCACTATACTTTCAACGCACATCTTTGGCGTATTGGGCTCGCGGAGAGCGGTCTCTGCACCTATGGCGACGGTTATCAGGACATCGAGCATGTCGTGTGGTCGTGCGTAGAGTATCGCGACGTCAGGTCGGAGCTACTGGAATCCCTTAGGGCCAGAGGTAGACCGCCCAAAGTTCCGGTTCGGGATGTGTTGGCGAGTCGGGATAGTTTATATATGCTTCTCATATACCAGTACATTAAACACATCCGTAGTCTCCTCTCTCTTGTCGAGGTTAAGAATAATCTTCACCTACAGGTTCTAGACTAACATTCGCCCGATTCTCCAAATCCCTCGCATGTCCTCCATCTCTGTAGAAAATAACGAGATCTTTTTGCTGTCACTAACTTCTTCGTTCCCCTTCTTTCATTTCTCCACCTTCTCGATGACAACTAATTAGTTCTTTATCGTTTTTTGTAATTCGTTCTCATACCCCCTTTTTCACCCCGTTTTGCACAAAATTACTTCTCTATACTTCTTTCATTCTCTTAGGTAACATCATCGCCCACAGGAAAACTGCTCCAGTCGATGACCAACATGCGGCCGGGTCTCTGTGATATGGGGGTGTTTCCCGCGGACCCATTGAAACGTATAATCGTCATCTAGAAGACACTAGTGTCATATTTAATCCACCAACCATTGCCGGTCGCCAGCTGCAGACTGAATCTGCCAGAATCGACCATTGCGACCGGAATTCGCCACTATCCTAAGGATAATACCCTAGTTTTAAGTTAGTCATTAATTAAAATTAGAAAATGCCCCTGGCATCTTAGAGCTTAAGCAGTGTGCCTTCAAATATGTTACTATTGAATAAAAAAATATATGCGGCGCTGCTCTCGCCAACACCAACAGTGCATATTTTCCAGTTCGGTTTTACATCTCATCCAAGTCAGTCGATAAAACAAAACCGCTTACGTTCGGGACAGAAGAAACCAAGTACAGTATTGAGTAGTGAACAATAGAACGACCTCGAAATGAGTGAACCGAACGAACAAAAGCTACCACCGACACGAAAGAATACAATTGTTGTTGACTTCAGGCAGTGCAAAATTCGACCTTCGATACGAGAACTTGAAGGTTTGCTTAAGGAGCAAATGCATCTTGACATTAAACGTGTGCATTTACTTCAATGCAATAAGACACATAATGTTGTTTACATCCAGTTTTATAAAGAGTTGGATGCAATTCAATTCGCGAAAGACAATAACAATGTGCACTATGTGGAGCACGAGAACATTAAGTACAACATTCCAGTATATATGGATGATAGTGCTATAAAAGTGCGTGTGCATGATCTTCACTCAAGCGTCATCGATTCTTATATTCGCAAAACTATGTCCCAATACGGAGAGATTCTCTCCATCGAAAAAGAAAAGTGGAAGAATTTTTTCCCCGGTATTCTAAATGGCGTACGTTTATTACGCATACACTTGAAGAGGCCTATACCTTCTTATGTGATTTTCGGTCAAGATACAAGAATTCCGTGTAAATCACTTGTTACCTATGACAATCAGATGGCCACATGTCAATATTGCCAAAAAACTGTTCACTACGGTAAGCCATGTGATAAATTGGACAAGGAGACAACTACACCAAAGGACAACGGTGCTTCCTTCACACAAACCCCAAGCAATCCCAGTACACCTGTGACATCCGCCAACAACAATGGAGCATCCCCTTCAACGAAATCATCAGTATCATCTATAGAACAAAGTACACCGGCTACAGTTAACAACTTACCCTCAAACCAACCAGCAATTGCAACCAATATACAACAAGGTGCATCTACAACAAGTAGCAACGAAAAGAATACGGAAATCGACAACAATACCATCGATGCGGTAGTGGATAACGAGACGAATCACGAACGAAGTGCCCCTCAATCCTCGCAGGAGGGAAATGGAAGCTCTCCCCCTAGAAAAAGGGTGACAACAAGATCCAACTCAAAAAAAAAATCATTCAAAAAATCGGCTCAATCGGCCACGTAGAGCTTGTACGCAAATAGCCCTGAATAAAAATATCTTTTGAAATAAAAAAAAAACAGTGCATATTTGGAGCAGGAAATTTAATATAAAGTTACTTCACTGTGTTTCATTTTTCAATATGCATTAAAAGTTAAAACTAAGAGTCAATATAAATAAACGGTCATATTCATTGAAATTAATGTATTCCAATTTAGTTTTTGGTTTTAGGCATACTGGTAATGGTGTAAGATTTCTTCCTTGAAATTAATCGGATCGGAACTAAAAGAACGGATAAGGAATATTCTATTAAAAGAATAAGTAAAACTTGTTTCCTTAAGTTTGATCAATTGCATCCAAGAATGTATCATAAAATTATATTCAATCATTACACCATTGCACCAAAGCTACACTAACGACCGATCTCCTACAAAGCTCCTTTTAATAAATCAATAATAGTCGTTTCAGTAAATGTTTTTGCTAAAAAAAATAGTCAAAAAAAAAACACTCTATATTTCGTTGTCTTATTTACACTATTTAAAAGGGCCACGCTACAGACTTCGTAACTTTATATTACTTCATTTAAGCTTTTCAAAAAGTATATGCATGTGTCTTTTGGTCTGCGACCCTGCTTCCTATTAGTAGTTAAAGTTAGTGTATATAAAAGCTTAACTTTTTAAGGAAAATGCCAAACCGTGCACAGCCTTCAACCAAAATGTGTAATATTACGTTTTTAGTAATTGTATGGAACATAGTAGACACTGAAAATAATTGTGAAAATAATTTGTACAAAAAATTCATTTTAAGTAGTTTTAAACGAAAATGCTTCATATATCCGAAACTTTTTGCGTTAGACCTATAGCTTCTTCGGCAAAGTTTTTTCTCGTTAGAAGTTCTAAGTTCTTCGTAGAACATATCGTTTTTCTAACTCTTAAGGAGAAAAAGTTATTGAAATGAACTTTTATCGTAGTAGGCTCTGCACATTTTTTACTGTGATCAAATCACGAGGAATATTTTTGTGAATGAGTTCTCCAAAGAAATTATGTATAAAGGATCAACGGTTTAGCAGCTAGAGAATTAAGTTCACGTTTTTGTCGATTCAAACCACTGTCCAATGGCGCTATGTAATTTTATATCTTTTTCTGAAAGCATAAACATTTGTGCTTAACATATCGCTAATACGTTTTTATTTGTTTTTGGGTTTATAATTTTATGAAATTTTTAAGTCTTCGTTGTTTGTGACCATGCGTCTTTATTTATTTATGGTGATTATAACATGACAACATTTTTACCTATTTTAGATTGTAAAACCGACTTTCTAGAATAAACCTCGATTATTTGTTATTTTTATCACACTTAAGGAGTGTATCGAAAAGTAGTTAGCAACACTGATTATTGAATAAAAAAGCGAAAAAAAAACATATTTTGACATCAGCTTTCGATATATCGCAGAAAATTTAAATTTTTATGCATTTCACTGATTATATTGAAGAAAATCCTAGTTTCTGTGAAACGCTCGCACTTTGGAATTGACATTCTTCATTAAATTCTGCACAGTTACTTTTGTGATTTTCCTGGTGGCAGCTGTCCAGTTTTTTTGAACTCCTGCATGTTTTGGGACACTGTACCTTCCTTCCGAAAGTGCCGCTCGACAATTGTCCAATACCTTTCAATTGGCCGAAGATCCGGGCAGTTCGGTGGGTTGATGTTCTTTTCCACGAATTGTACATTATTTTTTGACAATTACTGTAGAACGGAGTTGGCGTAGTGGGATGAAGCCAAACCAGCCAGAAGAGAGGAGAAGCCTTATGCTTTCTGCACAGTGGCAGCATTCTCTTCTTCAAACATTCTTCCTCGTACACCTTGGCGTTAATTGTGCTCTTCGTGAAGAAAATCGACGACCGCAAACCACAGGTCCAAATTGCTTGCGAGACCAACACCATCTGCCCAAACTTTTCCATCGAAACCGTGGTGTCAGCGTGGTGGTGCGGTCCGGGCAGCGCTGGAGAGTCTTCCTTGGCGTAGGTTTCGTCGTCGATCAGGATGCATCCGTCTTTATTCTGTAGAATCCGGTTATACAGTTTTCGCGCTCTTGTTTTGGCCTGAACTTGCTGTACCAGGGACTTTTTCGGCACCTTCTGTTTCTTGTACGTTTTCAGGGAGTTCCGAACTTTGATCCGTTGAATCATCCCGATGCTGGTGTTGAACTGCTTGGCCAAATCCCGCGTCGACGCTGATGGGTTTTTTCTGATGTACTCAACCACTTTTAAGTCCCGGCCGGGCTGGCTGGGACCCGTTTTCCTACCTGATCGGGGCAAATCCTTCATGGGAATTGTTACTTTTAACGAAGTTCACGACAAATTTGATTTTAATGTGTCCAAAAGTATGTTTAGAATTAGTAATTAGGTGTCTGTGCGACGTAAATTATCGAAGACTAAGTAAATAAATAAAATTAAAATTATTAGAGATACTTTTATAATTTCGCAGTATGTTCTTCTTCCGAGAACGAGAATCAATTCAAAATGATACGATTTTCAGCAGGTCGGTAACCGTGCCGACTCAACAAAGTGTGAGTTTGCTAGCCATCACGCGTATGCAGTAGAACTCAGCTTCAACTCAACCAAATAGTGACATTAAGTGGAACATCTGAGAAAAGCTAGTGTGCTAACTTTGGTAACAAAAAGGAAGTAATTTTCTAAAACACTAAAATAATCCGCGTCTACATCCGAGAAACTAAAACCAAAATGGGCGGCCCATCCTTTAATAATTTTTCCTCTTTAGCTTACAGTTTAATAACGCTGTTTGGTTTACCCGCGTTAAATACGACAACGGTTGAACTACAGGTAGATTCCTGCTGGCAGCAGCCGTTAAAACGTATAGTCGTGCTGCATAGGAGAGACCTAGTGCTGGGCCAAGCTGGTTAAGTAAACAATAAAGGGCGTTTCACAAGCTCTACCCAGGCCACGATACAATGTACAACCACATGAGCTGAGCAGGAGAGTGCAAAGGCACATCGAAGCAGGAGAGTGCTAAGGCACATTGTAAGAGCTCGGCGCACATGCCCAAGTTTTCTACTTCGATTGACTTCAATATTTGACAAAATATTCTTGAGTGTTTCATTAGATTAAATTATAAAAGAGAAAACATGATTGTTTGAAAATGTTAGGTCCTACGGGCTCCCTGGAGTAATAAATTGTTTCTATTGATTTTATGAAACGCGTTTTTCTCAAAAGC
This sequence comes from Malaya genurostris, assembly GCF_030247185.1. Classification (NCBI taxonomy): domain Eukaryota; kingdom Metazoa; phylum Arthropoda; class Insecta; order Diptera; family Culicidae; genus Malaya; species Malaya genurostris. The sequence continues at coordinate 155,651,561 of NC_080571.1, forward strand.
AGGTTTTGAAAGTGTCCATTGTAATTCAAAAACTACTGCACCATTTTTTTCAAATTTTGCACACACTTTCTACATATAAAAAACCAGACCCCAACCTTTTTTTTAGTTGTTTGTTACTTTGGGGAGGTTTTACAGTTACAAAATGGCGGATATTTTAGTGAAAAATCGTAGTTTTCACTTCAAACAACCACCAAAAATTTAAAAAAAATTAAAAAAAAGATCAAACAGAAACGTTGGGATCTAGAAAAACTTCTACTCTAACTATGCTGCGTTCATTTATTCAACTTCTGATTAGTCTTCGCTGAGATACAGTGGACACCGCAAATCATGATTTGTAAGAAACTTCTTCAAAAATACCTCTTCACCGACTTATTTCTCAATGTTTTTCCACGAAAAAATTAAAAAATGATGTTCGAATTATGCTGTTTATCATGCAATACATTTGATTTTTTTAAAGAGAATTCTGGAAAAAATCGTAAAAATGATGATTTTTTCATCGTTTTGACCCTAATCAATGTAACGTAGTACTTGAGTGGATTATTTTGGTGGGGTACCAGTACACAGCGTATTGCGCCCGTCAGGCGGATTGGAGCGCGAAGTAGAACCGTAGAGACTGCAGAAGAATTCGATCATGATGATAAATACGCACAACGAAAAGGAAAAACACAACTTCACAAAAACGTCAGCAGTCGATAACTGGATCACTGGTTTTTTGATAAAAAAAAAGATAACGAAAAATATGATATCGGGCCCAATAACGGGGTTTATGGGCAGTAAGCTTCTAACGCAGGGACGAAAATCGGAGGAAGAAACTAAAATAAATTTAATTTGCAACACATACGTTTAACCAAAATTCACATGCCACGATTATAACGATTATGAACAACGTATACAAAAGATTCAACCAAAATAAAGGATCATTTTATATAAATTAGAAATTAATTTTAAGCGCTCAAAATTTTCCCTGTGATAGTGTAAAATTTTTCTGGCGAAAACGACATGACATGTATTTCATCCAAACTCGCATGAAACAGCATCAGAGGCCTTTCATCTTTGTTGTTCATACGATTCATTATTAATAATAGGTGTTTTAGTTACTCGTGTTTTACATACTAATGTTCAATCATAATATTTATTTTAATTGTTATTAAAATATCTACCTACTTACCTACTTATTATACATAATACGTACAAATTTTGAATTATTTGTATTACATAGATTGAGCACCTCTCTTCAAATTTCGTGCAGTATTGTTCGAATATCTGTTATAGTATATCCAGGGAGGCCATCTCATGTACTTCACTAGTCCTTTAAGATCTTACTTTGAATGAGCTGAAGCCTAAGTTTGTGCGTTCGTACACAGCCCCGCCAAACAGGGACTGCCATCTGATTCTTCAGGCATAGTTTAGATGTTCTACAAATCAGTGGATACAGAGACCTAATGAGTATGCTGCATTTTTGGACGATTTTGTCAGCAGGTGACCTGAATATCAGATGTCTGTCAAAGGTGAGTCCTAGATAGATAACTTTGTCAGACCATTGGATGACCTCATCACCGAATCGTATTTTGATGGAACAAGTTTTGGAGATCTTGAATGTGGAAACCAGATGACCTGAGTTTTTGCTGCATTGATCACAATATTCTAGCTTGTAAAATATTCAGTCCAGACCTGTCTGTAGTATATTCTTCAGAGCATTGATGACACGACCTTTGTAAAGAATGGCAGTATCATCAGCAAATTGTGACAAAACACAACATCCCCCGACACCACCCGGAAGAGGTGAGATGTCTGATGTAAAAATGTTGTTTGGGATGGGACCTAAGATACTTCCTTCGGGTACACCAGTAGGAATAGTAAATCTTTCTGAAAGTGCATTATTCAGGGAAACCTGGAATGCTCTATCTGCAAGATAATTTCTGATAATTTTAATAAGATACATCGGAAAATATACCGATGCAGTTTACACACCAGGCCATATCCAATATTGCCATGGCAGTCGTTTTGGACACTGATTTGTTTTGCAGGATGACGTTGTTAACCCTTGTGAGTTGGTGGATGGTGGATCTTCCCTTCCGGAACTCAAACTGTTCTTCCAGTAATATACCCTGTTCATCTGCGGAAGCAAGAATTCACCTTTGTATTGACTTTTCAAACAGCTTGGATAGGACAGAAAGTAAGCTGATGGGCCGATAGCTCTTGGAAAAGGAAGAATCTTTCTCCGGTTTCAAAACTGGGATAACTTTAGCTAACTTTCACATTGTATGGAAGTAACCAAGCTCCCAGCACCTGTTAAAAATTTTAGCTAAGAAAACAAATGAGTGAATACTCAAATGTTTCAGCGCAATGTTGAATGTGTCGACGAAACCGGGGGCCTTCGTATTTTTGAATTTTTTCACAATAGCCATCAGCCCATTCACATTTCTACTTTCCTCAGGAACTAAGCTGGTCAACCTCAGCTACGCTATCAGCAACGGCTCCTTCATGTGGACTAACAATGTTGAGTACTAAATTGTGAGAACACACAAACTGCTGGCCTAGCGCATTTGCCTTCTCTACTGATGTGATTAAAGGTATTCCTTCAGCTGCATCCTGGGGTGACATTGGAGGAGGAAAAGGCTTCGGTTTTTTTCTTAAGCACCTTCGTTAAGAACCAGAAGGGCTTTGAATGTGGGAGAATTTGTTGAAGCTTTTGCTGAAAGTTCCTGTTGCTCAGTTATACTTTTCTGGATTATTCTAGTTAAGCTGTTATAAAAGGTCTTCTTATCTAGGATGCCAGTTCGTTGATACTGCCTCCGGTAGATATTTCAAAGTCGAATGAGTTTCTTGGTGACACCGTCAATTCGAAGAGAGGAACTCGGCATATGTTGTACTGGAACCGTCCTATCACAAGCGACTGTGATTGAATTGGAAGGAAGAAAGGGCAGCATCGATTTCCATTGGGAAATCAAATGGCAAATCAATATTAATAAGTTGGTCGGCGATTTGTTGAAATAGGACCCAGTCGGTGCGATAATAGTTCCTTCTAATTTGAATAGATACTGTTTCTGATGAAGATCCCAATGTCAATATTACTGGAAAGTGGTCGAAAGAGAGCTCGTTGAAGACAACCGGAGAGCTGTCTATGGCGATGCTGCCGATGAATATATATAAAATGGAATGAACTACCGATCTGGAAGCCGCGTTCGTTGATCCGGAGTGAGGATGTTGTATTGTCCAGCTTCGTAATCTTCGGCAAGTACGAATCCGTTTCGATTCTGTCTTTTGTTTCCCCACAGCTCATGCCGTGCGTTCAGGTCCCCAGCCATGACGAATTTGTTCTGTCGTCGAGGGAGCATAGCTAGATCTCGCTTCAATGATGCACACGTACCATCTCGAAGATTGATTTGTTTGGGGCAGTACGCTGCAATGATGATGATGGGTACCATCGTCGTTGTAATCTCAATTCTGATGGCTTCTATAAGTTGCAATTTAAAGGCAGGCAGAAGCCTGTGCTGAATGGATCGTTTAATGGCAATGGCAACTCCCCCTCCTCTGGTAGTTGTCCTGTCGAGTCTGTGCATTCTGTAATTAAAAATAAAACTAGAAATTTCAGGTTTAAGATGAGTTTCAGTTGAAATAGCAATATCGGCGTTCCTCTCTTGAAGAAAGTCGGACAATTCAGCAGTTTTGCTGCGGAGTGAGAAAGCATTCCAATTTACTACAACCAACACATTATATTGCATATTCGATGATGAATTTCCCTAAGGCGTTGATTTGATCTAACCGCGTTCTGCAGTTTCGTAGTTTTGTTGCCATTGTTTCAAAAATGACGATCAGTTTTTCAGCAGAGAATAAGTCACCAGAGTCATCCTTTGCTTGTGGTTGATTATTGCCCCATCCAGGAGGGATTTTGGAGGATTGATATGAGGAGGTGACATTAAATTTGGAATATCTCTCTTCAGTGAGAGCCGTGAGAAATTAATTTCATTTTTCTGTGGAACCGGAAGCCATGCTCCAACCGGAATCGCGGGACCGACCTCAGCACTCCATCGGGTGTCTCGTGTGGTGTAAGAGACTCGGTGTCGGGAGATTCTCCTCCGCCGGGCAACTCTCCGTCGGAGTAGTCTAGATCCTTTGTCGGGGACTAGATGAGTAGATCGTCGCGTGGTACCGCTAGGATCGTCTGAGCGTCAGTTAACCGGAAGTCACGCTCCAACCGGAATCATTGGATCGACTTAGGCATCCTTTCGGTCGGGTCGTAGACGCGTACCGTAAGCGTCGGTTCGGGAGGACTTCCCTCGTCGGGGAACCCTCCGTCGGTGTAGACTAGATCTTTTGGCGGAGACTAGTCGAGTAGTTCCGCGACGTAGCATCAGTTTTGGGTCGTCGAGGCGCCAGTGAACCGGAAGTTACCCTCCAGCCGGCATCACTGGACCGACCTCGTCATCCAACTGGTCGATCCCTCGAGAGCAGGATGCTGATCCCCATTCTGCATAAATCTGGGGAGGGTGCTGTGAGCACCAATAGCCTTCCACCCCGAAGTAATACCTAGCGGTGGTGCCGGGGAGGTAGGGTTGGAGATCCAAGGTGTTTTAGTGGGTAGTTCCAATCCAACAGTTGGGTAGTCCTGTGGAGAGTCCCACACTCCGTGCGTAAATGCATTTCACCTTGTAAAAAAAAGACTACCCTTGCTTGGAGGTTGTGTTGTGCTATGTGTCGTCGTTGACGGCACGGGCACGTACCCGGAAAATGCGTTGCAAAACGGTACACGCAGCCACCACCCGAACGCATGAAATTTTAAAATTTGGGTAGACTTGAAAAAAAAATTTTTAGCTGTAAGAAAAAAAAAATTTCTTTTTAGTCCGACATCATCTACAGTCACGCAGTATATATGTGCCGTCACGTAATGAGACTGTTTAACGCCTATCCATGCAAACGCAAGCCATAGACGTTTCCATCGATCGGCTGCATAGAATGAAGGAATAAAGGAAACAGATGCATGCACATCCATGGTACCGTACAAGGCGGTTCGGTCTCTAGCGTACGCATCGCTTCGCATTGCGGACGCAGTGACGGGACCGTAGTGTACGTTTCGGCTGGTGTGCTGCGTGTGATCGCATTATTTTTTCTCGCTACCTGATAAAGTCGGCCAGTTTTGGCCACCAATCTACCTATATGGAGTCTGGTGGTCGGGTGTGTCAAATGTTAACTGTTGACTGTTGTCATATATGCAGTGGCTCGGATACACCTAACTCACTCGGGAGGCGGTATTTTGGAATTTTTCTTTTGGCGGAGACTAGTCGAGTAGTTCCGCGACGTAGCATCAGTTTTGGGTCGTCGAGGCGCCAGTGAACCGGAAGTTACCCTCCAGCCGGCATCACTGGACCGACCTCGTCATCCAACTGGTCGATCCCTCGAGAGCAGGATGCTGATCCCCATTCTGCATAAATCTGGGGAGGGTGCTGTGAGCACCAATAGCCTTCCACCCCGAAGTAATACCTAGCGGTGGTGCCGGGGAGGTAGGGTTGGAGATCCAAGGTGTTTTAGTGGGTAGTTCCAATCCAACAGTTGGGTAGTCCTGTGGAGAGTCCCACACTTCGTGCGTAAATGCATTTCACCTTGTAAAAAAAAGACTACCCTTGCTTGGAGGTTGTGTTGTGCTATGTGTCGTCGTTGACGGCACGGGCACGTACCCGGAAAATGCGTTGCAAAACGGTACACGCAGCCACCACCCGAACGCAATCACGGGAAGTGTGATATGTTGTATTGTGTTGTGTTGTGTAAGTGTGTGTTTGTGTTTACTGTGCATCGCAACAAGGAGTACCACTGAATGATAAACAAATGAGAGATACATACGAAACAGGTGCGATTATTGTGGGTTGCATTGTGATGCCACCCGGCAGTGTGGTCCCATGACCAAGACCGAGTGCCATGCAACCAAAGAGCGGGCCGCCATATGCACGCTGCTGCCTACGACGGGGTGGTAGGTCAGCAGTGCACAGTGGTAGGTTATAGTATGCAAAGATTTTTTTTGCAAACCGGGTTACTTGACCAAGTTCACATCTGTTGTTGATCACATCGACCCAGTGAAGTAAAGTTTTGGGTCGTATTTGTCGTAAAAAATTGTTAGGTGCACAAGTGTTTAGGGTATTTGGTTAAAATTGGTGGTGGTGGTTGGTCGGTTGGTTGGTTGGTTGGTTGGTTGAAAACGTATCGATGGCTAACAACACCGATGGCAGCGTTGCACATGCAGCGAACCGCTCCCGTAGTTGATGTATTACAGTGTGTTAACCGTTAACGCCTAACGATGCGGGCATAGACAGCGATCCGCCCATATACGTGTCCATGGTCGATGGTTCGTACCGAGAGGCATTTTTTAAATCGTTGTCACGGCTTACTATGGTAAACGAACGTAACGACACATGGTGCGTTCTGGTAGTTTGGGGACGTACTTTCACAACGTGAAGTCCGTTTTGGGCAATCTGCGCAATTTTTTTTTGCTCCATGCAAATGTGACCAAGTTGCAATCGACCAACCAACGGCCGCATCATGCACGTGCAAAAACAGCGGAACCCCCTGCTACGCTACTATGCTGGGGTTCGCATGGAGGGGTGCCACAAAATGTTCTCGAATCTTTGCAAGATTCACATCCAAATATCAGATCGACATGAAATTTTAAAATTTGGGTAGAGTTGAAAAAAAATTTTAGCTGTTAGAAAAAAAAATTTTTTTTTAGTCCGACATCATCAACAGTCACGCAGTATATATGTGCCGTCGGCCGGTGTGCCGTCACGTAATGAGACTGTTTAACGCCTATCCATGCAAACGCAAGCCTAGTAACCGTCCATAGACGTTTCCATCGATCGGCTGCATAGAATGAAGGAATCAAGGAAACAGATGCATGCACATCCATGGTACCGTACAAAGCGGTTCGGTCTCTAGCGTACGCATCGCTTCGCATTGCGGACGCAGTGACGGGACCGTAGTGTACGTTTCGGATGGTGTGCTGCGTGTGATCCCATTATTTTTCTCGCTACCTTATAAAGTCGGCCAGTTTTGGCCACCAATCTACCTATAGGGAGTCTGGTGGCCGGGTGTTTTTTTTTTTTTTTTTTTTTTTTTTTTTTTTTTTTTTTACAAGGTGAAATGCATTTACGCACGGAGTGTGGAACTCTCCACAGGACTACCCAACTGTTGATTGGAACTACCCGCTAAAACACCTTGGATCTCCAACCCTACCTCCCCGGCACCACCGCTAGGTATTACTTCGGGGTGGAAGGCTATTGGTGCTCACAGCACCCTCCCCAGATTTATGCCGAATGGAGATCAGCATCCTGCTCTCAAGGGATCGACCAGTTGGATGACGAGGTCGGTCCAGTGATGCCGGCTGGAGGGTAACTTCCGGTTCACTGGCGCCTCGACGACCCAAAACTGATGCTACGTCGCGGAACTACTCGACTAGTCTCCGCCAAAAGATCTAGTCTACACCGACGGAGGGTTCCCCGACGAGGGAAGTCCTCCCGAACCGACGCTTACGGTACGCGTCTACGACCCGACCGAAAGGATGCCTAAGTCGATCCAATGATTCCGGTTGGAGCGTGACTTCCGGTTCACTGGCGCTCAGACGATCCTATCGGTACCACGCGATGATCTACTCATCTAGTCCCCGACAAAGGATCTAGACTACTCCGACGGAGAGTTCCCCGGCGAAGGAGAATCTCCCGACACCGAGTCTCTTACACCACACGGGACACCCGATGGAGTGCCGAGGTCGGTCCCGCGATTCCGGTTGGAGCATGGCTTCCGGTTCGCTGGCGCCTCGACGACTCGAATCGGTGTTGTGGCGGCTACTCGACTAGCCCCCGCCGAAGGATCTAGCCTACACCGACGGAGAGTTCCCCGACGAAGGAGGCCCTCCCGAAACCGACGCCTTCGATACCCGTCAACGCCCGACCGAGAGGATGCCTGGGTCGATCCAGTGATTCCGGTTGGAGGAAAGCTTCCGGTTCACTGGCGCCCCGACGATCCTAACAGTTTTACGTACTACTCGTCTAGTCCCCGTCGATGGATCTAGACTACTCCGACGAAGAGCTTCCCGACGAAGAAGGTTCTCCCGGACCGACGTTTATTCGCTGATCCCTCTTGAGCCTGCTACGGTACACGGCCGACCTGTTGTTGATCCGCACTCCATTTCCGCTGCAATATTCCCGCAATTTGGGATGCCGCGGTCGACACTGCGTTCCAGTTCTCTACGCAGTGGCACATTCTCTGGATCAGGTTTTCCGGTGTGGTGTCCCTGCCGCATGCCTCCAGTAGCTCACTCCTTTGAGCCGCGAAACGGGAACATGCGAACAAGACGTGTTCAGCCGTCTCGATCTCGTCTGGGCAGCCAGGACATACAGGGGATGTCGCGTGGCCGAACCTGTGGAGGTACCATCTGAAGCACCCGTGGCCTGTGAGGAATTGCGTCAGGCCGAAGTTCACTTCTCCGTGAGGTCTATCTAACCAGCTCGAGACCCTAGGTATGAGCCGATGTGTCCACCTGCCCTTGGTTGAGCTGTCCCACTCTTGTTGCCATCTGCGTAGAGAAGCGGCTTTGGAGGCCCTACGGGCGTTCCTGTCTCCTCGCATGCTGTAGCGCTCCGCGTCTTCCTTCACTATCAGACTGATAGGCATCATGCTTGCAACCACGCAGGCCGCATCCCTCGATACAGTGCGGTATGCACTGATTACGCGAAGACACATCAGTCTATGCGTACTCTCCAGCATCTGTGCGTTGCGTTCCACATTCAGTGCCGACGCCCATACCGGGCTGCCGTACCTGAGGATCGAAACTGCCACTCCTGCCAGTAACCTTCGTTTACTGGAGCGCACAGGCGAGCTGTTGGCCATCAAACGAGAGAGCGCCGCGATCGCTGTTGATGCGCGCTTGCAGGCGTATTCAACGTGCTTGCTGAAACTGAGTTTGTCGTCAAGCATCACACCCAATTGCTTCAGTGATCTCTTGGAGGGGATCACGCAATCTCCGGCATGTACCAGCGCCTCCTGTTCCGATTTGCGGTTGTTTACCACCGTCACTTCTGATTTGTGGTGCGCGAGTTGCAGTTTCCTGCTACGCAGCCAGTCCTCCACCAAGCAGATTGAGTGTGATGCACTCAGTTCGACCTCTTCGATGGATTCGCCGTAGACTGTCAGCGTGACGTCGTCCGCGAACCCGACTATCTTGACACCCGGAGGGAGCCTCAACCTCAGTACTCCATCGTACATTATATTCCACAGGATCGGGCCCAAGATAGATCCCTGTGGTACTCCAGCCGTGATTGGAGTGCTACGTGTGCCTTCGTCGGTCTCATAGAGCAATACTCGGTTCTGGAAGTAGCTTTCCAGAATCTTGTACAGCCCTTCCGGTACTCCTAGTCGAAGTAGGGAATCAGCAATGTCTGCCCAGCAAGCACTATTGAACGCGTTCTTGACGTCTAGCGTTACTACCGCACAGTAGCGGATCCCTCGTCGTTTGCGCTGTATAGCTACCTCCGCCGTGGTTACCACCGATGTTATGGCGTCCACCGTCGACCTGCCTCTGCGGAACCCGTACTGTTGACCGGACAGTCCTCCTGCCTTCTCTATGAAGGGGGCTAGCCTGTTGAAGATGATTTTCTCAAGGAGCTTACCCACAGTGTCTATCAGACAGATTGGTTTATAAGCCGAAGGATCCCCTGGGGGTTTCCCAGGTTTCGGTAATAGTACCAACCTTTGTCTTTTCCAAATGTCTGGGAACATACGCTCGTCCAGACATCTCTGTATGACCTCCCTGAACATGTCCGGTTTTGTCATTATAGCCGCCTTTAGAGCCACGTTCGGGATACCGTCTGGCCCCGGGGCTTTCTTTGTATCGAGTGATCTCGCCGCAGTGAGCAACTCCTCGTTCGTCACCTTTACGACTTCGTTCGCTGGTAGCGGAGCTGGCTGCCAGGGGGACGTGTCGTGGTGGGGAAAGAGAACCGTTATGATTTCCTTCAACCTCGCCGGACTACGTTCAGGGGGTGCTAGCGCCCCTCTCGTTTTGGCCATCACCATCCTGTAGGCATCGCCCCATGGGTTGGAGTTGGCTCCCTCGCATAGCTTGTCGAAACAGGCTCTTTTACTTGCGCAGATGGCCTTGTTTAGTGCTAACTTCGCCGCTTTGAATGCCGTGTTCCTCTCCATCCTCATCTCCGCTGATCGAGCTCTTTGCATCCTTCGTCTAGCCCTGAGGCAGGATGCGCGAAGGCGTGCAATTTGCTCGTTCCACCAGTAGACCGGTGGTCTATTGGTCCTCGGTTGAGCCTTTCTAGGCATGGTCGCGTCACACGCCCGTGACAAGATAGTGACCAACTCGTCCCCTCTCAGGTTCGCGTTGTGCTCCTCTAGTTCAAGGGCAGCGCAAAACGTTTCGCGGTCGAAGTTAGCCACCTTCCACGCTAGAGTTTTGGGAGTATTACTCCTCCTTGTGTTTCTCGCCAATTGGCCGATCGTGTAGCGAATGGCTAGATGGTCGCTATGGGTGTAGCCATCATCAACTCTCCAATTAAGATCTCCAGCTAGGCCGGGACTACAGAAAGTCAGGTCGATAAACGACTCGACTCCGTTCCGCTGGAAGGTACTTTTCAGTCCATCATTCGCTAACATGACGTCCAACTTGGCGAGGGCCTCCAATAACGTCTGTCCTCTCCTATTGGTGAAGCGGCTGCCCCAAGCCGTTGCCCAGGCGTTGAAGTCTCCGGCTATCACCACCGGCTTCCGACTCACCAGGTCTGCGGTCAACATGTCGACCATCCGAGTGAACTGGTCTATTGACCATCTCGGTGGAGCGTAGCAGCTACAATAGTAAACTCCGTTTACCTTAGCTATGGCTACTCCCTCCGCTTGTGTTTTCACCACCTCTTGCACTGGGTATCGACCAGTCGTCAAGATCGCCACCGTCTTGGCTTCGTCAGACACCCAGTTCACGTTATCTACCGGTGTGTGATAGGGATCCGAAAGAATCGCGACATCAATGCCCCATTCCGTCACTGACTGGTGCAGCAATTGCTGGCCAGCTGCACAGTGATTAAGGTTCAGCTGTACTACTTGCATGCTGATTTACTCCCTCCACTTGTTGAGCAAGTAGGTCCGCCCATGACGTGGTTTGTGGCCTTCTTCTTGCTCGCGCATAGCATGCAACGTGGCGTTCTTTCGCATGCATACGCCTTGTGCCCCTCGCCGCCGCAACGCTTGCTGAGGTTGCTCCGGTCTGGGCCTTTGCAATTCCACGACTTGTGGCCAGGTTCGAAACACCTGAAGCACATGTCGACCACCGGCGGTTGGTAAGCGGTCACTGGGCATACCGACCATCCGACCTTTAGCCTGCCCACTTTGAGGACCTTATTGGCATCCGTGGCCGATAGCTTAAATGTAGCTATCTGGGTGCCCTGTGGTCCTTTCCTCATGCGGATGGATTCCCGTGAGACATCCACACCTCCTTGCTCCTTGATGGCCATGGCAAGTTCTTCTGCGGTGGCGATTTCGTCCAACCGTTTGCACTGGAGTGCAACCTCGTTACGCAGGGCTCTAACTTCGGCCGTATCGCCCAGGACTTGTTGGGCAAGCGCAACAAGCTCCGTTCCGCCCTGAGCTCCCTTTTTAAGCTCGAGCAGCATCTCTCCCGTCTTCGTACGACGAATGCTGCGAACCTCTTTGCCAAGCTCAGCAAGCTTTGCCTCGCTCCGCATGGCCTTGAGCACATCGGCGTACTTTTCTTTGTCGGCCTTAACCAACAAAGCCTCTCCTTTGTCCCTAGCCTTCCTCGCGGGAATGGGCCCGGCCTCTTTTGGGACCTTTTTCTTTTTGGCGACCTTCACCCATGGATTCTCGCCGGGTTCGCTTACATGGCTCGGATCCGGGGTTCGAGTGCCGAGGTTTGGGTTGAGCCCCTCGCCACGTTCCTTCGCCCCATCATTTCCGCCATGGTCTTTGCTCCTTTTGGCCTTGGGAGTCAGGCGTTTACTGCCTGGAGAATCCCTGGCGCGTTTTCGGCGCTATTTATTCCGCTCAATCGTGAGCCGGAGCGCATAGTCGACCGCCTCCTGCTTTTTGTCGGTATCGAAGGTGAAGGGCTCTGTTTGAGAACACTTCTCCGACTTTCCGCCACCCTCTAGCCGCACTATCAACGCCTCTTGGTCCCTTTTAGCTACGTTCACGGCCTTACGTAGCTTCAGCAAGTTCGCCTTCAGCTCCTTGCTGATGTTGGATTTCTCCTGCGCGAATTCAATAATCGCGTCGAGTTGATCTATGACCGCTGTCATACTCGGCTTGATTATTTCCTTCGCTTGCTCCTGAGACTCAGGCTGGTTCACTGGTTTGACGTGGACATTGCTTTCGCTCGTCTCCTCAGCTACTGCTTCGCTCTCCTTTCTCGCACCCGTTCTGGATGGAGACCTCCTCAAACCCCCTCTTGCGAAAGGGTTTACCTCCTCACTCGACGCCGATGTTGATGGTGTTGAAC